>NW_023600993.1:60165438-60717009 GCF_014898055.3 Talpa occidentalis
AGCAGCCAGGGATCGAACCGGCGCCGCAGAGGCTGCAGGCAGCTTCGCAACCCAGCGCTCAACCTCTGCGCCACCGGGGAGGCCCTGTTCAGAAATATTTTACTTAGTCTTTTCATGTTTTAGATTGTTCCATTATTTTTGTGTGTGTGTGTGTAAATTTCCAGATTTATAGCATTGTGATCTGTGAAGATTTTTGATGTAATTTATATTGTTGGAGACATGTTTTGTTCCCTAGTATATGATATATTCTTGAGAATGTTCCAGGTGCATTAAAGAAGAAAATGTATTAATATCTTTTGATATGGAAAGTTTAATAAATATATAAGTCCCTCTCTTCTAATAATTCATTTAAGGTTTCCCCCCCCTTAATTTTCTGTGTGGATGATCTATCCATTAATGCTAATGGTCTGTTGAGGTCTCTGACAATGACTGTATTTTTGTCAATATGCTTTTTTATTTTTTTAAGATTTATTTATTTAATGCATACAAGAACTGGGGTACGGGCCAAAGATGTGGAGGGTGAGAGGATTCACCAGAAACAGAGTGGGGAACAGAACAGAAAGAATGACTGAAGCACACTGCTGAGGGGAGCAGTGGGTGAGACAGGAGAAGTCTACCTCACCATGTGGGAATCTCCCGGGCCAGCTGGGGATCTAATTCATTCTGCAGAGGCTGTAGATTGCTTCATTGTGCAGCGCTTAACCCCTTGTACAACCAGGGAAGCCCATCAATATGCTTTTTTAGAACTGGTAATAGTAGCCTTAAATAACTAGGTTTTCCTATACTGGAAACAAATATTAATAACCAATATTCTTGGTGATTTTCCCTTGTCTGTTATATAGTGTCCATCTTATCCCTGATTACTTTTCTAGTTAAAAGTATAGTTTATCTGATATAAGAATAGCATTTGTGAAATTCCAACCTATTATTTTTAGATTGTTTTGTCTTTTGATTTTAAGGAGTTTTCTTGTAATCAGAGAAGAGATAGCTGAGGTTTTTCACTCACATTATTAGTTTATGTCTTTTTATTGGTGAGCTCAGATATTTTTATTTTGGGTGATTATATGAACTTTTTATTATGAGTCACTTTGTTTTTTATTTTAATTTATTTATTTTTCTTTTTTGTCTTTTTCATTTGTTTCTCCTTGCTTGTTTCATCTTCTGTGGGTCTCTTCTGGATTTTTTTTTTATTTATTCAAACTTTTTTTAAGACTTATTTATTTATACAAGCGCTGGGTACAGTCAGAAGCATGGGAGGGTGAGAGAATTCACCAGAGCAAGAGTGGGGAACAGAACAGGCAGACTGACAAAATACACTGCTGCGGGGAGCAGTGCGCGTGTCAGGAGAGAGGTCTGCTGTGCCATTTGGGATCCTTACCAGTGGCCGGGGATCAAACTGGTGCTACAGAGGCTGCGAGCAGCTTCTCAGCCCAGTGCTCAACCTCTGCGTCACCAAGGGAGGCCCAACTCTGGATTTTTGATTAGTGGTTTCGATGGGGTTTTACTTAAATTCCAACATCTTAAGTCTTTTTGAACTGGTATCTTCCTTCTGACATTTAATTATACAGTTGCTGTCAATTTCTTCCTCCCGCTTAGTGTCTCTTTTCTTTAAAAAAAAGATTTATTTTTATTTTATTTATGTAGAAGAACTGGGGGGTAGGCCAGATGTGGGGGGCTGAGAGGATTCATCAGAGACAGAGTGGGGAACAAGACAGGTAAAATACACTGCTAACGGAGGGCAGCAGGGGAGACAGGAGAGGTCTGCTGTGGGTTAGCTTCCTACCTGGAGATCAAACTTATGCCACAATGGTAATAGCCCTGAGACTTAACCTTTAAACCATCAAGAAGGCATTCATTGTTTTTTGTTCATTCATAATATTCTTGTTCATGTTTCTGGTTTTCTATTGTTATTGTCATTTGTTCAGGAATTTGTGTTTCTTTTCTTTAAGAAAAGTTCCTTTCAACATTTCTTGAAGGGAAGATCTGGTGGTGATAAACTCTGGTAGTTTCTGTTTGTCTGGGAACAGAAATAATTGTTTAATATTTCTCTTGCATACTTATATGATAATTTTTCAGGATAAAGTATTCTTGACTGAAAGTTCTTGTCTTTTAGGACTCTGTTTTGGGGGAAGAGTTAATTGGAAGCCTTTGTAAGTTATATTTTTTCCTTGCTTCATGCAAAAGTTTGTCATCTCTGATTTTTGATAGTTTGACAGTGATATGTTTGGATATAGATATATTTACATTTAAAAGTGTTAGTTTTGGGGCCTCCCTGGTGGTGTAAGGGATTAAGATGCAACCTATGGGGCTATCCACAGCCACTGCAGCATGGTTTCGATCTTGGGTCAGTTGGGGAGCATCCCACATGGCGCAGCAGACCTCTCCTGACTCACCCATTGCTCCCCTCAGCAGTGTATTTTAGTCGATCTGTTCCCCACTCTATCTCTGGTGAATCCTCTCACCCCCCACACCTCTAGCTTATACCCCAGTTCTTGTATGCATAAATAAATAAATCTTTATTTTTTTTAAAGTATTAGTGTTCTCTCTGCTTCCTGGTCATTCACATTTAATTCATTTTTTTTTAAGTTTGGGAAATTATCAATTACTTCTTTGAATAAGGTTTTATCCCATTTCTCTATCCTCACCTACAGAAATTCAAGATGTTCTTAAATTTCCTATTCTAATTCAGCCTGATATTTTAGAGTTTCCTCATTTTTCCTTTGTCTTAATTTTCCCTCTTTTTCTAAATGGGTGATTTGTTCACCTAGTCTTCTATATCTGAAATCCATCCTTCTGTCAGTTTAATTCTATTTAAAGTGTTTTCTGAAATTTTCCTGAATTTAATTCAGTCTCTTTTTTGTGATCATTCATTATCTCTTTGGTGAAGAAATATTTTTCTTCTTGGATCTCTTTTTCTCTATCTGCCTTTGATTGACCTTCCAGAATCTCATGTAACATTTTTATATTATTTTAAAGTCTAATCCTGTCTCCATTATATTTGTCACAAGTATCTTTCCTTCTCATTTTGCTTTTCTGTCTTGTGTTGGAGGTTCCTTGCTTCCTACACATGTGTGTTGCCTTGTTTTCTATTTATTTTCTCTGGATATGTATTTTGTTTGTTTCACTTCTTAGATGACCTGTCATGAGAAGGTGGCAGGGGGGGAAATCTAGTGTTTTAATGCTGGATCTCAGTGAGGGGAATGAAGTTGGTCACAACTTCCTTTTCTTTCATTCCATAGCAAGCTGTATACCGTGCTTAGGTTGCCTAACTCACCAACCCACCTCCCTGCTTCTCCTTTCTGCCATGGGTTCTTATCTATCAAGATTGAATCTACTAGTAAGGAAATCTATCAGGCTAAGGCTCTGGGATTAAGTTGTACTTGAGAATAAGGCTGCACTGTATTCAAGTGTGGTAGTCATGTTTGTGCTGCCTTATTGTCCCCATAATGGTTGTCCCTATATGCAATGTCCCCATAATGCAATGTCCCCATAATGGTTGTCACAGTTCTACCACAACCTTTGCTACCATTTCTGTGGGGTTGCAATACCTGAGTGCATTGGGCTATTTTCCCAGAGGATCTGTGATTTATCTTACAAGTCCTTCTCTCTGCTATTGGACTTTTATGTAATTGAGCCTGGCTCAGCCTGGCATCTCTGATCAATTCTGGTAGAGAAATTGTGAGGGAAATTTTAGTGCCCACATCAACTGGGGCATTGCAAATATCCCAGGTCTGTACTAGCAGAATTCATTCTTCCCCAGTTTAAGTCTGCACTCAGCTGTATGTAACTGAAATTCCTCAAAGGAATTTTAGAATACTTGGGTTGCCACATATTGGTTTATGATGTTGATCCCTGTCTGTTCTGCCAATTGAGTTACCTACTACCCCAGACATACTATAACAGGTAAAACAACAGCTATGTTTTTGAGACATATTGAAGACAGGAAGATTGAACAGATTAATTCATTCTATAAAAAGAGTTTTAATACAGAACAAGGCAGAGAATATTAATACCTAAATGTTGACAGCAGTGTCTTTTTCTCTTCCCACTAGTTTGCATCTCTACATCTTCCCTGAGTAAGGTGAACATTTGAGGCAATACAAAAAATTTTCACCCAGAGATGAAAAGCTACTAAAAAAAGAGAACTGATTGTAGCTCCTGACATTGAAATTAAATTCCTTATGCTCCCAAATTTTACATCTGTAATAAACACAAATGTGTGTACTTTATTACAAAATTAACTTTTATTTTTACCTTTTCTTATGGTTACAAAGATAAAATTTCAATGAGAACAAATAAAATCTTAATATATGAAGGGAAAATGACTGTAGCTCATGGCCATTGAATCTGTTTCAAAATCCACATCTATGAATTCTACAAAATAGTCACAATGAATATATAAATATTTTATTACCACAGCAACTCTATTTTGTTTGATACTTGTTTTATTTCTTTATCTACTACATGAGTGAAATCAGGTCTTGTTTGACTTTCTCAGTCTGATTTATCTTTCTCGTCATAGTATTCTTTCTAGATTGCTGGTGGTGAATATAATGTAGTACATGAAAATATTGATTTGTAAGTTCATATACTGAAACCAAATAAAATTATAAATCAGGGTTATTTAAATAAAACTAGAAGAGAAATAATAAATTCAGAATTTACCTATTATGAAAACACTCAAAAATGGTCATAGGAAGAACATACCTCAACATGAAAAAGATCATATATGACAAACACATACATAGCTTCATACTCAGTTATGAAAAAAATGAAAGCTTTTCCTTTGGGATCTGGTACTCAACAAATATGTCAACTTTTGCCATTGCTATTCATGATTACATTGGAAGTCCTAGCCAGAACAAGTGGGCTCTGGAGAAATTTCTAAGAAGAATCCAAATTAGAAATGAAGAAGTAAAACTATCACTATTTGCCGATTACATTATAATATTTACAGAACACCTTAAGGATTTATTAAAAAGCTATTATAAATAATAAATCAGTACAGTGAATTGTAAGGTCAAAAATAAACTCATAAAGGGCCTCCCCGGTGGCGCAGTGGTTGAGCGCTGGGTTGCGAAGCTAACTGGCCTCTGCAGCGCCAGTTCGATCCCCGGCTGCTCCCCGGCCACTGGAGGAGGGTCCCACATGGCGCGCAGACCTTTCCTGCCGCCCGCTGCTCCCCTCAGCAGTGTACTTCAGTCCTTCTGCCTGCTCTGCTCCCCGCTCTGGCTCTGGTGAATTCTCTCACCCTCCCGCGCTTCTGACTGTACCCAGTGCATGTATAAACAAAACAAACAAACAAACAAACAAATAAATAAATAACATGCCTCTATAAAAAAAAAAAAATTTTAAAAAAAAAAAAATTTAAAAAAAAAATAAATAAATAAACTCATAAAATGCAGTGTGCTCTCATATGCAAACAACAAACTAGAAGAGAAATAATGAAAACATTTAATTTACAATTACATCAAAAATAATTAAAAACCTAGAAGTAATTTTAACAAAGGAGGTAAGAAACCAGTAAAGTGAAAACAAGAAACTTTCAAAAAAAGTACAAGTGGAAACAGAAAATGGAAATATATTCACTACTCATGTATTACAGTAATTAACTTAAAATATCCATGTTATCAAAGCAATGTACAGATTCAGTCAAATCTCTATTAAAGTTACAATGACATTCTTCAAAGGAATAGAATAAAAATTTTTGAAATATATATGTGAACACAAAAAACACCTGAATAACCAAAGTAATCTTGACAAAAAAGATGGAAGTGGAGGCATCACACTCCAATACCTCAAATTGTATTACAAAGTTACAGTAATCAAAGCAATATGGTATTGGGATAAATGTAAGCACAAAGACTAATGAAATATAAATGAGAATACATAAATATGCCCACAATTACCTGGTATTTTATATTTCAAAATGAATCAAGATATGCAATGATGAAAGGAAAATTTCTTTAATAAAGTTGGACAATTACATGCAAAGGAAAGAAACTATACCATTTTCTCACACCATAAACAAAAATTAGCTCAAAATGAATTTAATATTGGATGTAAAGTATGAAAACATACAATGCATACAAGAAAACATAATAAAAAAAATCCACAACATTGAATGCAGAGACATCTTTTCAGATTTATCTCCTAAGGTATGAGAAAAAAAGGCAAAAATAAACAGAACAATATCATAAACGTCTACACAGTGAAAGAAATTATCATTGAAAAGACACTCTAGGGCCTCCCCTGGTGGCGCAGGCAGTTGAGCACTACACTGTAAAGCTGTCCGCAGCCTCTGCAGCGACAGTTTGATCCCGGCCGGCCGGCCAGTGAGGGTCCCACATGGCGAAGCAGACCTCTCCTGTCTTGCCTGCTGCTCTATTTAGCAGTATATTTTGTCAGTCTGCCTGTTCTGGTCCCCGCTCTGCCTCTGGTGAATTATCTCTCCCTCCCGTGCATTTGGCCTGTACCCCGGTTATTGTATAAATAAATAAATAAATCTTAAAAAAAAAAAGACTCTAATGGAAGATAAGATTTGCACATCATACTTCTGGCAAAGACCTAATAACAGCCATCTACAAATACAACTTAACAAAAAGGAAAAAAAAATCCCCAATCAAAACATAGTCAAACTAGCTAAACAGACTATTCTACAAAGAATACACATAGATGGACAACAGGCACATGAAAAAATGCTCATCAGTACTTATATTCATGGAAATGAAAATCAAAAACAATGAGTTACCATTTCACACCATAAAAATTATCCATAGGGGGCCTCCCTGTTGGCTCAGTGGGTTAAGCACCACACTGTGAAGCAATCTGCAGCCTCTGCAGCACAATTTCGATCCCCAGTTGGCCAGAGAGCAACCCACATGACACAGCAGGTCTCTCCTGCCTCACCTGCTGCTCTCTTCTTCTTCAAATAACTAATTTGAAGAAATATATGTACTTATATATCTGCAGCAGCAAGTTATGAAAGCCACCTATGTGCCCAAGAACAGAAATTGTGGTATATATCAAATATATATATATTATATATATATATATATCTTAATAGAATACTTTTCAGCTCCAAAAAAAAAAAAAAAAAACATAATCTTGGATAATCTTGTGTCACTTACAATGGCATGCATGGAACTGGAGGATATTATGCCATGTGAAATAAATGAGAATGAGAAAGACAAATAATGGATGATTTCATTTATGTGTGGAATATAGAGATACAAACAAAGGGTCAGACAAAAACTAAGCTAAATCAAACTCTAATAATTTGTTTATAACTGTGGGTGAAAGAAGGGTACGGGAGAGTGAAGAGCAAAGTGTAGAGGGGTCCAGTGGACTATTTTGTAAAACAATGGATGCCTCAGTGGTAAGTAGGATGTGACTGCATACATCTGAAATGGTGGGATCCTATACCTTTGAGTCATACACAGGCTGTATACTAGTGTTAGCTTAATTAAAAAAAAAAAAGGTAGGAATTAGTTATACCTATCTAGTTTTAGGAACTTGTAAACTTAATATTTTTAACCTCTTAATTTTCTTTTATATTCAAAAGATCTCATTAAACTTGGTGGTTTAAAAGAAAGGAAAGAAGAACAAACCAATGAACGGAAGAAACTACAGACAATCACAATGAGAATTTCAGTGGAACAGTTTCCAAATACTAAAGAGCCAATCCTTTTAATAGAATAAAGTAAGAAAACTATATTTCCTGGAACTCATTCTATCTCTGGAAATTCTTCTCCCAAAATATTTCCGTAATTAGGTTTAATGTGAATCTGAGAAATCTGTCTACTTTTTTATTTAATTTCCCAGGAGATTCTGATATACATAAATTAGAAATTAGTGTAGAAAATTAAATGACAAACAGTAATGCTAAGTGTAAGGGCATTACACATGAAAATTTAAGAAGAAAATTATAATGTAGATCTTTTAAATATAATAAATGGAATTACTATAGTAGATCCCATCATTACCATCATCCTTTTCAATTGTATTGGAAGAAGATATTTTCACAGGCAATAATTTAAAATATTTTACTTTATTCTAAAAATCATTTTAACCCCTTTCAAAGAAAGCATATTTAATATAATATGTTTTAGGCTTGAAACTTTTTTATAGCTTCATGTTATCATTCTTTTACCTGCAAGATATATTAGTAAGTAGAAATATAAATTTTAAAGATAACAAAGTTTTTTTTTTAAAGATTTATTTATTTATTTATACAAGCACTGGGTACAGTCAGAAGCACAGGAGGGTGAGAGAATTCACCAGAGCCAGAGCGGGGAGCAGAACAGGCAGACGGACGAAATACACTGCTGAGGGGAGCAGCAGGCGTGGCAGGAGAGGTCTGTCGCACCATGTGGGACCCTCGCCAGTGGCCGGGGATCGAACCGGCGGTGGAGAGGCTGCGGGCACCTTCGCAGGCCAACGCTCAACTGCTGCGCCACCAGCGGAGGCCCAAGATAACAAAGTTTTAAATGATAAAATAAATTCTACTTTATCAAGTTACATGTCCAGTACTGTTGTCTCACAATTGAGCTAAACAATACAAATATTTGCAAGATCATAAAAGGTACTTAAATCATAAATGAAAATTTACATTTGAAATATATTCCTCTGACAGTCCTGATGGTGCAAGGTGTTGTCTTAGCACTATGAAGCTATTGACAGCCACTGAAGTACAAATTTGATCCCAGCCAAGGAGCTAACCCACATGGCACAGCAGACTTCTTCTGTCTCACCTGTAACTTACCTCAGTAGTGTGTGTCAGTCAGTTCACCTGTTCTGTTCCCCACTCTGTCCTTGGTGAATTCTCTCACCCCACCCCCTCCTCCTCCGGCCTACACCCCAGCTCTTGCATGCATGAATAAATAAAAGTCATATAAAAAAGAAATATTTTCCTCAAAAATGATGACTCTATTTCAAGTTAATTAGTTCATGCTAAATGAAAGCTAAATGGTCAGGTTCAAGGACCACTTTATTCTCATTGTTTGTTTGCTTGTTTTGTCTCTGAGCATTATCAAAGAGACATTCCTAAGAATTTCAAAGTGATTTTAATTAACATTCTGCCATTCTTCCATTTAGAGGCAGACTAATTTAACATAAAAAACTAACCAATCAAAATATTAATTCAAATGCAAATTTCTAAAAACAAATTTTTAAATTAAAGCACATTTACCTTATGTGTCTCATATATTATCAATGTTCTTCAGTCATAGACCATCACTAAATATATATCTTCACACCAGTTATGTTTATTGTTCATAGCAGCCAGGAAGATACTATACTATGTTGTCTGTGGATATCACAATAAAGGTGTGTGTCATAATGTTTTATCTAGTAAGTGTTACAGAATATAAAACCAGCTTAAAATAAATTACACTCCTATATACTATCAAAAATATTTGTAATTCAGGGCCTCCCTGGTGGCTCAGCTGTTGATCACTGGGCTGTGAAGCTGTCCACAGCCTCTGCAGCACCTGTGCAATGGTTCGATCCCTGGCTGCCGGCAAGGGTCCCACATGGTGTGACAGACCTCTCCTGCCGCGCCTCCTGCTCCCCTCAGCAGTGTACCTCATCAGTCTGCCTGTTCTGTTCCCCCCTTTGGCTCTGGTGAATTCTCTCACCCTCCCGCGGTTCTGACTATAACCAGTGCTTATATAAATAAATAAGATAAATCTTAAAAAAAAAATTCTCTTAAAAAAAAATTGTAATTCAAAATGAAGCAAACAAAATAAACCATAAAACTAAAAATGACTTATCAATAAATTTAACAAATTATGTGTAATTTAATAAACTGAAAATTTGAAAATATTTTATTCAGATAAAATATTTATGGATTCTCAATATTTGTGGATGACAAGTCCTCCTTTCAATTTATTACAAAGATTTAATGCAATTCCAATCAAAATCCAAGCAAGGTGTCCTGGTGGTGGTAATTTTATGGGGATTATACCTGAAAGGAGAAATCAAACATTGTACAAAAATGAACAATGATGTAAGTAAATATATAAACTTTTTTTAAATCTAAGCAGGTTTTTTACAGATAATGTTAAGCTGATTATAGATTGTATATGGAAAAGCAAATGGACTAAAATAACCAAAATAATTTTGGAAAAGAACAAAGTTGGAGAACTCACACAACTTGATTTCTCTATGCTAATAATATTATAAAATGATGGCCTCCCTGTAGTGCAAGGGGTTAAGCATCAGCACTATGAAGCAATCCACAGCTACTGCAGCACGAGTTCAATCCCCAGCCAGGGAGGTGACCCACATGGCATAGCAGACACTTCCTGTCTTCCCTGCTGCTCCCCTCAGCAGTGTATTTTGGTCAGTCCTCCTGTTCTGCTCCTCATTCTGTCTCTAGTGACTCCTCTCAACTCCCACAACTCTGGCCTGTACCTCAGTTCTTGTATATACAAATAAATAAATCTTTATTATAAAAAAGTATAGAGCCTAGAAATAAATACATGACACTGAATTCTTAAAAAAATGAAAAAGCATTTCAAAGAAGAAAAGACTGACACTTTTCACCAAATTGGTGTAAAAATAATTGTACTACCATATACAAAAAACAAAAGCAAAATATACAAAAAACAAATGTTAACAATACACTTACACAAACATTAAGATATTGATAAAGGTTTGGAAATAAATATAGGGAGTCCAGGAATACAGCAGCACTGTGAAGACACCAGCTCCTTTCTTCCAGATACTAACAACAAAAATGCCGTTAAAAAAAGTAATAAAAAAATTTCCTGGGCCTCCCTGGTGGTGCAGCGGTTGAGCGCTGGGTTGCATAGCTGTCCGCAGCCTCTGCAGTGTAGATTCAATCCCCGGCCACCGGGTGAAGGTCCCACATGGAGCGCAGACCTCTCCTGCTGCCCGCTGCTCCCCTCAGCAGTGTACTTCGTCACTCTGCCTGTTCTGCTCCCAGCTCTGGCTCTGGTGAATTCTCTCACCCTCCCATGCCTCTGACTGTACCCAGTGCTTGTATAAATAAATAAATAAATCTTTAAAAGAAAAAAAAAAAAATCCTGTGGAAAAGAACAAAGACCACAACATACATTAGAAGAATATGTACACTGGAAACATGTAGGAAAACTTTAAGTAAACCTTGTGTGGGTCAGAACAAACCCAGGGGGAGGAGTGGCTTCTTTTCAGACAGGCTCTAGGGCACACATCCCATCACAGGGAATCCTGAGACCAAGCACTGGATAGGGGAGTACACAAGCAGGCATCCAGGACAGAGGTCTCATTTGCTGGAAAACCAAAGTGGGAGCACAGGTCTCACTTGAGTGTGATGCTCATAACACAGAACAATTGTAGCCTGTATTGGGTCAGAGCAGCCAGATAGATATAAAACACCTGCATTTCCCAACCAAAAGCTGGGATATTCAAAACAACTGTTACACCTTACCCCAGGTTGAAATATTTGAAAGGTCATCATCTCCAATAAAGAAACATTCAAGCGGGCCTCCCAGGTGGTGCAAGGGGTTGTAGCAGTTCAATCCCTGGCCAGGGAGGTGACCCACATGGCATAACATGTCTTACTCATTGCTCCCCTCTTTCTGTTCCCCACTCCTCTCTGGTGAATCCTCTCTCCGCCCCCCACTTCTCTCTGGCCTGAACCCCAGTTCTTGTATACATAAATAAATAAATCTTAAAAAAAAATGAAGGGGGTCTCCCTGGTAGTGCAAGAGGTTAAGACACAACCTATGAAGCTATCCACAGCCACTGCAGCAAAAGTTTGATCCCTGGCCAGCTAGGGAGCAACCCACGTGGCACAGCAGACCTCTCTTATCTCACCTGCTGCTCCCCTCAGCAGGGTATTTCTCTCAGTCCAGTTTGCCTGTTCTGCTCCCAACTCTGTCTCTGGTGAATCCTCTCACCCCCCCCTACACACCTCTGGTCTGTACCCCAGTTCTTGTATGCATAAATAAATAATTTTTTTTTTAAAAAATGAAACATTCAAGCACCTACAAACAGTTGGAGGACATGCCAGGATAAGAATGTGTTGTGCAGGAAAAGAGAACTCCTGACCTGGAGACAATGAAACCAAGGTGCTGGCCTGAGGAGGGGATCACTGTAAATCCACAACACACAATTTGCACCCACAGGACAACAGTATAGTCAAGTTCCTGATTCTATTGGAACGCATCCTTTTATATCCATTTCCCCAAGTCCCTTTTATAACTATTACTCCCACTGTTAACATTCCTCTGATTACCTTAAGAGATGCAAAGACAAGAGCTAAAAATCTATCCCTATGAAAACCTGACTCAGTAGGTGTGTGGTAAATGAGAGAGCAGAACTCAGGGTAACAGTTTTGGAAATCCTGATGGAAATAAAAAATAAAACAAAGCAGTGGAGGATATAAAACAACAACAATTATGGAATATAGAGCAGCTAAACACCGAAATGATGGATCCAAGAAATATCATAGCTGATTAAAAAAAAATACTTATGGTGCTAAAGAAATAGAAGATAAAAAGGAGCAATGATAAGAATTAAAGAGTTGGAGAACACAAAAAGAGAGCAATGTAGAGAACAAAAGAACTGAAAATCAAAAAGGGATAAGAAACTTCTTGGTCAACTTAAAGAAAAATACTACCTATGTCATGGGATTCCCGAAGAAGAGATGAAAAGCATGGAAAATATCATATATTTAAGAAGTAATCCTGAAAGTCATTGAAATCTGGCAAATGAACCAGAAGTTATGACCCAAGAATTCCAGAGTTTCAAACAAAATAATACAGCCATACATACACCAAGACACATAACAAACATGCTGAGCACCCATGACAAGAACAGAATACTAAAAATATTAATATTACAGGATAGTCTACAGAGGAACACAATCAGACTGTCAGCAGAAAATTACAAGCATAAAGGGACTGGGACCAGATATTAAAAGGACATAAAAAAGACTTTCAGCACATGATCCTTTACCCAGCAAGATTAACAATCAAGATAGAAGAGCAGCATCACTGAGAAACAAAACTAAAGGAATTTATCAACACCAAGCACAAATGAAATAAATCCTTATTACAAAGCCATAAAACAATGAATATTGAGACAACAAACTATCAATGCTGAATTACTTAACATAGAGGAGGAGGAAAATGCCAGTCTGGCTTACCAGAACCAGACAGAGACCACAGTGCCCAACAGGTCACATAAATAGCTTATTGTATGCTAAACTCAAACAGTAATACCAATAAAATAAAAGAAGTAACACATAAGACAATGAAAATGCAAGTTAAACAAAATAAACTAGGAAGCACAAAAATAAAAAGACAAGACAAAAGAAAAACATAGTAAAATGGGTCTCCCTGGTGGCACAAAGGGTTAAGACACAGCCTATGAAGCTATCTGCAGCCAGGGAGCTACCCACATGGCACAGCAGACCTCTCCTGACTCACCCAATGCTACCCTCAGCAGTGTATTTCTGTCAATCTGTCTGTTCTGCTCCCCACTCTGTCTCTGGTGAATCCTATGCCCCAGATCTTGTGTGCATAAATGGATAAATCTTAAAAAAAAAAAAAACTCTTAAAAAATAGCAAAATTCCAATGAGCATTTATGTCTCAATAATCACCTTTACCATAAGTGATCTTAACTTATTAATCAAAAAGATTTAGAGTGACTTAATGAATTTCAAAACAAATTTCAACCTCTGCCGCTTACAAAACTTACAAAGATTAACCTTGTCAACAAACACAACTGTAGACTTGAAGGTGGAAGTTAGTTGTAAAAGCAAATAACAACATAAAAAACAGGAATTTTACTTACAGAGGTTAAAATGGACTTCCAATTAGGAAAAGTAATACAATGAGAAGGACATTATATTATATTAAGGGACTAATGAAACAAGAAAAAAAGACACCCATAAATATATATGCACCAAGTCTTGGGGTACAGAAATATATATGAATTAATAACTGAATTTATGAATGATATTGACAATACTATATTATGAGTGCAACAAAATACCCACATACAGCAATGAACAGATCAAACAAGATATAAAGAAATAGCAACTTTAAATGAAGTCATACCAAATAGGTCTACCAGATGTCTATAGAGCACTTTACTCAAAAACTGCTACACACACCGTTTTTTTCAAATGCACATGGAATGTTTTCTCTTTTTTTTTTTTTTTGTAAGATTATTTATTTAGACATACAAGAACTGGGATACAGGCCAGAGTTGTGGGGGGGTGAGCAGATTCACCAGAGACAGAGTGGGGAACAGAACAGGCAGATCAATTTAAATACACTGCTAAGGGGAGCAGCAGGTGAGTCAGGAGAGGTCTGCTGTGCCATGTGGGTAGCTCCCAGGCCAGGGATTGAACTCGTGATACAGTGGCTGCAGTGAGCTCTATAGGTTGTGTCTTAACCCCTTTTTGCCATCAGGGAGGCCCCACACATGGGACATTTTCAAGAATAGGCCATACGTTAGGACACAAGCCAATTGTCCATAAAACCACAAAGATCAAAATTATATAAGCCATTACTTCCTCTGATTATAATATAATGAAATTAGAAATCAACTATAAGAAAAAATATGAAATTACATGGAAATGTATGAAATATGAAATACGTGGATATTAAACAATACCCAGCTTAACAACATGTGGATAAAGGGAAATCAGAAAAAAATGAAAATACGTAGAGAGGGGCCTCCCTGGTGGCACAAGTGATTAAGACACAGCATTATGAAGCAATCCACATCCACTGCAGCATGAGTTCAGACCCCGGCCAGGGAGAAAATCCACATGGCACAGCAGACATCTCCTGACTCGCCCACTGCTGCTCTCAGCAGTGTATTTCGGTCAATCCACCTGTTCTGCTCCCCACTCTGTCTCTGGCGAATCTTCTTACCCCCAGCATCTCTGGCCTGTACCCCAGTTCTTGTATGCATAAATAAATAAATCTTTAAAAATAAAGAAAATATATAGAGAAGAATGAAAAGCACTATAGATGCCACCAGAATTTACTGGTGCCGCAGCGAATCCTGCAGGGTTCTCCACAGCTCCCGTTCACGGGGTGTGGTGGCTGCAATAGTTCCTTTCCACTCACAGTCCCACTTGATGCGTAGTTTGTTCTTGTTGGTCATTTTAGTTTGTTGTTTTTTCCTCCTCTCTGCCAGTCGGAGAGTGCAGACTCTGTGGGTGGGGGAGGGGAGCAGGGTTCTGCGCTTTCCTCCCTTCTAGTCCTCTTTTATAGCAACTTTCTTCTTCAGGTAGTTTGCTGGAGTCGTCCGTTTATGTTCCCTGTCCCAGTTCTCACTGGGACCTGCCGCTTTTTCTCCCTATTAACTTTTTTTTAAATGGGAGATCTTACTCGCAGCGTCTCCTCGCTGCCATGTTGCTCCGCCCCTTCCTCTCTTTTGACAACTATTCTAAGAAACTGAAACCATCAACCTGAAAATGATGTAAGCTACAATGTTGATTGTAGCATTATTTACAATATTTAGGATATGGACACAACCTATGAGCCAATTGATTGAGGATTGTATCAAGAATATGTAGCATATCCACACAATGGAATACTATTTAGCCTTAAGGAAAGATGGAATGCTGCCATTTACATCAAAAATGAAAGGAGTTCAATTGAATTATGTGTAGTAAAGCAAGAAGCAGATGACTCTCTCCACAAATTAACTCATAAAAGCTAGTAGACACTAACAAATGAAGTGAGGTTTCTAAGGTTTCTAAGGAGGGGAGAACACATAAAAAGGGCCTAAGGATGGTGGGAAAAATAAAAATATAAAAACATAAATAAAGCACATGGCATCTGGTTTCACTTACATGTTATAAACAAAGAAACAAAACATACATACACTGAATTAAAGAAAACAAAATTGCAGATTTAGTGTATAAGCCAAATTAGTGGTTACAAGAAAGAAAGGAAGGGGAAATGAGGGCGAAAAAATGGGGAAATATTATCAATTATATTATTAAAATGGAGTAGACTTTTAATGGTAAACATATAGAGATAATGATTTATAACGAAATCTATATGATGCTATGTGCAATGTTACTTTAATAAAAATTAAAAAATACATATTCATAATTATTGATATGTGAACACCAATTGCATATTTATATACATTTCCTATTTCCATCCGCCAAGAGCTAATGACACCACAGAAGTTATGAACTCATCTAGTGGTTTCTAATTGCCATTCTCAAATTGAAAAACGAGAGCTTATTGGAAAATTAATTCCAGAGTTGGGATAGGGACAAAATGAATATAGAATATGTTCTGGTGCCAGAGAGAAACAACCTGCAATAACAACAAAATCAATAACAGAGAAATATTGAACAAGCATTCTTAAAAATTCCCCTTGACCGAAGTTAATATTACTTGAACAACAAAATGCATACATATTTTACTGTCATAAAAGAAATAGGGCCTCCCTGCTGGTGCAAGGGGTTGGGACATAGCCTATGAGGCAATCTGCAACTATTGCAGCACAAGTTTGATACCCGGCCTGCCAGGGAGCTGCCCACATGACGCAGCAGACCTCTCCTGACTTGCCCATTGCTCCCCTCAGCCGTGTATTTTGGTTAGTCTGCTGTTCTGTTCCCTACTCTGTCTCTGGTGAGTCCTCTTATCCCCACCCCCCTGCACTTTTGGCCTGTGCCCCAGTTCTTGTATGCATAAATAAATAAATCTTTTTTTTTAAAGAAAAGAATAAAAAAGAAATAATACAAATTTCTATTTGTCTACACTGACTTAAACTGATCTATTTAGTTTATAAATAAGGCAGTATGGTTCAGTGATAAAGGTAAATATTACCAGTAATGTATTTCAAAATCTTGTACTCTAAATATCATGCACTGAGAAAAGGGAATTATTTCTGTGTTGTCCTCAATTAATACATATGTGTTGATCAACAATAATGTACACTTGAAACTTGCACAATATTTTACTACTATGTTTCTTCAGTTGAAAAACAAATCTTCTCCATACTCTCTACAGCACATGTTGTTTCTGGGTTATTTGTTATGGGCCATTTTCACAGGTGTGAGTTGGTATTTCATTAAGATTTAAATTTGCATGTCCCTGATAATAACTGATGAATAATTTTCACGTGACTGTTGGTCATTGGCATGTCTTCTTTGAAGAAATGCCTATTTAGTTCATCTGCCTGTTTATTGATTGTGTTGTTGGTTTTTGTTGAACACTTTGTAAATCTTCAAGATAAGTCCCTTGTCAGATATATGGTGTACATATATCTGTAGGGACTCCCTTTATGTTGCATATTATCTTTTTAGCAGTACAGAATCTTTTTAGCTCGACGTAGCCCCACTTGTTTATTTTTCCCTTTGTTTTTCTTGCTGCTCAGAGAAAAAGGAATGCTCTTACACTGTTGATAGGAGCCTAGCATGCTCTAGTCCCTTTGGAAAAAAGCATGAAGAGTCCTCAAAATACTAAAAATGGAAGTACCATATGACCCAGAATTTCCATTTTTAGGTAGCTACCCAAAGAACACAAAAACACTAATTTGAAGAGATTCATGAACTCCTATATTTATAGCAGCACTATTTACAATAACCAAGATATGGAAAAAACCTTAATTCCCAGAACAGATAAGATCAAGAAAATGTGGTACACACACACACACACACACACACACACACACACACTCTCTCTCAATGGAATACTATTCAGTGAACAAAAATTATAATCACTTGCCATTTGTGGCAGTATGGATGGTACTAGCAGGAATTATCCTAAGTGAAGTGAATCAGAAGGAGAAAGATAAATACTGGATGGCCTCATTTATAGGTGGAATATAGAGAACACCAACAAAGAATCATCGAAAGACAAACTTTAAAACTGACCCCTGAAAGCAAACCATAGATGTGCAGTGTCAGGAGGGGAAGTGGAGGGAGAAGGAAAGGAGAGAAAACAGGAGGTGGGGGAGGAGAGTACAAAGGTGAGGACTTTGAGTACTCTCTTGGTGGGAGATCTATGTTGAACACATGAAGGGAGAAATCTTATATTATGAAAAAGCAAACAGCAATGTAAAATAATGATCCATCATTAATAAAAGCAATTAAAAGCTGTTAAATATAACAAGCTGAAGAAAGGGAAACCATGTTAATATTTTAGAGCAGGGTTTTTCAACCTCAGCACTACTGGTGTTTTAACCCAGACTTTTTTTGGTATGTGGGTTGGCCTGTGCATTGTAGAATGTTTAGCAGTTTCTATAATCTCTCCCTGCTGAATATTAGTAGCACCCTCCATGCTACTTCAGTTACAACAATCACAAATATCTCCAGAAATTGTCAAATGTACACTAAGGGAAAAAGTTGTCCCTAGATGAGAATTGTCAAATTGTAATAACAGGTGGGATTAGCAGCAGAACAGGGGTCATACAAAGTTGAATAATGAGAAAAAAAAATAATCTTCCACTATCATTAATGGTCATTTGATAGCAACTGTAAACTTTTACAGCCAACACTATTATTCTGACCTCAGCATAGAATGTGGGATGGTCAAGAGATATTGGTGCTGACCCTTTAAGAAATATGAGTTCCAATATAAACACCTGACAGGGCCTCCCCCATGGTACAGCTGTTGAGCACTAGGTTGGGAAGCTGCCAGCAGCCTCTGCAGCTCCAGTTTGATCCCTGGCCGCCGAGTGAGGGTTCCACATGGTGTGCAGACCTCTCCTGCCTCGCCCGCTGCTCCCCTCAGCAGTGTATTTCATTGGTCTGCCTGTTCTGTTCTCCGCTCTGGCTCTGGTGAATTCTCTCACCCTCCCGCGCTCTGACTGTACCCAGTATGTGTATAAATAAATATTTTTTTTTAAAAAAAAGCAAAGGCCTGTGTTATAAAAAAATAAATATAATAAACACCTGACAGTTTACTATTCTGTTAGTTATTAATAGTAGATTGAAGCCATTCCACTGAGTCCAAGATCAGGTTTCTCATAAGCTACTTTTTAGTAAACCAAAATTCATACTTCGGTTGTTGGGGCGTCGACTTGATTGGCTAATATGGAAATTAATTTGTACCAATTTCTAATAGAGCAGGAATATATCAGCTCAAGCTTGCTGCAGTATAGAATCTAGGATTATGTACTAGAAGACTTTATTATTTTTTTTTTAATTTTGAAGGGATTTTTAATTAATTTCCCATTGTTTGCATACTATGTAATTTTGGGATTAAATTTCACACTTTATATGTATACATATCTCAATCACCTTTCACCATAAGTCCAGTGATAATACCCTACCACCTTCCCTCCTCTACAACCTCATCTCAACCCCTACCCATTCCTTCTGGCAAGAACTATATTTTTTCAGTCAACCAACATAATACTTTTAGGCATTTACTCAAAGACTTTGGAAACACTAATATGAAAAGATTTATCCATGACTATGTAAATAGCAGCACTATACATCTGGTCATGAAACCAACCTGAACACCAATTGACAGACAACTGGATAAAGAAATTATGGAAAATATGCAGAATGGAATACTACTCAGATATTAAAATCCATGTAATATTGCCTTTTGGAACAGAATGGATCGATTGTGAGGTGATGATGCTAAGTGAAATAAGTCAGTAAGTGAAACACAGTTAGCAGATGGTTCCACTCACTTGCAAAGTATAAATAACCAAAGAAAACAAATCGGGGGCCTTCCCGGTGGTGCAGAGGTTGAGTGCTAGGCTGCGAAGTTGCCCACAGCCTCTGCAGCACTGGTTCTATTCCCAAGCACCAGGCAAGGGTCCCACATGGTGCGCAGACCTCTCCTGCAGCCTACTGCTCCCCTCAGCAGTGTACTTCAGTCACTCTGCCTATTCTGCTTTCTGCTCTGGCTCTGGTGAGTTCTCTCACCCTCCTGCACTTCTGACTGTACCCAGTGCTTGTATAAATAAATCTTTAAAAAGAACAAAAGAAAACAAATTGGCCTTGGAAATGTTGAAGATTTTAGGCTTTGAATATTTTATTTTTAAAATACCTCTAGTTATTCTCCTTTAATTCCTGTGGTTTGTGGATTGTAAAAAGAGTAGAACTCATAGAGTAAATGGAGAACTCATCAGGGGAGTTTGAGACAGTACCAGCAAAATATGCCACAGGAGAGGAAATTTAGGATACACCAAGATAGCAAAATAAAATATGGCATTTATTATTTCTTTAATGTTTATGATTATTATAGCAATTGTTTTCCAAAAGGAAAAAAGTCTACTTAAATAATGACTTATGTCCCATTTCAATTCCTGTGTCTGTGTCATGTTTACTTTCTCACCAGATTGTTATTAGCAGATATATATGCATTGGAAACTGCCTCAGCAATATCTCTTAAATTGCCCTATCAAAGTTGGTTTAATGTCATCTCCAGTTGTTTTTTTTTTTTTTTTTCTGTTACTGCGGGTAATGTCATGAAACACTTTTGCTAAACTTTTCCTTTATTATGCCTATTACCTTAGGTAAGAGCAAAATCACCCGCAAAATTGTTGTAATTTACAGTGCATTTCATATGGGTTCTAGGAGTTATCAGAATATCTTTGCTTCTAAAGAAATTCAAAATCACTGAATAATAAAAGATCATACACCTCTGGCCAGTTAAAATTTGCTGTTTTATGTCTTGTCAGTCAGAACTTCTGGGCAAAGACAATTTAATCATCTGAACTTATTTACTTTTTTTATAACACTTTTTGCATAGACAAACTGGGGTGTAGACTAGGGGGATTTGTGTGAAAGAATTCACCAGAGATAGTGTGGGGCACAGAACAGGTGGATTTACTAAAATACACTGCTGAGGGGAGAAACAGGCCAGACAGGAGAGGTCTGCTGCAACATATGTGAGTGTGCGTTATTGCTCTGGCCAGGGATCGAACTCAGGCCGTAGAGGTAATAGTGCCGAGACTTAACTCTTAAGCCACTAGGGAGGACCTAAACTGATTTACTTTTTATGAAAAGTTTGTATTTCAAAGGTAAACATGTCTGTGGCAGCATAGTCTCTTTTTTTTTTTTTAAGATTTATTTTTTTATTTATTTATACAAGCACTGGGTACAGTCAGAAGCGCAGGAGGGTGAGAGAATTCACCAGAGCCAGAGCGGGAAGCAAAGCAGGCAGAAGGACAAAAGTACACTGCTGAGGGGAGCAGCAGGCGGCAAGAGAGGTCTGCACGCCATGTGGGACACTCCTCTGGTGGCCGGGGAGCAGCTGGGATCGAACCGGCGCTGCAGAGGCTGCAGGCAGCTTCGCAACCCAGCACTCAACCGTTGAGCCACCGGGGAGGCCCAGCATAGTCTCTTATGGAATGCAAAAAAAAATCCTTTTTAAGTGTGAACTATCAACACATACAAATCAGGATTATCCTAAATAATCATTCTCTGGAAGATTTCAACTGTGCCTGCATTGTTCACTGACAGAGGGTAAGCTGATGTGAGATTGTACTTTTTCAGGTAATGAAGCAAGAATGACTAAGTTAAAGTATTAGATCAGTGGTTGCATAAATTAAGAAAATAATAATAAACAACTTGAGCAAAAGCTAGGCAACAGCTCAAAAATACTGACACCTTTCTGTCTAGCCAGCAAAGCAAATCATTAAGTTCAGCGAAGATCAACTAAAGTTTTACTTACTTGTTTTTGCTTCTATTGCTCTTATACAAGATGGATTTGTTAGGGATACTAAGAAAACAATAGGTCTCTGCTGATAATATCCAAATCATTAGTCAGTGTCTGTTGAGAACTTTCACAGAAAGAGTTTATGTATTTGGAAATCTAGACACAAGTTTTGTGATAGTTACTATTCCAGTCTGCATTGGTCATAGAAGAATTTGCAGAATTACTCCATGATTCCAGGTAGCCTGGATTGTACTCCTAGATAATGTCTGCCCTTGAGTATGGGAGGGATTCTACTCTTCATTAAGTCCTTTAAAAAAGATCCAGAGGTTAATATACTAGTCCACTGGGGCTGCTGCTACAAAATACCACAAATGGGGTACTTGCAAGCAGCAAGGATTTACTCCTCACAGTTATGGAGGATGGAATTCTGAGAGCAGTACACCAGCCTAATCAGATGGGGATCGCAGATGGCTAGCTTCACAAGGGGTTCTCACTAGGGGGAGGCATGAGAGAGCTCTCAGGGCCTCTTTTATAAGGATGTCTTCTGTGTTCAACACTATGATATAACTTTTAGACAAACAAGACAAATTCCTCATGAAGTTCCTCAATTTTTGTTAAAAGATACCTCTCAAATGAGCAATATAGTTTCTGCCTAAAATTCATCGAAGATTCTGGAATTAGAGATTGTTGCTGGTGAAACCATGCCAGCAAGTTAGAATATATGTACCACCATTGTATTAACCAAATATGAAAGTAGATATTTAGTTTGGAAGAGAATTATGGAAACTGAAAGGCCTATAAAGCTGGTTCTTATGTTGAATTTATGTTGCTGCAACTTGACCAAAAGCCTATCATCAGATACCAAGGGCCAGGAATAAACCCTAATTCCAAACAAAGGAAGCTTCACATTGCCGGACTCAGACATACAAACAAGGCTGAGGGAGACTTCCTTATAGAATGGTGACCTGATGCAAAGTTTATTCAAGGACACTAGTCTGAACCTGCTGGGTGACACATCTGGCAGACCTGATACTGTTCTCCCTTACAAACAGTGCTCAATACACTGTATATGCAGAAACGCAACAGGAGCAGGACACAGATGATTCTGTGGCTGGGCTTCTTACTAAATCTAGCAATGGGGACATAGACAAGAAAGATGAGATCAGTTAGCAGGTAGCAGTTTCTCATATTAGCCAGGAAAGTGGATGATTTTCTTCTTTAAGATTTATTTATTTATTTATTTATTTATTTATTTATTTATTTATTTATTTATACAAGCACTGGGTACAGTCAGAAGCACGGGGAGGGTGAGAGAATTCACCAGAGCCAGAGCAGGGAGCAGAACAGGCAGAAGAACCGAGGTACACTGCTGAGGGGAGCAGCAGGTGGCAGGAGAGGTCTGTGCGCCATGTGGGACCCTCCTCCGGTGGCCAGGGAGCAGCCAGGGATAGAACCGGCACTGCAGAGGCTGCGGGCAGCGTCACAACCCAGCACTCAACCGCTGCACCACCCAGGAGGCCCAGTGGATGAATTTTGTGTGTGTTTTTGAACAATGTTTATGTTTCTGTGCATGCAGAACTGACAACAGGAGTTCGTGTTTTCATCTTGAACCGTATGGCCATGGGTGGTGTTGTCTGTGACTTCTGTAAGTCAGCCTAAGAAGAAAGACAGGAGGCAACCCTCAGGTCTGCTCCTGGGTGTCAAGGAATGCTTTCCTCTCTTGACAAAAATGTGGGAGTCAGATCCAGCTCATTTCAAGCATGGAAAAATCTGTCATCAAACGTAATTACCAAAATTTGATGTTATTGACAAAGGAATTAGTTCTGAGTTATATCAGATCAGAGTTATATTTTTTCATAAAAATACTGATTTATTTCCCTATCATATAAACATGTGTTCCCATGACAACCATTTTATTCCACCCTAGAGATAAATTTAATACTGTTCCTCACACATCACTTCTTAAAAAGTACAAGTTTGATGTTTAATATTCTTGAATGATTCAAAGCAATATCTGATACTTATCAATCCATATGTAACATTTTGGCAATGAGCAATTGCTAATGAAAAAAATTTTTCACCCAATAAATCAGACTTATGTTATGAATAAAAGACACAGACTACTGTAGTTTCTTGAAAATGCACAGCTTTATATAAAGAAATTCTTTAGCATATTTCCCAGTAAAAGTCCAAATCAGTTGCACAAAATGTACCTAAATTTTTTTGAAGTGTTCTACCTTACAAAACTTTCTAAAGTTGTTTGAATAATCTGTAATCCTACACTGTGTGAGGAGTTGTTACATGGCAATGATTGGAATCATCCATGGCCCCTACTTCCACACATTGCCTCATACATGTCCCCTCACATAGTAGTGAATGTTTAATTTCTCTTATTTTATAAAACAGGGCTTTATTATTCATCAACAGTATTAAAGTTTTCCATTGCTCAAACAAAAGAAAGAATTTAATTTTAAATCAATGATGTTAAACAAGATGTCACCAACTCCCAGGTCTTCAGATCCTACCTTAATTTAAATAGTATCTTTTCCACACTTAAATGTACTGATTTGTATAATCAATGGTCAAAATGATGAGATTTTGTCTTTACGTTCCTCTACCACTCATGAAAATTCCTATCTCCAAAGGATATTTAAGCAAGGTTTAACAGTAAAACATAATCATCACCTTCAGTATGTCATGTATTCCCAAGTCATCCAAATACTAAAGTTAAAATTATTAATATAAGGAAAACTGAAAATTTGGGTAAAACATAAGTAAGTGTGAGGTTAGCAGGCAATCATTAAACTGGGTGTGAAAATCTCAGATTTGCATTGTTCACTGTAAAGGCCAGGACACCCCACATGCTACTGTGATTACAATGCCCAAAGAACTGGAAAAGCAGCATGCCACAATGGGCTGTTAGGATTCTTGGAATGATTTCCCTTGCTACAATTTGGTGATTCTGTGCTCCCTGGAAATCCTTGGTTACCTTGAGGGACATCAGAAAGCCAGGTTCAAAAAGGATCTAGTCACTGTGGAAATTGAAAGTGGAATCAGCTCTAATGGTGTGAATTTCAATTTGTTTTGCATTTCCTTGAGTCCACTGTTTATAAAATTACCTATGAAGCATGACACTGTTTTATAAAATGCAGTGTGAGTTTCTTTATCCCTTGAGTGATTCAAATTTGGATACTAATTTTCTAATGTGTGCTGAGTGCAGACTTTGGGAGACAGAAAGTAGTAATTGTTTGGAATGTGTTAGGCAGTCCTCTGCTTAACCTCCTATGAATGTTAGAAAGGGCATGAAATGAAGGTGCTTAACAATCAAGAGCTCTTAGAATATAATTGCTATATTAACTATGGGAATTTTAATTTTTATCTTAAAGGAAAATACATTCAGCTAGGGTTAAAACTACAGGGCCAAACTGCAATAATGGTTTTAAAAGAGGATCATTCTAACCTTAGACATTCATTCAAAAACTTTCAGACTATTATATCCTTTACTTTCCTAATTACTCTGGTTAGGACTTTTTTTTTTTTAAAGATTTATTTATTTATTTATGCATACAAGAGCTGGGGTGCAGGCCAGAGATGCAGGGGTCAGAGGATTTACCAGAGACAAAGTGGGGAGCAGGACAAGAAGATCTACCAAAATATATTACTGAGGGAAGCAGAGGGCAAGATAGGAGAGGTCTCCTGCACCATGTGGATCACCTCCCTGGCTGAGATAGAACTTGTAACATAGCGGCTGTGCATAGCTTCATAGTGCTGTGTATTAACCCCTTGTGCCACCAGGAGGCCCTGGTTAGGACTTTTAACTATGTAGAACAGTAGTTCTGAAAGTGGACATCCTTGTCATACCTCATATCTTAGGGAAAATGCCACTGATTGTCAACATTGAGTATGATGTTTGCTGTAGGTTTGTAAAATATGACCTGTATTATATCGACATATGTTTTATTTACGCCCATTTTACTGAGAATTTTTAGAAATGAGTGTTTAATCTTGTCAAATCCTGTTTCAGTGTGTGTTGAAATGACCATTTTTTTAATCTACCTTTTCACTGATGTGGTGAATGATATTGATGATTTACCGACATTGAACCAATCTTGCATTAATGAATTAAATCTCACTTCTTTTTTAAAAGATTTATTCTATTTAGTTATGCATATAATAACTGGGCTGTAGGCCAGAAGTGTGGGGATGAGAGGATCCACCAGAGACAGTGGGGAGCAGAACAGGTGGATCCACTGAAATACACTGCTGAGGGGAGCAGAGGGCGAGACAGAAGAGGTCTGCTGCACAATGTGGGTTAGCTCCCTGGCCAGGATCATACTCATGCTGCAGTGGCTGGCCATAGGTTGATATATTATCAGATGTCAAACCATCCTTGTATCTGTGGAAAAAATCCCACTTGGTCATGATGTATAACATTGTAATGCATTGTTGCATTTTGTTTGCTAATATTTTGGTGAAGTTTTTATTTTTTACAACTAAGGTCATCAGTGATGTAGGTCTATATTTTTTCTTTGATTTTCTTGTTTGTTTTGAGTATTAATGTTGGCCTTATAAAGTATATTTGGAAGCATTCCTTCTTTCTCAATTTTTGGGGAAGAGTTTGATATGGGTAGGTATTGGTCTTTGAACATTTGTTTGAAAGCAATAATGAAACCATCTGGTACTGGACTTGGGCTTTTGGGGAGACTTTTAATTACTGTTTCAATTCCCTTGCTTGTAATTATTCTGTTCTTTTTTTTTCTGTCCTTTGTTATTTCATCTCAGAAGGTTGCATGCCTCCGAGAAATTATGTAATTCTTCTCAGTTATTCAATATTAGCATGCAGTTGCTCATTGTAATCTCTCATGACTCTAGTTCTGAGATGTTTGTTGGTTCTCTTCTCTTTTATTCTAGAGTTTTCTACTTCTTTCTTTTTGATCCAGCTAGAGGTTTTTCTTTTGTTGATTTTTTCCCCAAAGAATCATCTTTCATATTCATTCATTTTTAATACCATCTTCTTAATTTCTATATCATTTATTTATGCTCTTTTTTAAAATATGATTTCCTCATTTCTACTGTTTTAATTTTTGTTTATTTCCTTATGGTGTAAGGTTAGGTTATTTGTTTGAGATCATTCTTGTTTCTTGATGTGGGCCTTTACTGCTAATCTTTCCCATTAGCATACTGTTTGCCCCCATCCCATAGGTCCATGTAGTCTGTGTCTTTGATTCATCTCCAGGTATTTTTTAAATTTTTACTTTGATTTCCTCACTAACCCTAGTCATTCAAGAATATTTTGCTGAGTCTTCCTATATTAAAGTTTTTTTTGTACTTTTTTGTGATTGATTTTTTTTTTAAAGACTTATTTATTTATGCATAGAAGAACTAGGACACAGGCCAGAGGTGTGGGGGGTGAAAGGATTCACCAGAGACAGAGTAGAGAACAGAGCAGGCAGATGGATTGAAATACACTGTTAAGGGGAGCAGCGGGTGAGACAGGAGTGGTCTGCTGCTCCATGTGGGTCACCTCCCTGGCCAGGGATCAAACTCCTGCTACAGTGGCTGCCTATTGTTTCGCAATGCTGCTACTTAACCCCTTGTGCCACCAGAGGGTTCCCTGTGATTGATTGCTACTTTGAAACCACTGTGATACTTTGTATGATTTCAATCTTTAGGAAGTTTTTTTTTTTTTTTTTTTTAGATTTATTTATTTATACAAGAACTGGGGTATAGGCCAGATGTGCGGGAAGGTGAGAGGATTCACCAGAGACAGAACAGGGATCAGAACAGGCAGACTGATGAAATACTGCTGAGGGGAGCAGCGGGTGAGACAGGAGAGGTCTGCTGCGCCATGTGGGATTCTTGCTGCTGTCTGGGATCGAACCCGTTCTGCAGAGGCTGTGGACAGCTTCACAGTGCTGCACTCAACAGCATTTGCCACCAGGGAGGCCCCATTTAGGAAGTTATTGGCAATTTTTTTGTGACCCAACATGCGGTCTATACTGATGAATATTTCATTTGCACTTGAGGAGAATATATGCTTAGGTTATTTTATTTATTTGATGCATTTTCCTTTATACATTTGATGCATGTGATCTATGTCCTCATAAAACATTTTTTTCCTTCTGTTTTTTTGTATGCTTACTCTGCCTGTTGATGAAAAGGAGGGTGTTGAAGTCTCCTACAAGTACTTTGTTATTGTCAATGTCTGTTTTCAGATTTCTTAATACTTCCTTAAATATATTTAATTTCCATTCATTTTGTGCATATGTGTCATTAACTGTTTTATCTATCTGATACAGTATTATCTTTATTATTATATAAGGACCATCCTTATATCTTGCTAACTTTTATATTGGAATTTATCTGATATCTGATATACACATTGTTCTCTCTATACTTTTTAGGATCCCATTTACTTTTGGGATTTCATATATTGGCCTACTTTAAAAATATATGATGCAATTTCCTTTTCTAGCTAATTGACCATTTCTTGAACACTGTGATTAACCATTCATAATCATTGCTTCCTGAATTCCTCAATTACATTTGAATATAGAAGAAAAAAATGTGTGTTCCTTATTGGAAAGAATGATTCATTTGGCATATTTTATTCTCATCAGCTAATTTTATGACAGTGTGTCATAGCCAATACCTTTTATATATTATTGAGTAACACTGAATATACACCAATCACATTTGACAAGGGCTAGGTCAATTTCTATAATTAGATTAGTCAATTGATACATAACTATCATTCCCTTTAAGGTGTTCTGTGTGTGTGTATATAGATCTAAAATCTAAAGAAAACTATCAGTTATAAAAACAACACAGAGATTGTAGACTCTACCAATATATGTTTAAGCTAATAAAATATACTTTAGTTAAGACAGCATGAAATTATGTTAAGCTAATAAAATATCCTTTAAGAGAGCAAGAAATTATGTTGCAAATTAATCCCAAAATATTTGTGAAACCGTACCAAACTTTTGTTTCTTGTATGAGGTTTATGTCCAGCACATGTCTGCCTAACTTGTTATTCTCCTATGTGACTCAGGGACTGGGGCTCAGGAAGTATTCAATATTTCATTTATTTATTTATTTGTTCATTTATTTATAAGATTTATTTATTTATTCATACAAGCACTGGGTACAGTCAGAAGCGCGGGAGGGTGAGAGAACTCACCAGAGCCAGAGGGGAGAGCAGAGCAGGCAGACTGACAAAATACACTGCTGAGAGGAGCAGCGGGTGGCAGGAGAGGTCTGCCCATGTGGGATCCTCGCCGGAGGCCAGGGATCGAACCGGCGGCGCAGAGGCTGTGGGCAGCTCCACAACCCAGTGCTCAACCGCTGCACCACCGGGGAGGTCCAGTATTCAATATTTTTATAAACATGTTTTCTTGAATATAATTGATATACAGTGAACTTCACATATTTTTATATGCAATTTAACGAGTTTGGACATATGCAAACACCCATGATACCATCACCACCCTAAAGTTAACAGACATGCTTAAATCCTCCAACATTTTCCTATGTCCCTTTGTTTTTACATATTTTTTTGTGCATGTGTAGTAAAAACAATGTGGTATTTCTCTCTCTCAAAATAACTGGAAGCATTCAATATTGTGTTGGTAATTATAAATACAGTGTTTTACAATAGATGTCACTATATGTCACTCAACATATAGTTCTATATTTTCTGCAACAAAGTTCATGTGAAAACAATCATCTTTGCTCTCAATTATCTTTGAATGTAAATAGTATAGATTACTTTTATGTGTAACCACTTACAGAGATCTGGAAACATGTTTCTTAATATATTGTTAAGAGAGCTGGGAGGTCTTCCCTATTCCCCTAAAGTGAGGAGAGATTTAGAGATTTGACAAAATAGGGCCTCTCTAGTGGCACAAGGAGTTAAGCACAGCACTGTGAAGCTATCCACAACCTCTGCAGCACCAGTTAAGGCCAGGGAGGTACCCACTCTTAACTCAACCGCTGCTCCCCTCAGCAGTATATTTCAGTCAGTCTGCCTGTTCTGCTCCCCACTCTGTCTCAGGTGAATCCTCTCACCTCCCAGCACCTCTGACCTGTACCCCAGTTCTTGCGTGCATAAATAAATAAATGAATCTTGAGAAAAAAAAAGAAAAAGAAAGAGGTTTGACAGGAATATATAGGAGTCGGGACTCCCCTGGTGGCGCAGTCAGTTGAGCACCACGCTGTGGAGCTGTCTGCAGCCTCTGCAGCACCAGTTTGATCGCGGCCAGCCAGCGAGGGTCCCACATGGCAGGGCAGACCTCTCCTGTCTCTCCCGCTGCTCCCCTCAGCAGTGTATTTTGTCAGTCTGCCTGTTCTGTTCCCCACTCTGTCTCCGGTGAATCCTCTCACACTCCTGTGCATCTGGCCTGTACCCCGGTTCTTGTATAAATAAAACTTAAAAAAAAATTAAAAAAATAAATATATAGGAATTATTTCAGAATGCCTAAATATTCACAATGGGGAGTTTTTTTCTTTATATATATTTAACATCATTGTTCATTTTTATGAACTTTTTAATATTTTATTTTATATAATTCTTACATCATTTTTCATTTTTGCACAATGTATGCATTTTCATTTTGGTTATATTCCCCATACACTTGCACCCCCCCCCCTTATTTTGACCCTAATCCTTGCCTTCCCCACCCCCATAGTGTGTCTCTGGTTTATAGTTGCTTGTTGATTTTGATTTTTATGTTGTGTTAATTAGTCTTTTTCCTGGCACCTTATTTAGGTTTTCTAAATTCCTGCTATGAGTGAGACCATCTGGTATTTTTATTTTTCTTTCTGACTTATTTCGCTGAGCATGATCCCATCTAGCTCCATCGATGTTGCTGCAAAATTGTATGTGTTTATCTTTTTTGAATGCTGAGTAATATTCCATGGTGTATATATACCACATCTTCTTGATCCAGTCATCTATTTTTGGGCATTTGGGTTGTTTCCAAAGCTTAGCTACTGTAAATTGTGCTGTTATAAACATAGGGGTGCAGGTGCTCTTTGGAATTTATGTTTCTGTGTCCTTTGGGTAAATACCTAGGAGTGGAATTGCTGGATCCTATGGAAGCTCTATCTTTAGTAGATTGAGGAATCTCCACACAGATTTCCATAGTGGTTGGACCAGTTTGCACTTCCACCAGCAGTGCAGGAGAGTTCCTTTCTCTCCACATCCTCACCAACATTTGTTGTTGCTAGTTTTTTTAATCCTTCTCAGTTTTTTGAAAGAGTTTGTGAAGGATAGGCACTAATTTGTTTCTGAATGTTTGGTAGAATTCATTTGTAAATCCGTCTGGTCCTGGACTTTTGTTTTTGGGAAGGGTTTTGATCACCATTTCAATTTTCTGTTTGTAATTGGTCTCTTTAGGTGTTATATTTCTTCTTTAGCTTTGGGTGATTGTAGAGTTGTAGGAATTTGTCCATCTCTTCTAGATTGTTGAACTTGTTTGCATATAACTGTTCATAGTAGTTTCTGATTATTCTTTCATTTCTGCTGTGTCTGTTGTGATTTCTCCTCTTTCATTTGTGATCCTATTTATTTGTGCTTTCTCCTGTTTTTCCTTTGTGATCCTGTCTATTATTTTTATTTTTTTGAAGAACCAGCTTTTGGTTTCATTGATCTTTTAGATTGTTTATTTAGTTTCAATTTCATTTATTTCTGCTTTGATTTTTATTATTTCTTTTCTTCTACTGTTTTTTGTTGTTGTTGTTGTTGTTGTTGTTCTTTTTCTAGTTCTTTTAGCTTTGAGATTAGGCTGTTTCTTTGAGTACTTTCTTGTTTCTTGATGTGAGCCTCTATAGCTATATATATTCCTCTTATTACTGCTTTTGCTGCATCCCATATATTTAGGAAATTGGTGTGCTCCTTGTCATTCAACTCAAAATATTTTTTAATTTCTTCTTTGATTTCCTCATTAGTCCAGTGGTCTTCCAGAAGTGTGGGTTTCAATCTCCATGAGGTAGGAGAGTTCCTTGCCTTCTTTTTATGGCTTATTTCTAGTTTGATGCCATCATTGTCAGAGAAGATGGTTGGTATGATTTCAATCTTGGTGTATCTGTTGATGTTTGTCTTGTGTCCCAGTATGTGATCGATCCAGGAGAATGATCCGTGTGCGCTTGAGAAAAATGTGTACTCAGAATTTTTTGGGTTTAATGTTCTATAGATGTCTGTTAAGCCCAAGCGCTCTAGATCCTTATTAGAGCTTTAGTGTCCTTACTTATTTTTTGTCTCGTTGATCTATCCATTGTTGATAGTGGTGTGTTGATGTCTCCTACTACATATGTGTTTTCTCTGATGTCTGTTTTCAGAGATGATAATTGTTGTCTGATATATTTTGGTGCTCCTTCATTTGGTGAGTATATGTTAGTGAGTGTTACTTCTTCTTGAAGTATTGTCCCTTTGATCATTATGTAATGACCCATTGGGGTCTCTTTTTACCTTTTTGAGTTTGAAATCTGTTTTATCTGATATAAGTATAGCTGTTCCTGGCTTTTTTTTTTTTTTTTTTTTTTTTGGCCCATTTGCTTGTAGGATTGTTTTCCATCCTTTTACGTTTAGTCTATTTTTATCTTTTGACTTAAATGTGTTCCTGGAAACAGTAAAAGGTTGGGTTTTGTTTCTTAATCCAGCCTGTGACTGTGTCTTTTTATTGAAGAGCTTAGTCCAATTACATTTATAGTTAATATTGATACGTTAGTGTCTATATTCACCATTTTGTCTGTCTTTCCTCTGATTTTATTTATTTACTCTTTTAATAACTTTTTTGGCCTTGTTTCATTATTATTCATCCTTCTGTTAGCTCTGGCTTTAGGCCTCCTTGTAGTAATTTTTTGGAGTGGGGATTTATTCGTAATGAAATTCTGGGGTTTCTGTTTGTCTGGGAAGGTCCTTATTCTTTCTTCATAGAGGAAGGAAAGCTTTGCAGGATAGAGTATTCTTGGTTGGCATTTGTTGTCTTGGAGTCTGTTGACTATGTCCCTCCACTCTCTCCTTACCCGTAGTGTTTCTTTGGAGAAGTCTGACGTCAGTATGATTGGTTTTCCTTTGTATGTTATCTGTTTCTTTCCTCTTGTCAGCTTCATTATTTTTTCCTTGTCTTGGATTCTTGGGGGCTTTACTATTATGTGTCTTTCTGTATTTTTCCCTTCATCATGGAAGTTTGGTGTTCTTCTTGCTTCTTGGTTGTCTGTTTTCAGCTCCTTCTTCACATTTGGCTTCCCAATAATTATTCAAGTATTTCCTTGAATATTTTCTCTATTCCTATGTCTTTCCTCTCTTTACGGGATTCCTATAACTCTTCTATTTCCTTTCCTCATGGAGTCAGATAGTTCCCAAAGTCTTTCTTTAGTCTTTTTCATTTGGACTTTCTTTCCTTTTCTGTTTTGTTTCTTTTTATTCCTGTGTCTTTGAGAGTACTTATTCATTATTCATTGTTCCATTTCATCCATTCTGTTATCACTGCTTTTCCCAGAGTTCTTTAGCTCTTCCATTAATCCTTTGATCTCCTGCATTTCCTTCACTTCCCTCTTTAGGGTCTCAATTTTATTCTTCTGATCGTTGTTTACCTTAATGACTTCTGTCAGTTTTTTTTTTTTTGTTTTTTTTTTTATCGTGGCAGTTTTAAATTCTCTTTCTGGAAAGCTCAGAAATTCTTCCAAGTCACTCTTGTTGCAATCTGGTGGGTGGTTTTCTTTTTGTGGTGTGTCTTTTTCCTGAGGACTTGCTTGGCTGCATGTAGTTTTTTTTTTGTTTGTTTGTTTATTTTTTTCTCTCTCTGTTGCTTGTTTTCTAATTTTTCCTATGCTTTGGGACACTGTGTCACTGGTACTGGCCAGCATTTTTTGGTGTGCTCTTTATGGGATGTTGGAAACTAGTGGTCCTGTTGAGTCAATATCTGTTATGTCTGAATTCCAGTAGAGCAGCAGTACTATGAATATGTTAACTGGTGCTGTCACAGAGAATCTCTTCCTTCCATATTTATTTAATTCCAAGGAGGGTCTCATGGTCCCAGAGTCTACCCTGTGGTGGCAGGATTGCCTGATGGGCTCCAAATTGCTGGATCCCCCTCTGGGCTCAGGCTGGTGGCCAGACGGGGCCAGGCTTGTGGGGGCTCTTCAGCTCACCTCTGGCTGTGAACACAGCCCTTTCCCAGCTCCACACAGTCTAGGTGTGTTGTAGACACACAAAAGGTCCCTGATCTAAGATGGGGAGTTGGTTGGGCACTTCCGAGCACCCTTGGTCTCCATCATTGTTCATTTTTAAACAATGTTTGCTTCCTCCCCTCTGCCACCTCAGATGTAGTCCCCATAGAATTTCCGTAGAATTTCCTTCACCAATTCACCCATGCACCATCATTGATAGTGGCATTCTTTTTTTTTAATTAATTTATTTATTTATACAAGCACTGGGTACAGTCAGAAGTGGGGGAGGGTGAGAGAATTCACCAGAGCCAGAGAGGGGAACAGAACAGGCAGACTCAGGAAACACACTGCCGAGGGGAGCAGCGGGGTGGCAGGAGAGGTCTTTGTGCCATATTTGACCCTTGCCAGGGGCTGGGGATTGAACCAGTGCTGCAGAGGCTGTGGGCAGCTTTGCAGCCCAGCACTCAATTGCTATGCCACCAGGAGAGGCCCGATAGTGGCATTCTTTCCTTATTTTGGCCCCATGATTATATTAGGCTTTCTTCAATCTCCAGAACTACAATATATATAGATACTTTGGGAGTCCTATCTGTGACAGCAAGTAATCCATCGCTCACTCTTCCATATATAGGGATCATGTAGCAGTGTGAGCTGTAACATGAGCAGTTCCTGTCCCAGTAAAAAATGGAAGCTGGGGCCTCCCCAGTGGTGCAGTGGGTTGAGCGCAGTGCTGTGAATCTGTCCACAGCCTGTGCAGCATGTGTTCGATTCCCAATTGGCCAGGGAGATTCCCACATGGTGTGGCGGACCTCTCCTTTCTCACCCGCTGCTCCCCTCAGCAGTGTATTTCGACTGTCTGCTTGTTCTGCTCTCCACTCTGTCTCTGGTGAATCCTCTCACCCTCCCGTGCCTCTGGTCTGTACCCCAGCTCTTGTATAAAAATAAATAAATCTTAAAAAAAATGGAAGCTTACACTGTTTGACTTAAGTCATGATACTGCATAAGACATTATTAAGAAAAAGCATTTAGTATGAAAGGATTTAGTATGAAAGGAGAATAGGAACTCGATTAGACTAAATCAGTTTCCAAGGATTGTTAATATGCTGGTGAGTATTATCACTAATTCTTTAAGATGGAAGATAAGTTATTTTAACTATCTATCAAATACTTTATTTGCATGTTTCTAAAAAGATCAGTATAATCTCATTTTTGCCAAACTTTTAGATTTTCACTGCCCAGAAATGCATGTAATAAAACAACTTTATAATGTAACTTTAATTTAGGCTTCTAAAGCCCTATCACCTTTCAGACACTTTTGTTTGGTTCTTTGAAAATCTACGTACTTTTTCTGGATGTTTACCTTGTCTGACCTTTATTTTTTAATATTTCCAATGCCCTTTAATTGGAAATTGATACTTTTGGTCTTGCCTACTAGTTTCAACCCCACTTCGCAATAAAACATTCTGAAAAGCTTTTTTAAAAATTGAGAGTCTTTTTGTAGATCTTTGAAATCAGCCTCTTATCAGTTGTATGGAGTGCAATTATTTTCTCCCAATCAGGTAGGCATCTCTTTGTTTTGGTTATTGTCTCTTTTGCTATACAGAAACATTTTTAGTTTGATGTAGTCCCAGCTATTTTTTCCTTCATTGTCTTTGTTTCTGGATATGAATCCTCAAAGATGTTTCTGAGGTGTATGTTATGAACTGTTTTGCCTATGTTTTTTTCTATTATTTCATGATTTCAGGTCTCATGTTTAAGTATTTCATTCATTTTGAGTTGGTTTTGTGTATGGTGTGAGGTAGTAGTCTAGTTTTGTTTTTGCATGTGATGGTCCAATTTTTCCAACACCATTTTATGAACAGACTGGCCTTATTCAATTACATATTCTTTGCTTCTTTGTCATAGATTAGCTGTCCATATATTTGTGGCTTCATTTCTGGGTTTTCAGTTTGATTCCATTGGTCTGTATGTCTGTTTTTGTTCCAGTACCATACCTATACATATATAAAATAAAGGATCAGAGTTCCTATTAAGAAATTTTGACTTAATTGTTCAAAATTTAATTAGTTCCAGCAATAACCTTGTGCAGGTGAGAGGGGTTCATAGCACCCTTTAAACATTTGGGGTTGCTCACACTGGGCCCGGTGTGCTTTACCATGTCCACCTCAGCATGGTGATCAAGAGGCACTATAGTTGAGTGGAGAAAGAAAGTGATCACAGAGCTGGTGGGTTGACACTTCAGTGTATTTCTCTTCTCTCTTATGTCAGTTTACACTACTAAGTACCCACTGGATCCTGATTTAGCTATTTTGGCCCTACTCCTGACATCCTCAGCAAAATTGGAAATTGGAACAAAAAGACAGACTCCTTGAGGATTTCAAATAAGGTCATCCACACACCTTTCCACTTCTCCCTTTTTGCAAAGTATTTGGCTCTCTCTTTGCAGTTGGCTACCCTGACTTTCCCTTATGTGCACCCTCCTCTGGCTTCAGCAGACAGCTGTGCTCCACGTTTTCAGCACCTGATTCCTCGTCTGAGCAGGCCAAGCATTTTCCCATGGCTGACTCCTGCTTAGACTCTTTTCTCTGCCTCATGGACACTATCTGGGTTAGGACAGGCTGGCATTCAATCATGTGCTAGAACATCTAAAAATCCCTCTTCTCTCTCTCCCTCTCTCCAGCCCTCTTCCTCTCTCTCTCATCTTTTCTTCTCTCTTTATCTCTCATAGTTCTCTATTTTCTCACTTCCTGTATAAATAAATCGTGTCATTGTTGTTTCTCTTTGTGCATCTTGCATTTTTAATCTTAAGTTTGAGGACCCAAAGAATGTATTTCTCCATTTCCCTCCAGTTTTCTCCATTTCAGTAATATGTACAGATGTGTTTATTCTAGAAACTACTGGTCCCACATGGACCTGGATATCTGACTCTATTGGGGTTGGATTGTCTTGTTTCATATCAGTGTGTAATGAGTCAAAATGTCTTTATGACTAGATGGTAAAGGATTTTAATGTGTTGATTATATCTTAATCACAAAGCAAACAATTTAGGGACCTCCCTAGTGGCACAGGGTTTAAATTCAGCACTATCAAGCTATTGGCAAGCAGTGCTACATTTGTTCAATCCTGGCTAGGGTTCTAACCCACATGGTGCAGCAGACCTCTCTTGTCACCTACTGTTCCCCTCAATAGTATATTTCAGTGGAACCACCTGTTCTGCACCCCACTCTATCTCTGGTGAATCCTCTCATCCCCTGCAACTCTAGCCTACACCCCAGTTCTTACATGCATAAATAAAAATAAATCTTAAAAAAATAACAAAGTAGGGTGTCCCTGGTGGCACAGGCAGTTGAGCGCAGTGCTGTGAAGCTGTCTGCAGTCTCTGGTGTGGGTTCGATCCCGGCCAGCCAGGGAGATAGCCACATAGCTTGGCACACCTTTCCTGTCTCACTCGCTGCTCCCCTCAGGACTGTATTTCAGTCAGTTTGCCTGTTTTGTTCCCCATTCTGTCTCTGGTGAATCCTCTCACCCTCCCGCACATCCGGCCTCTACCCTGGTTCTTGTATAAATAAATAAATCTTAAAAAAAAATGATACCTGTCTGGTGGCAGTTAAGATGCAACTTATGAAGCTGTCTGCAGCCTCTGCAGCAGGAGTTCCATCCCCCGTTGGCCAGGGAGCAACCCACATGGTGCAGCAGACGTCTCCTGACTCGCCCGCTGATCCCCTCAGCAGTGTGTTTCAGTCAGTCTGCCTGTTCTGTTCCCCACTCCATCTCTGGTGAATCCTCTCACCCCCCACAACTCTGGCCTGTACCCCAGCTCTTGTATGCACAAATAAATAAATCTTTAAAAAGATTTTTAAAAATAGGGCCTCCCCGGTGGCGCAGCGGTTGAGCGCTGGGTTGGGAAGCTGCCCACAGCCTCTGCAGCACCGGTTCGATCCCCGGCTGCTCCCCGGCCACTGGAGGAGGGACCCACATGGCGCGCAGACCTCTTCTGCCGCCCGCTGCTCCCCTCAGCAGTGTACTTCGGTCTTTCTGCCTGCTCTGCTCCCTGCTCTGGCTCTGATGAATTCTCTCAACCTCCCGCGCTTCTGACTGTACCCAGTGCTTGTATAAATAAATAAATAAATCTTAAAAAAATAAAATAAAATAATTAAAAAAAAGATTTTTAAAAATAAAAATAACAAAGCAAACAATTTATAAAGTTGGCATGCCCTCATTTTAGGGAAAACACACATAAACAAATGCTATAATCATTTTCACAATCCCCCACCCAAAGACTAAAACACAGAGGAAATGTTGCTGTGTTTCCAATCAGTCTTCAAAAACATGAGTTTTTATGCAGCAAGTAAAACACTTTATACATATCTTGGATTTATTTCAAACTTATACTTAGCTGGTGTTTTTTTCCATAGCATTGACTTCTCTTTTTAAGCATCATTTATATGTTTTGTTTTCCTTTGTTGTTGGATTTGTACTATTCAATCAATTACTAATAGTTTTCATTTATTATTCTTTTATAATATAGTTACTTAATAAATATCATAGGTAATACCATGATGTAATTTTTGTGGATAAATCTGCATTCTTAGTTTTATTGCTTCTTTAGGAGAGAATTCCTAGCAACAGAGTTATGGAGTAAAATTGTCATTTTTTTAATCCCTAAAATATACTAAAAAGTTTTTGTCTTCAAATTCTACCCTGTACACAACAATGTAGAATACATAGTTCAACTGTCAACCTACCAAACTAGGAAGAGTGAAAAGCACTTGATGATACCGCCTCCCCTGGTGGCGCAGGAGGTTGAGTGCCGCATTGTGAAGCTGTCCACAGGTTCTGCAATGTGAATTGGATTCCGGCTGTCCGGCGAGGGTCCCATATGGTGCAGCAGAACTCTCCTGTCGTGCCAGCTGCTCCCCTCAGCAGTGTATTTCGTCAGTCTGCCTGTTCTGTTCCCCGCTTTGTCTCTGGTGAATCCTCTTACCCTCCCGTGCATCTGGCCTGTATCCTGGTTCTTGTGTAAAATGAATAAATAAATCTTAAAAAAAAAAAAATAAGAAATTCTACTTAAAAAAAAAAGCATGGGATGATAATTGTTCAAATTTTGGTGTGTCTGAATTCATTTCCATGTGTTAATTGATCAAGAATATCTCACTCTGTTTATTTTCATTCACTTTTCCCACTTTCCTTTTCAGAATTTGAAGAGTTGAGAGCAATGAAAGACAAAGACATAGGCTCAATCTACTTGTTAGTGATCACATTTAACCTCAGAACCACTGAATTAACATACTTTGAATAAGGAGCTCACCACAAGGCCACAAGGAGCTTCAGCAGCAGTGAAATATTTATAAAATTACGAAAGTTTTTGGGAAGTGCAGTTAGACCCACTATATAGTCTGAAGGGTCAGTCCCCGCAAAACTGCCTCATTTGAGAGACTTATTGCAAGTTTGCAGGTCCTGAAGTCTACTCTCACTTGAAACCAACAAGTTAAATATTCAGAGGTGCCTAATGATCAACTTCAAATTTTATATTTGCTGAAAAACCTCACACAATTCAGGAAATCTTGATACTTATAATTGTAGTTTTATCTAGGTAAAGGAAACAAATTGGAACTAGCAAAGGACAAGATATCCAGGGCAAAGTCTGGGAAGGTCAAATATGAAGCTTCCAATCATCCCCTCTCAGGCAGTCCCAGAAGGCCTTACCTCCTTTTATAGTAAGTCAGAATACATATAAGATACTGCCCACCAGGAAATCTTACCCCCATTTTGGTCTTCAGAGATTTTATGGGAGCTTAGTCATATAACACCAGTGTTACTCACCTTCAGTCTACTGCTCCTCCTGGAGGCTGGGGTTGCATAGGCATTTTTAGTCTCAACTTTCTTCAGAAGCTAGAATTGATATGGACTTTTTTTTTAATTGTCATAATGAATGCCATTGTTAGACTTTCTGGGGATCAAAGTCCCAGGGAAACTTAGACACTGCAACCAGGTGGGATTTTTTTTTTATGGTCTGGAGCCTACCTCCAGGTAACTGAGGGTTTGGAACTTTATTTGGATAAAGCTGTTTTTGTTTTTGTTTTTTTTTAATAAAAAATAATAAAAAAAAAACCCACAGGCACAGCCATGATGTATATTCTAGCTCAATTGTATTGTGTTAGATGATGTTTTTGTTCTGTTTACTTCATGGGTTAAATTTCTCAAGTTTTTTTTTTTTTTTAAGATTTATTTATTTATATAAGAACCGGGGTACAGGGCCTCCCCGGTGGCACAGCGGTTGAGCGCTGGGTTGCGAAGCTGCCCGCAGCCTCTGCAGCGCTGGTTCGATCCCGGGCTGCTTCCCCGGCCACCAGAGGAGGGTCCCACATGGCGCGCAGACCTCTCCTGCCGCCCACTGCTCCCCTCAGCAGTGTACTTCGGTCCTTCTGCCTGCTCTGCTCCCCGCTCTGGCTCTGGTGAATTCTCTCACCCTCCCGCGCTTCTGACTGTACCCAGTGCTTGTATAAATAAATAAATAAATATATCTTTAATAGAGTGTATGTGTGCAATCCTGAGTAACAGAAAACTCCTTTCTTAAAAAAAAAAAAAAAAAAAAGAACCAAGCTACAGGTCAGATGTGCGGGAGGGTGAGAGGATTCACCAGAGACAGAGCGGGGAACAGAACAGGCAGACTGATGAAGTACACTGCTGAGGGGAGCAGCGGGTGAGACAGGAGAGGTCTCCCGCGCCATGTGGGACCCTCACCAGCCAGCTGGGATCCAATCAGCACTGCAGATGCTACAGACAGCCCCATAGTGCTGAGCTCAACCGCTGCGCCACCAGGGCACGCCCTCATGTTATTTCTTGATTTCTGAGTATGAAATTACTGCCAGAGATAATCTATAAGGCCCATTGTTCATAGAATTTGGCAAATACTTGGTCTACAGCTAATAATTCATTTCTAGCTACTATCAAACATGATCACAAGGCTAAATAAAATTCCATGCCTACAATTTACCTTGTCAAGTTAATAAGCTACTTCACAATTTTTTCAAATATAAAAGTTGAATAATGTCCACTTCAAATTATGAATTATAATGGTGAAGCTTTTTCAAATGCCATTTATACATTACCTATGAAAACTCTGACATAATTAGTTTTAGCAAATATCTCAATAAACTTCTGTTTAGACCCCTCCTTTATCCTCAACTGTAAGTTCTCCATTTCTGACATTGTCTTCCAAGTAAGGATCAGATCCAGATCTCCAACTCCTGATCTTGAAACAGGCCAGGAAATCGAAACAAGGAAAATACACATTAAAAAAAAAAAAAAAAACAAACTTCAATTTTTGGAATATCTCCAGTCTACTATAAGTTGTTTCATCTACTCTGGAAAAAAAGTATGTGGTAAATTGCTTGATGATGGTCCCAATATTTCCTAGGTTAGCAGAAAGGTAGTTTGAGGGAAAGGACAGTGACGAGGGCAAATAATAAGTCTGGATAAAATTGAACTCATAGGTGATTCTGATCTTAAATGACTTAATGCTGGAACAATGATAGTGATTTTCCAGAAATGAGTCTTTTCTCAAAAGGAGATTATGAATACTGATTGTTCCAGTAAAAAGAAATGACAACAATCCTGAGAAGAAATGATAGTATAGAATTTAACAGTGAACAATTTTCTGTGAAAAGTGGTACAATTTGCCATTTCATTCAAAAGGGCATTGTCCTCTTTTGAGTGAAATAGCTGAAAGAAGAAATAAGTATAGAAGTGAAAAGCAAACTGTTTTCATTTTTATGAAATTCCTACTCAATTTATAATTTGGTGATGTTACCTTTCATATGCATCAAGTGTATGAAGAATTATAGTTATATGTCAGAAGTTCAAATATATATATATATATATGTATACTACCAACTATCAGTTTCAGCAGATGAAATAACACAAATTATTTGAACAGTAGAATAATAAAACCTGAAAATTGTCAAAGAAACTATAGAATGATGCATTAGAAACATAGAGTTTGACTGCAGAAGATACCTTGAGTTCACATAGACTAACCTGCTATATACCAGCTTTGGGAGACACCCTGGTATATATCCCAACTTAATTACATATTATGGAGTACATAGTTTTGTTGTTGTGTTTATTGTTAAGATGGATTAAGAGTGATTCAGAGAACCAAAGTAAGTTTTCCAATGTCATTTTAATTTAGTTAAGAGTAATTTTTTCTCATCTTACTATTATAATCTTATGCTATGTTTATTGTTACTGTAAGACCCACTTCCCATGTGTCACAAAACTCTATTATCCTAGAGCAGCATAATATAGGATATGAATACCATTGGCCAAAAGAATCTTTAAAAGTTAAAATTAGAATATAGACTTTCTTTATTTTCTAAAGTATTGACTACAATTACAATTCATAGGTTGGGTATCTGCTGCCGCAAAGCTATTCCCCATAATTTGAAGTTTGCGATTAAGGATAAATATAAAATCTGGTCCCTCCAAGAGTCTATGCCTTGTATAATTGATGAGTCCAGACAAGAAAATCATTCTCATCTCTCTTCTCCTTTGCTAACTCTAGTTAAAGTAAATCTCAGCAAAATTTATTTTATTTCCACAATTATAACTGTGAGGAATTTGGGGAAATAAGTTTTGATTTTCTAAATACTATTATACATCTATTTTATGGGTTGGGGGATGAAATTTGCATGATAATATGTGATATTTTGCCTAATGTATGAATAAGATATAAACACTTCAAAATTTGACATGTTCTTTACTCCATTGTCTCTCCTGATTCATATTTTAGATGAGCAGAGATTTCAGGATGGTAATTATTTCCCATAACACATTGAAAATATTATTAAAGGATCCTCAGTTATTATTTTCTTTGGGAAGAATGCAAATAATTTTGTTGGTTTTTGTGTTTACTGGATTTTTTTAAGGTTGCAGATTTTTTTAAGATTTGTATTTTTGGGGGACCTCCCCAGCGGCACAGTGGGTTGAGCGCAGTGCTGTGAAGCTGTGTAGACTCTGCAGAGCTGGTTCGATTCCTGGATGGCCAGGGAGATACCCACCTGGCAGAGCAGACCTCGCTGTCTCTCCTGCTGCTCCTTAGCAGTGTACTTCAGTCCATCTGCCTATTCTGCTCCCCACTCTGTCTCTGGTGAATCCTCTCACTCTCCCACACCACTGGACTGTACCCTGTTCTTGTATAAAAATAAATAAATCTTTAAAAAAAAAGATTTGCTTTTTTAAGATTTGTAGTGGACTATTGGCTCTCTCGGATGCTCCTTCTCTTAGATTGTGTTTTATCAGATTATGTTCATCAATTACTGTTTTTCTTCAAACTTGAGATTCATGAATTTTCAGTCATGTTAAATCAACCGCCATTACCTTTTGTCACATAAGTGTTTATTTTTTATTACCATATATTTCTTTGAATGCATCTGATATTTTATAGTGCCTGTAATATCTATGTGCAGACATGGGGAAATTCTGGTTTAAATAGTTTTCATTCATTTTTACTTAATGTTTTATTTTATATAATTCTTTTTTTTTTTTTTTTGCAGGCTGGAAACCTGGGTATTTCTTTTCTTTTCTTTTTTTTTTTTAAATAATAAATTTTATTTTTATATTCCCCCATACAATTGCAAACGCCCTATTCTGACCCCAATCCTTCCCCTCCCGCCCCCCACCCCCAAAAAGTGTCTCTGGTTCATAGTTTTTTGTTGATTTTGATTTTCACTTTCTTATATTCATTTTCCTGGTCCCTTATTTAAGTTTTCTAGATTCCTGCTATGAGTGAGACCATCCGGTATTTTTCTTTTTCTTTTTGGCTTATTTCGCTGAGCATGATCCCTTCCAGCGCCATCCAGGTTGCTGCAAATTGCATGTGTTTATCTTTTTTGAATGCTGAGTAATATTCCATGGTATATATGTACCACATCTTCTTGATCCAGTCATCTATTTTTGGGCATTTGGGTTGTTTCCAAAGCTTAGCTACTGTAAATTGTGCTGTTATAAACATAGGGGTGCAGGTGCTCTTTGGAATTTATGTTTCTGTGTCCTTTGGGTAAATACCTAGGAGTGGAATTGCTGGATCATATGGAAGCTCTATGTTTAGTAGGTCCAGAAATCTCCACACAGCTCTCCATAGTGGTCGGACCAGTCTGCACTCCCACCAACAGTGCAGAAGAGTTCCTTTTTCTCCACACCCTCGCCAACATTTGTTGTTGCTAGTTTTTTTAATATGTGCCATTCTCACTGGTGTGAGATGGTATCTCATGGTAGTTTTGATTTGCATTTCCCTGATTACAAGTGATGTTGAACATTTTTTCATATGTCTGTTGGCCATTTGCAATTCCTCTTCAGAGAAGTTTCTTTTTAGCTCTTCTGCCCATTTTTTGACTGGATTATTTTCTTTGTTGTTGTTGAGTCTCATCAGCTCTTTGCAGATTTTTGTGATCAGTCCTTTATCATTAGTGTTGGGTGCAAAAATGTTCTCCCAGTTGGTGGGGTTTCTCTTTGTTTTTGTTATTGTCTCTTTTGCTGTGCAGAAGCTCTTTAATTTGATGTAGTCCCAGCTGTTTATCTTTGCCTTCACTATCACTGCTTTGGGTGATGTGTCTGTAAAGATGTCTTTGATGTGCAAATACTGTAGTGTTTCGCCTATATTTCCTTCTATGTATTTTATGGTTTCAGGTCTTATGTCTAGTTCTTTAATCCATTTTGAGTTGATTTCTGTGTATGGTGTGAGGTAGTGGTCAAGCTTCATTCTTTTGCATGTAGCGACCCAGTTTTCCCAGCACTATTTATTGAACAAACTTTCTTTGCTCCAATGCGTAGTCTTTGCTCCTTTGTCAAAGATTAGTTGACCATAAATCTGTGGGTTTATTTCTGGATATTCTATTTGATTCCATTGGTCTGTATGTCTGTTCTTGTTCCAATACCATGCAGTTTTGATGATTATGGCTTTGTAATATAGTTTGAAGTCTGGGAGTGGGATGCCTCCATTTCCTTCTTTTTTTTTCAGTAGAGCTTTGGCTATTCGGGGTTTTTGGTGATTCCATATGAATTTCATCAATAATTGTTCTATTTCTTTGAAGAATGACATTGAAATTTTTATTGGAATAGCACTGAATCTGTAGATTGCTTTTGGTAGGATGGCCATTTTAATCATGTTTATTCTTCCAATCCATGAGCAGGGGATGCCTTTCCATTTCTTTGTGTCTTCTTCTATTTCTTTTAACAGTGTTCTATAGTTTTCTTTGTATAGGTCCTTTACCTCTTTTGTTAGATTTATTCCCAAATATTTGATTTTTTTTGTTTCGATAATAAAAGGGATGTTTTTTTTGATTTCTTCTTCTTCAGATTTGTTGTTTGTGTATAGGAAGGCTACTGACTTTTGCGTGTTGATTTTGTATCCTGCCACTTTACTGAATTGATTGATGAGTTGAATTAGTTTTTCTGTGGAGATTTTGAGGTTCTCTATGTATATTATCATATCATCTGCAAATAGTGATAGTTTGACTTCTTCTTTTCCTATTTGGATTCCTTGGATGTCTTTCTCTTGTCTTATTGCTCTGGCTAGGACTTCCAGTATTATATTGAAAAGCAGTGGTGAGAGTGGACATCCTTGTCTTGTTCCAGATCTTAATGGAATTGCTTTCAGCTTTTCACCATTGAGAATGATACTGGCTGTTGGCTTGTCATAGATGGCCTTTATGGTGTTGAGGTATGTTCCTTGTATCCCAAGAATTTCAAGGGCTTTTATCATGAATGGGTGTTGCACTTTGTCGAAAGCTTTCTCAGCATCTATTGATATTATCAAATGGTTTTTATATTTCTTTTTGTTGATGTGTTGGATAACGTTGTTTGATTTTCGGATGTTAAACCATCCTTGCGTCCCTGGAATGAATCCAACTTGGTCGTGGTGAATTATCTTATGGATACATTGTTGGATTCTGATAGCTAAAAATTGAAATGGTAATCAAAAACCTCCCCAAAAACAAAAGCCCAGGACCTGATGGATTTACAAATGAATTCTACCAAACATTCAGAGACGAATTCGTGCCTATTTTATATAATTCTTATATAATTTTTCATTTGTGCACAATGTATGCATTTTCATTTTGGTTATATTCTCCATACAATTCCACCCCCCACCCATTTGACCCTAATCCATTCTCACAGTAAACAAAAGATATTTCTATTCCCTATTCTATTTGTTTAAATAATTTCTTACAATATCAAAATATCAGTCCTATGTTAGCCCTCATTATTGGATAAGGATTATACTTTCTCAGGTAGGTATTTGTAATGTATAAGGTAAGGATGAAACAAGAAAATGATTTATTCACAGACATCTTACATGCCTTGTCTGAAGTTTCTCTGCTGTGTAAAGTTTTCTCATTTATACCAGTTATATCTTTTACTAGTTAGTTAGACCTGTCTGTGGTTAGCATCAAGGCCCATCAAGTTGTTCATTTTTCATGCAGTGATTTAAAATTTACCTTTTTTTCCCCAGCTGACCAATATCATTAACTAAAGAACTTATTGCATTCCACATTTTTCTCCCCTGCTTCACAATCCTGACAACATGAATACTTTCTAACAGATGCCATGATGATGAACTTTCCCACCTAAACCTTATATCCCCATTGTCATATTAAAGAAAGCTAAAAGATACCCAGTTCACTTCAACTTGATTTTCTAAAGAAAATATAACTTAGTGTTGGTAGTTAGTTTCTTCAGTTCACTTTTATCAATATAAAGCATCTACAGATTTCATCTATCCTTAGCTTCCTACCCCAAAAAACAGATTCATCTATTGTAGCCTTTAATACTCCTGTTTTGTCTTTGTCTCAGGATGGTGGCTCTATTCTACTTTCACTGAACTGAAATATTTTCTAAATTTTTGTCTTCATTACCACTGTCAGCTTATTAAGCAAAGAAAAATGAGAAAATTCTGCTCTAAACTTTAACAGGAAATGCTGCTTATATTGTCTGAGGAGTTTTTCCTCCAGTTCAGTTCTCCAGTCAATACTGAGTGACTATAGAGAAAATAACCCAAGAAGAAAACCTAGTCTCTTTTGAGCTAAGTGATGAAGCTGGCCTGAGATAAACAAAAGGACTCCTGTGTTCTTGGTGGCCAAATCCATCGGAGTGCGAAAGCTTGTTGGAATACATAAAGTAGCTCACCAGTGATGTGCCACATCCTTTCATGAATACATAAAAAGCATGAGCATTAATCTGCTTGAGGATTGGCAATTTCAGGATCTTAATTATCTTCACACCTCTCCATCATAAATGTGACTAACTGTGCAACACAGACTCATATGAATCTCTGTCTGTGAAGCTGTTTCTTATTGGACTTCAAGCTGCAGGGATAGTTACTGTTCTCATGAGAAAATCTCTAGTGAAGAACAAAGCTATTCCATCATGACAGACCTATACATATGATCTATCTTTGAAGGACTTTCAGGACTCATGTAAAGAGTCTAGAAAATCATATCACAGGTAGAATTGCACTCTCTGTTGATCTATTATAGAGACAAAAATTTCACAGTAGAGCAACAGTTAATTGGAGACTTTTCTTCAAAATCCCTTCTTGTATTCTTTGTGAAATGATGGCTTAGAAATTCCATGTATGATGGCCCAGCTACTACTTAGGGGGCAGATCAATAATAGCAAGAGAGTCAAGGGAACAGGGTGGACCCCTGGGTGGAGGGGACATCACACATTTACTCCAATAAAACCCTGCAGTGTAGGGCCTCCCCTGGTGGCGCAGCGGTTGAGCACAGGGCTGCGAAGCTGCCCACAGTCTCTGCAGTACCGGTTCAGTCCCTGGCGAGGGTCCCACATGGTGCGACAGATCTCTCCTGCCACCTGCTGCTCCCCTCAGCAGTGTATTTTGTCAGTCTGCCTGTTCTGTTCCCTGCTCTGGCTCTGATGAGTTCTCTCACCCTCCTGCACTTCTGACTGTACCCAGTGCTTGTATAAATAAATAAATAAATCTTAAAAAAAAATACACAAGTGATCTCCATCATCCACTACTAGTGATCTAATACCACTCTTCACATAGTCTTTCTATGAGTCGTCTATCCATCCACACACTTTGCTAAATCTTTGAGGACATCAGAAAAAGTGGCATGAAATAAAGTTCATGTGTGGGGCCTCCCTGGTGGTTCAAGGGGTTAAGACACAACCTATGAAGCTATTTGCAGCTACTGCAGCATGAGTTTGATCCCTGGCCAGAGAGCTACCCACATGGTGCAGCAGACCTCTCCTGACTCACTTGCTACTCCGCTCAGCAGTGTATTTCAGTCAATCTGCCTGTTCTGTTCCCAACTCTGTCAATGATAAATCCTCTCACCACCACACCTTTGGCCTGTATCCTAGTTCTTGTATGCATAAATAAAGAAATCTTTAAAAAAAAAAATAAAGTTCATTTGCAATTGGTTCAAAATGATTTTGAGCATGGATCTAAATGCTGAAGTATGTTTCCAGTATTTTTCAATGAAAATGAACTTTGGGGCCTCCCCGGTGGCGCAGTGGTTGAGCGCTGTGTTGCAAAGTTGCCCGTAGCCTCTGCAGCGCCAGTTTGATCCCCGGCTGCTCCCCGGCCACCTGAGGAGAGTACCACATGGCACGCAGACCTCTCCTGCCGCCCGCTGCTCCCCTCAGCAGTGTACTTCGGTCCTTCTGCCTGCTCTGCTCCCCGCTCTGGCTCTGGTGAATTCTCTCACCCTTCCGCGCTTCTGACTGTACCCAGTGCTTGTATTAATTAATTAATTAATTAATTAATTTTAAAAAAAGAAAATGAACTTTGCAAAGAGTTTTAAAATCCCTGAATCTCAAGTAATAATTTATAACCCCAAAGGGACTTTCAAAGAACTCTCTCTTTTCTTTCTTTCCCAACTAGTTATTTGAGATAGTTTGAAAGCACCTATTTTCATTCTGAAAAGAGGAAGAACCATTTGACAATAGAAAAGAAGAATAAGGGCCTCCCTGGTGGTGAAAGGGGTTAACACAGCACTATGAAGCTACCCAGCCACTGCAGCACAAGTTTGATTCCCAGCCGGCCAGGGAGCTACCCACATGGCACAGCAGACCTCTCCTGGCTCATCCACTGCTCCCCTCAGTAGTGTATGTCAGTCAATCTGCCCTTTCTTTTCCTTACTCTGTCTCTGCTGAATCCTCTCACACACACCTCCACAGCTCTGGCCTGTACCCCATTTCTTATATCTATGAATACATAAGCTTAAAAAAAAAAAGAAATGGAGAATAAGAGCAAATGAACAGTTACCGTGCTAAGAACTCAAGGCTTCAGAGAAAAAGCCTCTTTTTGCAGGTTTCTTAACCGAAAATTTTACTGGCTGAATTTTGACACTTTCTTAGAAGATCATTTAATCAAGAAGATTTCAAATTTTGATAGGGATGTGAAGAACATATATACATATAGTGTATATATATATATATATATATATATATATATATAAAACAGATAAAGTCATGCCATTCATAGCAACATAGATGGAGCTGGATGGGATTATGCCCAATAAAATAAGCCTGATGGATAAAGGAAAATATCGGATGATTTCATTTAAAGGGAGGAATATAGGAGGCCCAAATAAAGTATCAGGATAAAAAAATAATAATAAATAAAAAACAAAATTAACAGAGAACTATAAATCAGAGGCAATCTGCAGGGAAAGGGGAGGAAGAGGAATCAAAACAGGGGAGGGAAGAGCACAAGGGACTATGGTGATGGTGCACAGATGAATTGGTGGTGGGAATTTTATAGAGACTACACCTGAGAGCAGAAAGCAAACATTGTACAAAAATGAGCAATGATGTAAAAACATATATATGTGTGTGTGTGTGTGTGTGTGTGTGCATTTTTTTTTTAAGAAAAAAAAACAAAGAACAAGTTCTGGCAAAGGTGTGGAGAAAAGGAAACCTTCTTACAATTTTGGGTGGAATGTAGACTAGTTTATCCATTATGGAAACTGTGAAGATTCCTCAAAACACTAAAAACGAATCTGCCATATAACTCAGCTATTTCCCTACTAGGAATCTACTCAAAGAACACAAAAACACCAATTCAAAAGGACAACTTCACTTTTATATTTATTGACGCACTAACCAAGATATGGCGTCACCCTAAATGTCCCAATGGATCGAAAAGACATTGTACATATACACAATATATACACAGCTGTCCAGTAAATTCATGTAGTAAATTTTTGACAACATGGGAGGAGCTGGAAGGAATTATGCTAAGCCATAAAAGCCTGAAGGAGAAAGGTAAATATTGAATGGTTTCACTTATATGTGGACTACAGAGATACCAAACAGAGTCAGATGAAGATAAACTTTGAAAGTTGACCATATATCTGAGGCATCAAGAGGAGGAGAGAGTGGTGAAAACAGGGATACAAAGAACACAAGGGGCTATGGTAATGAACTATGGGTGCTAGGATGGTGGGGAAATTATGGTAACAGGGGAGAAATCCTATGTTGTCAAAAATTAGCAACAATATAAGAAAACAAAATTTAATTAATATGTGTGTGTTCTATGTTCCACGCAGTATGCCTATTAATCTTCTAGTATGCCCATTTTTCTTATATTGCCTTTCCTCTTGTAGGTAGATACTTATTGCAGTGTTTCTTTCTTTTCATCTCAGACTCTTTGTCTATTCACATCTTCAATGACACTCATTTTTTTCCTTCTCTCTGGTCTATTCTACTTCTAGAAGCTTTCTCCTGAATTATTCACCTCTCCTATGTTGATCTTTTTATATCCTGATTTTTTGTTGTCTTTTTATTCAAAACATCATCTTTGATCTTATGATTGCTAACTATTTCTAACTACATTCATTTGATTTTCTGAATTTTTTTATATTTCATTGATTTTTTTTTGTATCATGGCATTTTTTAATTGTTACTGATAGGAAGAACAGATCTTTTGTGTATACATAACTGGGTTCTGGAGATTTTTTTTTTCTCCTGCAGTCGTTTGGTCTTTCCCATGGACTCAACTAATCTTTTGTTATAGTTGTCTGACTCTCCATTTATTTTATTTTATATTTTTCTTTCAAGGACACCCAGCTGTCACATGGCTCCTCCAAACTACTGGACTGAGGGATGTTCTTTCTGTGTTCTTACAGGACTAAGTTACTTTCTTGGGGACTTTGGCTGCTTTCTTGGTTGCTTTAGTGGCAGTGTTGGTGGCTTCCACATTGGGGATAACCCCTCATCCTGTTCTGGACTAGATGTTTTCTTACAGGGGTTGAGCTACCTTGATCCACATTGTATAATTTTGGTATCTGCTAGACTTAGGTGAAATTTGTTGTTACTTTATAATAGCCCATTTCAGATTTCTTTCAAGGCAAATTTGTTATTGATGCTATATGTAATCTATTTTATTATAAATTTCCTATCCAGATAAAGTATTCTGGTTGGAAATCCTTTCTTGGAGGAATTAAATATTCCATGACATTCCCTTCTTGTCTGCTACATTTCTAATCATAAGTCAGAAAATGGTCTAACAGGTGTGTCTTTTTCTGTAACTTTCCATTCTCTGATGATTTTATTGTCTTTTAGTTGTCTATTTTTTAAAAACACTTTGATTTTAATGTGTCCTGATTTTGTGTATTTGGATTTATTTTGTTTAGGAATCTGTGGACCTCTTTGATCAGAATATCTAGTTCCATTCCCATATCAGCTGTTGGCTGCTATTTTTTTAAATAAATTTTCTTTTCTTTAATTTTTTTTTTAGGTTTTAAGATTCAAATTGATTTTATTATTTTTTAATATTTTATATAATTTTACATCATTTTTCGTTTTTGCACAATGTACGCATTTTCATTTTGGTTATATTCCCCATACAATTGCACGCCCCCCCCCCTTTATTTTGACCCTAAATTTTCAATGATTTTTCTCTCTCTTGTCTCCTTCTAGGGTCTTCATGACATGGATATTGTTTACTTTAAAATTATCCCAAGGAGAGCTATTTCTTTGTTTTCCATTGTGCACTCAAGCTTGCTGAATCTATCAACTATTTGTGTTTTCCTATTATTGAGATTTTATATTGTACTTCTTAATTTAATTATAGTATTTATGTAAATTAATTCCTTTTGAAGCATTCTCATATTTTCTCTGTACTGTTTTATTCATGCTTTTGTCCATGTATTTTTTTTTTTTTTTAGAGGCATGCTTTATTTTTATTTATTTGTTTGCTGGTTTGTTTGTTTGTTTTGTTTATACATGCACTGGGTACAGTCAGAAGCGCGGGAGGGTGAGAGAATGAGCCAGAGCCAGAGCGGGGAGCAGAGCAGGCAGAAGGACCGAAGTACACTGCTGAGGGGAGCAGCGGGCAGCAGGAGAGGTCTCCACGCCATGTGGGACCCTCCTCCGGTGGCCGGGGAGCAGCCGGGGATCGAACTGGCGCCGCAGAGGCCGCGTGCAGCTTCGCAACCCAGCACTCAACCGCTGCGCCACCGGGGAGGCCCCTTTGTATTGTTTTTCTTATTTTAACAAGCATATTTTAACTGTTACCTTAAACTTCTCATCAAACTGGTTATTCAGTTCCACTGGATTTTGAATTCTCTGGGACTTTTGTTTCATTATTTCTGATATGTTTTCTGTTTCTTACATTTTAGCTTTCATTGAATGAGATAAGAGTTTTATTCTCCATTTTGGTAAATTGGCCTTGTGTTACAGCTACAGGATGTGTGATATTATCCTAGGTTGTTTACCAAGCATCCTTGGATTTCTGTTGCTTCATAGACCAATGTCTCTGCCCCTGTTTAGGTGACTGAGATTGGGGATATAAGATAGGAGCTGTTGAAAGAGGATACCAGGATATTGCTGATAGCAAGAAGCAACTATTCATGTCTCCTAAAGTTTTATGGAAGCACAAGAGTGTAGGTGACCCTTTTCTGTAAGTCAAGTCCTCAAATGAAATATCCTGAATAATCTCAAGCTATCATCAACCTCTCAGCTCTGGTTCAGCTCTGGTATATGGATTCTGTGACCAGTAAGGTACTCCCACCCCAGGTGTGTGTGCAGGAACAAAATTATCTGAGATGTTCCATTCAAATTGCAGACATTATTATCATGATTCTGATTATAGATGAGTGAAGTGCGTCTGTTTCTCAAGGTTTGGACATGTTTTACACAAAAGACTGACCCTTTCCGATCTCTTTCAAAGTTGAAGTACTAGGAGGAGTGATGTTTGAGTGTTATGTTATGATTTCAGCCAGGATTTGTTCTCTTTGTCAGTTACAGAGACTTGTATTGAGGTACTTGCTCCTGTTGCTAGAATTCAAGTGCTCTGAACTCTGATTAACAACAGCATGCACCATATGTAGTTATTATGTCAGCTTTGGCCTTAATGGTGCTTTTTATATCACTACCACTAGCTGTATAGAAAAATCTCTATACGGAGGTACAGATTTATGTGACCCAAGCTCAAGTGAACAATGGGCCCCTAACACAGATCTCACAACTGTCCACTGACTTTCAGTGATCCTATTTATGGGTGCAGAGTGTTTCACTTTCCAATTTTGTGTGTTTATTTGCTATCTAGTGGTATAGAACATGCTTTTGCTGATCAAATACTTTTGCTGATCAAATACTCTGCCATTCTATCATGGGTGCATATTCCCCTACTCTTATAGATCTCCATATAGAAACCTTCATCCTGTACACTGTTTATGTGTATACTCTAAAATGTAGTTTCCAGATTCTAAAGTCTGAGGTATGAAAGCAAACTCTTTAGTCAACAACAGAGGGGCTCCATATTGCAGCTGCCCCTCCCACTCTTGGGATGCATTTTAATCCTGAAAACACAATTAAATTTCATTTTTTCCTACCCTTGTGCTGTGGCATCCCTCTCTATACATACAGTGGTTAGTTGGGTCATTCTCCAGAGACTGTAATCTTTACTTCGGTCTTATCTGATTGTAAATATGTGGAGGAAGTGAGTCCAGCATCTTTACTCTTCTGCCTTTTTATCTAAACCTTTTTCTTATTTTATTTGATCTCACAAATACATAAATGTTCAAACAAAAAAGAAAACAAATTATATTATCCATCTACAAGCTCATAGACTAAATTGCCAACATCTATTTGACAGAGGTCATCAAATGATCAGATTATAAAATAAAGTTATCCTCATTTGCTGTCATTTATGGGGTATAATTCATTGACTATAAAATCAAAGCTAAAAACACATGATTATAAGGTAAAAAGTCAGCTATCATGCAAATAGATTAAATCTAGTTCTATAAGCATTCAGGGATCTTGAGTAAGTTTCAAAGTTGGTTTGAAATTATAAGGCATGGACAATAATTATAGAACTTTTTCTCTAGTAAACCCAATACTCATCTGATATAGATTGTCAGTAACAGTTTCTGAAACTCAGGAATCTAACATAGATTTACAGTACCAGGGATATAATTTTGAAGAAAAAGTTTCTAGAATTCTGTAAGAAAAAATGGAGGCATTCTATCTTATCTGCTTAACAAGCAACCCCCCACTTCTCACTTAGTGGTGGTCATGGACATAATCCTTAAATTTCTAGTACAGACTTCTGTTGCCACATAATGATATACAGACCTTGCCCCAATTTTATGCCAAAATATATAATAAATTAATAACACAGCAAAAGGCAAGAAACACTACTCTTGTTTTTTTTTTTTCATATTTTAAACACAACTTGGTTTTCCCATGCAACTTCACTTTCCTGGTGTTTCCCCAATTCCTCTCAAAATTGAAATAATGACCTGTGAAGCAACCATAATATCCAAATACAAATACAGAACCCCTGCTTCTTTAAGTTCTATCAAATGGCTTAATTCATTATTCCTTGTCTGCTGTCATCTGAGGAGTCACTTTATCAAACCTCCTAATACCTGCACAGCTAGTCTGGTACTATGTATCTTTTCATAGAAAAGACAAATAAATTGAAGTTTCCATCTCTCTCTGTCCATCTCTTACTCTATTACATCTTATCATACTGTATACATACATACCAAATTGATTGGAATACATAAGATCAAGTTCCAAATGCCCTCTCTCAATTAGAACACCAGTATCTAAATTTCCTCTTTCGATATACCTCAAATATTGAATTCAAGTAGAAAGGTAGCTGGGTAACTTGCACTGAAAAAAAAAAAATTCTCAAAGTGACCAGATGAATCTACTTTATAGAAATAACTTAATCTTAATTTTAAATAACACTGTCACTTCACAAGTGTAACTTTGTTAAAGTAATATGTCTCATTTTAATATATTTAAACAAAGTGTATTTTAAACTTTGTTTAAAGTAATGGATTTCATTTTAATATATTTCATGAAAATTTTAGTTTCTTTGTGGGGAACCGTATAAATAGGAAAAGACAAGTCACATGACAGGGGTAAAAGGAAATAACTCAGAGCCTCCCCCGGTGGTGCAGGCAGTTGAGCTCAGTGCTGTGAAACTGTCTGCAGCCTCTGCAGCGTGGGTTTGATCCCTGCCAACTGGTGAGAGTCCCACATGGTGGGGTGTACCTCTCCTGTCTTACTTGCTGCTCCCCTCAGCAGTGAATTTTGTCAGTCTGCCTGTTCTGTTCCTGGCTCTGTCTTTGGTGAACCCTGTCACCCTACTGCGCACCTGGCCTGTACCCCGGCTCTTGTATAAATAAATAAATAAATCTTTTTTAAAAAAGGAAATAGCTCAAATACTAAACATAGCAAGAATGGCAGGGGTTGAAAGTTTAAGTTCTCTTCAGTGACTACAAGAGTATCCAGTCACAGATTTCTCTCCCATAGTTGTTTTTCCATGGCTTAAAATGAAGAGATATTATTATCATATTCTTGAAATGGGTCAATCATGAGTCATGTGTCAATTTCAGATTTTAAGTGTTTAAATTCTTGTGTGTTTTTATAAAGCATGTTGAAAATCAGAAGAGGAAAAATCATGGGTTGTTACCCAGATGCTATTTGAGACTACATCAGAGTGCTTTTACACATGATTGATTCCCTGAATGAATTCAGATGCTTTCAAATCACAGACTATTTAATTCAGTTCTATACATGCCTCAACCCTTCCACTGGACTGAACCTTCATAATTCCAGTGCAGTTTCACTTTGGGATAATTTCTCTATCTCACAAAGAGATAGTACAGTTTAGCCAGCGGCAATGAGATTCATCACTCTATCTGGAGGTTCACAAAGTCACTCTGGAAATTGTTCCATTGTTCAGTTCATCTAAGAGCTCCCATTAGCAGCAATTTTTAGCAAGGTGAAGACTAATCATTAATTCAAAGTGTACCTTCCTGCATTTCCAAGAACTGCATTCCTCATTTTTCCACTAATGGCCTTAGTTTATGATTATAAGTTCCACATAATGGCAGAGAACAGGAAGCTATAAAGATAACAAACAAACAAACAAAAAACCTAGAAGTTCTAAAAGGAAAAAGCTTTAAATCCCATCTTCCTATTTCATGCTGACCTCTAAGCAGCATTTCTACCCTTGATTATAAATGTCCATTTATCATTTCCATGACACTTGTTGTCACAAATCAGTTTCTCTATTTAGATCTTTCTTTAATCTTTTTTCCTGATAATTGAAACTTAAATATTTCAATTTAACAGTGACATGAAAACCATAGTTTAGTGATTATGCTTCATGTGCCACACATTGTGCTATGTTCATCCTATCCTTATGCCTCACAATAAGCAGCTACAGTAGGAATCACAATCTCCATTTCACAGATGAAAAACAGGACGTCAGGAGTGATGAAAAGCTTGCCTGACTGTCACTAAATACCGTTGGGATATAAACCCAGATATCTCATAGTCTAAGATCAATAAAACTCTGTCAACCAGGTTAAAACGAATCAAAAAAACATTATACTAGTGCCCACTTTTACAATTTTAATTTGCTGTTTAAAATTATTTAATTAATCGTTCAACAGGATATAGCTCATAATTGATCATTTATAGTATAAACAAAATGACATGAGTAAGAAATAAGTCTACTTTCTATCCCTTATTACTAGTTACCCAAAAGTCAATTAACACAATTCCTTTTCTTTGAAGTATCTATGAACAGGCAATACCAACAGAATTTTGCCCACCCCCCTCCCCCGCAAAAAAAAAAAAAAAAAAAAAACACACTTAGTTAACGAAGTATTATTTGTTTTCCTCAGCAAGTTAATAGTGTCTCTGAGAAGGCAACTGTTCCTCTTGCTCTTGTTCTCTCTATTCCCTCTTTCTCCCCTTCTTCCCCTTCTCCTGTTCCTTCTCCTCCCCTTCTATCTCCTGCCCACCCTATGTCTTATCTACTGATCATTCCAAGACCATGTATTCTGTAACCTCTGTTCACAATGTCATCACAAGCCCACAGGGAATAGAACCTCTTTATGTTCAATATGTAGCACAACACTAAGTAATAATGAGGTGCAAAGATTCAATGTTACAAACACTTAAGAAAGTTAGATAATATACTAAATAAAGGGGCCTTGGACTCTTTGTTTTGTTGTTTATTTGTTTGTTTTGTTTTTAAAGATTTATTTATTTTATACAAGAACCGGGGTACAGGCCAGATGCGATGGAGGGTGAGAGGATTTACCAGAGACAGCGGGGAACAGAACAGGCAGACTGTTCTCAGCAGGGTCCCATTGCTGAGTGGAGCAGCGGGCACCACAGGAGAGGTCTGCTGCACTATGTGGGACCTTCGCCTTCCGGCTGGGATCCAACGCACTGCAGGCTGTGGACAGCTTCACAGTGCAGGGCTCAACCGCCTTGGCCACCAGAGGAGGCCCAGCCCTGGACTCTTTGAATGTAGCTTTTATTGTATTAGTCTATAGCTGCATCGCTATATTCTTCTTTCCACCCAAAGTAGTACACCTCATTGCACAACCGAGTATATATACTTGTTTAGTAGTAAAATAACTCTTTATCAATGCATCCCCTAAGCTATCTGTACTATTAAAAGCATATTGGTGGGCCTCCCCTGGTGGCACAGCGGTTGAGCACTGGGCTGAGAAGCTGTTGGCAGCCTCTGCAGCGCCAGTTCATCCCCAGGGCCGCTGGCGAGGGTTCCACATGGTGCGACAGACCTCTCCTGCCATGCCCACTGCTCCCCTCAGCACTGTATTTCATCAGTCTGCCTGTTCTGTTCCCCGTTTGGTCTCTGGTGAATTCTCTCACACTCCTGCACTTCTGACTGTACCCAGTGCTTGTATAAATAAATAAATAAATCTTAAAAAAAAAATAAAAATGAAAGCATATCGGGGCCTCCCTGGTGATGCAGGGGTTAAGTCTCAGCACTCTTTATTGCTTGCTGCCCCTAAACTTGATCCCTAGCCAGGGAACTAACCCAGATGGCACAGCAGACTTCTCCTGTCTTGCCAGCTGCTCCCTTCAGCAGTGTACTTCTATTTTTTTTTTTTAAAGAAGATTTTTTTTTAAAAGATTTATTTATTTATTTATACAAGCACTGGGGACAGTCAGAAGCGCGGGAGGGTGAGAGAATTCACCAGAGCCAGAGCAGGGAGCAGAACAGACAGACTGACGAAATACACTGCTAAGGGGAGCAGCGGGCGGCAGGAGAGGTCTGCACGCCATGTGGGACCCTCCTCCGGTGGCCGCGGAGCAGCCGGGGATCGAACTGGCACTGCAAAGTCTACGGGCAGCTTCGCAATCCAGCGCTCAACCACTGCACCACTGGGGAGACCCCCTTCAGCAGTGTATTTCAATAGATCAGGCTGTTCTGCTCCCCACCCTGTCTCTGGTGAATCCTCTCACCCCCTGCACCTCTGGCCTATACCCCACTTATTGTATGCATAAATAAAAAATAAATCTTTAAAAAAAGAAATAAAAGTATATTGACTACAAATCATCTATAACTTCAAGATGATCACTTTTAATAACAACAATAAAACCAAAAACATTTTAATCAGTAAATTTATACATTTTTTTGGAAATTCAGTTTTGAATCCAGCAAACATATTAACAAGTAACACTTTATACAGACATATTAAAATGCGATTCAGAAAGCATTTTCAATTTACACAATAATATAACCTACCTAGAAATCTTGTTTTTAAAACTCTTTCATATCATTATGTAATGATTTCATGGTAAATCCTGACAGTGGAGTAACACTACATGGTATTACTAACGAAGCTTTGGAAAATGTATAACCTCAAACATGCATTTTAAAATGATGCATGAAGGGCCTCCCTGGTGGCACAGTGGTTAGGGTTTCAGAGCTATCAAAATATCACCAGCATAAGTTCGATCCCGAGCCAGGGAGCTCACCCACATAGCCCAGCTTGCTGCTCCCCTCAACAGTGTATTTTAGTGGATCTGCCTGGTCTGCTCCCTACTCTGTCTCTGGTGAATCCTTTCACACACACACCACCCCCCCCACCGCCGCAACTCTGACCTACACAACAGTTCTTGTTTGCATAAATAAATAAAAATAAAATTTTAAAAGATGATGCATGGATTAACAAATTATGGAATATTAATACTATAGAATATTTTTCAACAATGATAAGTAATGAGGTACTGGTACATGTTACATCATGAAGAGACCCTGAAAATATTATTTTAATTAAAAAATGTCAGTGTTGGGCATGCCCTGGTGGCGCAGTGTTTGAGTGCTGGGCTGTGAAGCTGCCCGCACACTCTGCAGCGCCGGTTCATTCCCTGGCCGCTGGCGAGGGTCCCACAAAAACAAACAAACAAACAAACAAACAAACAAACAAATAAATAAATAAATAAATAAATAAATAAATAAATAAAATGTCTGTGTCAAAGGATGACATGCCATGTAAACCCATTTGGACCTAAAAATATCCATAAAGATAGGCAGTAGAGTATTGTGTCTATTAAGGCTGGGGGTGCAGGAGGTGGCTGGGATGGGAGTGACTGTGAACAAAGTATAAGGTTATTTTGGGAATGATTAAATATTCTAAAATTAATTTATGAGAGGGTTGCATATTATAAATATACTTAAAACCATTGAATTGTCCACTTTAAATGTACACATTTTGTGCATAAATTTATATCTCAAAGACATTAAATACATCTTTTAATAGTGGGATTAGATGATTATGTCTGTCGGTTGAGGTTCCTTTTATACCAACATTTGCTAATGATACCTGTACACCACAATATAGACATGTTCCATCAATAAAATTTAACAGTTACATCTTCTTACTTATTACCCACAATAATATTGTCACGGTACTCTCCAACATTAAGAGTGACAAAAGATAATACAAATGGAAATATGTCAAACTAAAAAGTTTCTGCACAGCCAAAAAGGATCTTTAAAATTAAAAGGCAGGCTACAGTATGTGAGAAAATATTTGCATACCTAACATCAGACAAGGGAACCATAGGTAAAGCATATAAATAATCCATACAGGTTCTCCCTGATCGTGCAAGGGGTTAAGCAGAGCACTATGAAGCAATCTGCAGCCTCTGCAGCAAGAGTTAGATCCCCAACCAGGGAGCTACCCACATGGTGCAGCAGCAGACCTCTCCTGTCTCATCCATTGTTCCCCTCAGTAGTGTATTTCAGTCAAATTTCCTGTTTTGTTCCCCACTCTGTCTCTGGTACATCCTCTCACCCTTCAAACCTCAGTCCTGTACCCCAGCTCTTGTATACATAAATAAATAAATATTTTAAAAAATGCATAGAACTCAACAACAATACATACAATAGAACACAATTAAAAATTGGTGAAAAAGGCATTCCAACAAAGGAAATGTATAGATAGCCAAAAAACAGATGAAACGATTCTACATAGCTTATGGAAATACAAGCCAAAACCACAATGTTAAAAAGATTATTATAAAAAAAAAAGACAATAAATAAGCTTTAGCGATCATGTGGAGAAAAAGGAGCCCTATTGTACTGTTGGTAAGTATGTAAACGGTTGTGGCTACTATGAAAAACAGTATGAAGTTTCCTCCACAAATTAAAAATAGAACTACCATATGATCTAGTAATTCACTTTTCGGTATTGACCCAAAGGATATGAAAACACTAATTTGAAAATTATATGTTCTTCTATGATCATTGCAGCACTATTCACAATAGCCAACATACAGAAAAAAAAAAACAAATTCCTGAAAACTTTCAATAAATTGATAAAGAACATGTGGTATATATACACAGTAGAATGCTACTCCATCATAAAAAGATGAAATCTTGCTGTTACATCAACAAGGATGAATCTATGTTCAGTGAATTAAGCTATGGGGATTATGCTAAATGCAATTAGTCAGGAGAAAAGCAAATACTGTATGATTTCATTCATTTGTGGAATATAAATAAAAAAAGTTAAACAAGTACAAAAAATTAAAACCAAACCCTTACATTCTGAAATATAATTTTTTAAGATTTATTTTTATCTATGCATATAAGAACTAGGATACAGGCCAGAGGTGTGGGGGAGGGTGAGAGTATTCACCAGAGACAGAGTGGGGAGCAGAACAGGCAGACTGACTGAAATACACTGCTGAGGGGAGCAGTGGGCGAGACAGGAGAGGTCTGCCATGCCATATGGGTATCTCCCTGGCTGGCCAGGAATCGAACCTGCACTGCAGAGGTTACATACAGCTTCACACCATGCTATGCTCAACCCGCTTGGCTACTGGAGGAGTAAAGTGGGTGCGATACTGGGTAGAAGGGACTGACTGGTCAGCAGTGGATGATAACTGGATGTTTGGTGGTGGGCATTTCATATGTAATATATACAGTTGTTGAGGTAACAAATTGTGCACCTGAAACCTATACAGTGTTATAAAGTAATGTTTCCTCTATAAAAAGAAACATAAAATATATATTGCCACGGTGCCTATTAGAATAATATATGTGTTTAACTTGGTAATATAAAATGATTACAAACTGGTGGTCTTTCCAATCACTCAAATCAAGGGTTGATGAACCTGGGCTTCCCTGGTGGCCTAGGGTTTAAGTCTCAGCACTGCCACCAGGAAGACCCACAGCAAGAGCCTAAGTTCGATCCCCGCCATGAAGCTAACCCACATATGGCACAGCAGAACTCTCCTGTCTCACCCACTGCTCCTCTTAGCAGTGTATTTCAGTAGATCTGCCTACTCTGCTCCCCAGTCTCTCTCTGGTGAATCCTCTCAACCCCGCACCTCTGACCTACACTCTAATTCTTCTATGCAAAAAATAAATAAAATTTTTGAAGAATAAAAAGGTGATGAACCTAATATTGCATCTAGTCGATATATTTGCCAGGGAATTTTTTGTCATTAAATTTGCGTGTTTAGTATCCACAGCTGTTATCTTGATTATCTCCTCCATCTCGTGGCTACGGTATATCACTATGTAAATACTTTTGTTATGTAGTGTAAGTGAGGAGACTATTTCTTATAATTATGCCATTTCCTCAGAAAGCGTATAGGTCTTTGTAGGGTCAGGAATGACTGCTGAGCAGGTTTTCTAGGATCCCATGCAGAACGGGTAAAGGAGGAGTCAGAGTCCTTAGTGGTTTTTACGGGTGTTTTATTTACCCAGCATATGGCAGGCAGGGGTGTTGGGGGGCTGGGAGGCTGGCAGTCCTCCCAGCCCCCAGCAAGTCTGCTCTCTATCTGGGCTCTCCGACCTTCTCTCTGCATCTCTGCTTTTCCATTCGTTCTGCTGATTTTTGGCTTCTCTTTCGGGTTCTCTCTCAGCTTCTGCTGGTGTCCCTGTGATAGTCGAATCCCATCTACCTATGCCCACACCCTACTCCAGGTGCCTGCCATCAGGCATGCATTCAGGACTTCAGGGTTCTGTCATCTATCCTAATGGTGGGAGGGCAGAAAAGCCTGATACCTTTTACCTTACCCTACAGTCTTGTAGTACAAAAATCTAAAATGAATGCAATCCAGATTTCCTCTTAGTGTCCCTTGACGTGAGAGTGGGTTCTGGGTCCCTCAGCCCTACCTAACATCCCCCACAACAAAGGTGGATGAGCTAAGAATGTACCAACCACTATTTGCTGTTCCACCATCCAGGAGACAGAGGGATGCGTCAGATCAAGGATCCCTGGTCCAAGGTGGGAAAGGCCTCTTGATAGCCTCAGATCAGACTGAGGACTCCACAGACGCCAGTGAGGGCAGGCAAGGGGTCAGTGTTGACTTATTAGTGAAAGAGCAAGGGGAAAGTCTCTTGGGAAATCTCTGTGGTGTCTGAGGTGGGGAAAGGGTTCTATGTAGGTTTTAAGACTGGGGTTGGGAAACAAAGGAATTAAACTTTATTGACTGAGAGTAATCACCTACTGGAACAGCAAAATGTTGTCCTTGAGTCCTGTCCTGTACATGTCTTAGGGCCCTCTTGTCTCATTAATACTCCCAAGTTTTCTGTTCTTTTTTTATGACACTGTATTTTCTCCTTTTTTTCATATTCATTATTTGAGGTATATTCCAACACCCACATTAAATTCTTTGGTTTCTGATTTTAATCTAGAAAGACAATATTTTCACAATTTTTATATTTATTTGTTGGTGTGTTTAAGAAATAATTTATATGAATCATTTCTCACTAGGCACTTGCTTAAACTTTCCCCCAAATTTAACCACATGATTTCAACAGTAGATTTTGTCTTCTATCATCTATTTGTCTATTATGCTAAGGGTGATGTGCTAATTATAGGTCTAATAGAAAAGCCAAATGCAATAATTTTATTTCCCTCCAAAATTTATTTCTAATTTATTTGATAATTTCTCTTAGCATAACTACCATGCTTTTCTTTTTAAGTTCTTGTTCATTTTTTAACCTACATTTGGATTATATATTTCATTTCATTTTCTCCATCCATATCTTTAACCAATTTCTTTGATCCTGTCATTAATGACTTTATTCAATACTTTATTTATTTTTTTTTTTTTTGTGCAGACTCAATTGCTTTATATGATTCATTACTCTGTGTAGGAAAACAAAAGTGACTCTATCTTAACAACATTGCATGCCTGTGAATCAATAGTTGCCCTACTCTGGTAAGATAGCCAGTTTATCCATTATTTCACTTAAGTGTATCAAACTGCACTCATTATCCATACACAAAATTATTAGTCTTAAGAATACAAAGTAATAGTACAAAGACACATGTGGCATGCCCCCACCCTGGACATCTAGTGATATTAACTGTACACAAAAATATTCACAACTACTAAGCATGACACAAGAAGGTCCCTGTCATTGTGGATGGTATGGATCCTGTCTCAAATGGACGGCCTATCCACCAGCTCCTTGTGACAAGAACCCTGTGTTGTAAATTGCCCTTAAATCTTTGTGTCATCAGTGGATATGCCTTCGTGATTCTTTGAACTCAAATCACCTGTTCAGTTTGGAGGAAGCTGTTCATTCCCACAGCTACACACTCTGGTTATCTCTGTCATTTTAATAATCTTCAATTTGACTTTGTCATACCTTGTACATCACTGAACACCTAACTTTATTATCACCTGCTATTGCATACCTACTGAAGTCCAAAACATATCTTGTAACTCAGCCCATACTTCCCTGTTTTCTTACATTTTTAACATTGCAATCTTGATAACTGGCTTTCTTTCTTTTTTCAAAGTTTAACTTTTTTTAAGATTTATTTATTTATGCACATAAAAAAATGGGGCACAGGCCAGAGGTATTGAGGGTTTAGAGGATTCACCAGAGACAGAGTGGGGAACAGAACAGGCAGATAGACTGAAACACACTGCTAAGGGGAGCAGTAGGCACAACAGGAGAGGTCTGCTGTGCCATGTGGGTAGCTCCCTGGCTGGGGATTGAACTCATGCTGCAGTAGCTGTGGATAGCTTCATAGACTGCATCTTAACCCCTTGCACCACCAGGGAGTTCCAATAACTGGATTTCTTCAGGAGGCTGAAGTCTATTTCTGTTACTGCACAGGTGGGCCTTAGTTTTGTGTGTGTGTGTGTGTGTGTGTGTGTTACTTGATATCTGAGAAGAATTTATTAACTTTTGCCCCATGTCCTATATCCCTTCATTCCATGAAGCTTTCATTTATATGTTTCAGCATTTTTGTTTTCTAAAGGTTACTATTTATAGCAATATTTTTTTCTTCTAACTGATACTAATGCTGATGGATAAATGTGGTTCTAATGTTTTGTTTAAATACTTTTTCCTATTTTTTTAATAATCCCACATATGATTTAGGCCAATATCTAACTTAAAATTTCTTTCCTGATTGCAGGATTGATTCCTCTCCTAGGGAGGCAAGTGAAGAAACCAGATCAGTGCTTCCACTGATCAGTGCTTCCATTTTGGTGTGTGTGTGGTGGGGGAATATATAAATAATTAAATTTGCCATTTTTAATATTTTTGATGGTACAATTTAGTGGCATTAATATATTCACATTGTTATGCAACCAATACCACTATCCAAAATGAGGTATTTTTGAATTATTATTTACTGATTTTATTAATTTCCCCCCACAATTTTCTGACTACCTATAGCTATTGCTATATAACATTTTATTTTGTGTGCAAGCAACAATATTTAGGATACCCTTGGGTGGGTGCCATTTAGTCACCTCTATAGAGTTAGATTCTATAGTCTTGTGGCATTTCTCATAACTTCAGGTAAAAATCTCTGACAGTTATCTTTGGACTCCATATTTTGGGGGTTGTGTGCATGCATATATTTTGGATATATTTGGAGATCTAACCTCTAATAATTTAAAGATGTATATATTAATTCACTATATTGATTTTCCAGGTACAATGTCATCCATCACTCTCTATTATTGGTATCTGAAACTCTTCAATGTGTAAGACTCATTTATGGTGTGTCTAAATGAAATATGTAGAATTATGTTGTCAGCCTGGAGATTTTATTCTTCTGTAGCTTTGCACCCTAGTTATTTACCTGAAATCTCTGAATTGCATTGTATTTCTATAAATTCTAATAAACTGAACTTTCTTAATCAGCATACATTTCTGCTGGACTTTTGGCATTTGGTTTTGTGGAAGTTCATTTTTTCTCCTGCTAGATTATTTATACTCTGACATCTTGTTTGTCTTTTTAAAATTTGTTTTTGATATGATTAATCCACTGAAATGTTTGAATCATGGTAAGACGTTTAATCATAATATTTCCTCTCAAGTTATTTTCCTGGCAAAGAATTTACTGTCATTAAGTTGTCCTATTTTTTGTTGCTTTAACTTTTCTGTTACTTTTTTATTATTATAATATCAATTTTGTACTCTCACATATTTTTTATTTGAAATAAAATTCATTTGACATAAAATTAATAATTTGAAGTGTGAAATTCAGTAACAGTAGTATACTCACAATGTGGTGCAATTATCATCCCATCTGGTTCCAAAGCATTTTCCTCATCCTCAAAAGAGACCTCATACCTACTCACTCCCATCAACAAATGAGTGAATAACAAAATGTGGTATATTCGTATAATAAACTGTTATTCAGCAACAGAAAGTTTTAAGTACTAACATGCTCCTACATGGATGAACTTTTTGATTTTTTTTTAATCATTATTCACATAAGAGCAGGACGTTTTCTAGGAGACATCATTTGCAGAAAGTTTGTTAGGAGAGGGAAGAAGGCATATTTGGCTGGTCAGAATTGTTGCCACTCTATAAGTTAATGCTTATACATCAGGTGTCAGTGCCTTTCCTTGTCCTCCTCAGCCCACAGCAGTAAGTACAAAGGTCTAGCTCTTCTGTATTAAGCTGTTCTGCTTCTCAGGAGGACAGCGCTCTGTGACTTTGTCTCTTTTGTCCAAATCTTTAGCTTCAGAATTCAACACCCCATGATTCTGTTTGGACTTCTTTCATGCACTATGATTCAGGATTACAGATATTCCTACTATTGTTGATGATGGAGTTTGAATTCCTAATTCTCATTCTTTTTGTTTGTGAATTTTTTTTTAAGATTTATTTATTTATTTTATTTTAGACAAGCACTGGGTATAGTCAGAAGTGCAGGAGGGTGAGAAAATTCACCAGAGTCAAAGCAGAGAGCAGAGCAGGCAGACTGAGAGCAGAGCAGGCAGACTGACGAAGTACACTGCTGAGGGGAGCAGCGGGCAGCAGGAGAGGTCTGTGTGCCATGTGAGACCCTCACCCAGCGGCCGGGGATGGAACCGGCACTGCAGAGGCTGCGGGCAGCTTCACGACCCAGTGCTCAACCACTGCGCCACCGGGGAGACCCTTGCTTGTGAATATGTTTAAACAGCAAATGTAGTAACTACAATTTTATTCATTTTTCTGACAAGAACTACATAGTGACTGATTCCAATTCTGTGTGGTTATTATCTCCAAGGTATTTAAACACTGAGCATAAGTTAGGTAATAAATAGCAGTAACTTGATCAGAACCAGGTTCTTCTGTGTCCCAAAGATTTCTCTTTCAACATCATACAACACAAGATAACTGTCTAGTTATTGCGAGGATTCAACTGAATAAAATATATCAGGTATTGAATACACAGTACATATTAAACATATGCTGAATTAAGTTGTATTGAAATGAACTGAATAAACTGAAATTATGTGATGGCATCATATCTATGGAAGATGTGTGGTTTCAAAATCTTTGTGCCATAGAAAGTCTTAAAACAAGCCCTAGTAGCACACCATATCTCACCTGGTCTGATGAATACAGGACAGAATAGCATCATTAAGCATCTTGCAGTATGTAGGGCATATGTGTACTGATGTGTAAGTGGGTAAAATCTTAAGAGACCATTTGAAGCCAGAGCACACAATCCAAATGCAACCTCACCACTATTTATGTCACTTCTAGCTAAGAAAATTTTAATATTCTCTTTGGAAATGGAAAATAATGATAGAACCTAACTTACAGGTAAATACAATTTTTAAATCAGATCTGACATATGAATGTTATACCACACAAAGCATATGGACTCTTCTTCCTAACTATCTGCTGTAAACCATCCATATATTTTGTGGCTCCAGTTCAGCTTTCTAGGTAGGACAGAGAGTTCTATCTAATTAGGAGACATATTACCCTTGTCCCTGGGTAAGACATTCCCCATTCTCATTTAACAGACTGGCCTTTCAGTATAAGCCAGTCTTTTGGTACTGGATCAACATCTGTTTTTCTTCCTGCATCTGATCAACACTGGGTGCCTTTAAAACTGTAAATTGCTGAAACTGCAAAGCTGAGAACCAGAATCCAGATCATGGGACTGCTATAAATGGCACAGCCCAAGAAGACAGCTGGGTCCTTATATGACACTTGTACTCCCACATAACCCAAATTCTAAGGGAAGGAATTTGTGTAAAAAGCACATCATTTGCAACAATTTGACTATGTACTTGTGTTCCCTGTGATATAAGCGCCTCCACAATGATTAGCTTTCTCCTTTGTTCTTACAAATGCTTATCTACTTAAATACTGAAACAGGGTCAAGTTGATATTTATCACATTAAAAAAAAATGGCATAATGGAACTTTGCCATACCAAAAAAAAAAAGTCAGTTATCCCTCTATTGTGCTTGATCAATATAATGAAACTTAAAGATTTGCATTATGATATCTGAAAGCTGCCAATACATGTTCTATGTCTATTGTCATTATGTCAGTGTGCATACAAGAGATGGGTTACACTTTGCCAGATGGGTTATACGTTGTGACACAAACACAAATGTTACTTACCACAGTTCACTTCTGAGGAGGATAAAGATATCTAGATTTCCTCCTGAAATCAACTCTGTAGATATGAAGAGTGGTCCATAAGACAGGAAGAGACATTCAGAAAGACTGTGTGCAGTGCTTGTTCTATTACTTACTTATTCTGAATGAGGTAATACTCCATAAGTTTTGTAACTACAGATCCAAATGCATGATACCACACAAAGGCCACCCAATGTTCTAGTTACCATCCCCCACCATCCAGTAGACTACCTCACCAATTAATCCAGTCCTTCCTTCCCGTCAGTCTTGTTTTAAATAGATTTAGTGTTCTATGTAGAATGCTTTCACTTTTAAAACATTCTACTCAACAGTTGTACATTAGAGAAAATAATCTAAAATACTTGGGAATGGAAAAGTCATTCAAACACGTTGCTTGCCAAGATTTCTGATAGCTTTCATCTTCATGAACTGGATTTATAATACCCCCAAAGATTATCAAGGTGGATGAAATACTGGTCTTTGGGAAGGGTTTGGTGAGTGGTTGAACATGGACTATGTTCCCATGCAGCTTCTTAACACTTATTCAGAATGTGTGGAATTTCCCCCAAGGTAATGCAACATTAACTGGTAAACTGCTCAGAGACTAAAGTTTGCTGAGAGTAGTCCTCCTACTCCAGTAGCGGAGCAGTGGGATTTTATAAATTTCTCTTTCTCTACATACAAATTATTCCCAGTAACTCTAATAGGCACACCTTCTTAGGTTAGCTCTATATCCACTCTAGAAAACTGGAATAGCCATCTACAGCAAGCACTCAACAGATAGTATACATAACTTCCTCCCTCTGGAACAATAACCAACAAACAACAGAACATTGCCATTTTTTGTAAATAAAGATTTAATTAATGACCACTACTTTCTGTAGCCATGGTTGCATTCCCATTTCTTGGCAGAGATAAATGTAGCTGCAGAGACTATAAGGCTCAAAAAAAAAAAAAAAAATCCTTCATTTTATATATATATATATATATATATATATATATATATTTCACCATCCTTCATTTTTGTAAAATGTATGATTTCCCCATCACCAATTCACCTGTGCAGTATCACCACAGAGCACATGGGACTATAGTGACGATGGTGTTTAATTTTGCTTGCATTATATGATTCTCTGTTATCAATTGTCCTGTTCAGTACATATAATTGATTTTCCTGAAATTTATTGAGGCAGGCAATGAATGGTGAGTTCTCCAGAATAGGAGTTATCCCTAATAGGTGGTGATTCTTCATAAAGAATATTATACAGAATATATTTACAGTTCAATTTCAAAGTTATCCATAAGAATCACAATAATCTGTAGTTGAACATATCATATGTATTCAAAGCATTTTCATATTTTAAACATTTTATCTTGATAATGTGTGCAGTAATATGAAGATTTCTGTTTGATAACAGTGTGTAGTGATATGAAGAGTTCTAATCCTTATATATTTTTAAAGATTTATTTTTTTATTTATCCAAGAACCAGGGTACAGGCCAGATGTACGGGAGGGTGAGAGGATTCATCAGAGACAGAGTGGGGAACAGAACAGGCAGACTGACTGAAATACACTGCTGAGGGGAGCAGCGGGTAAGACAGGAGAGGTCTGCTGTGCCATGTGGGTATCTCTGTGGCCGGCCGGAATAGAGCCTGTACTGCAGAGGCTGAGGACAGCTTCACAGCACTGTGCTCAACTGCCTGCATCACCAGGGAGTCCCTAATCCTTATATTTAACATCAGGGCTATTCTGCAGGAGATTCACCACATGTGATCTCCCAGGCTGTACTACAAAGAGTGAATTACACGCAGCTTCTAGTGTTGTGCAGTGCTCAGTCTTTACAACTACGCATGTGGGCTTACCAGATTCACACAAATTGTAGATATCTCCCAGCAGTATTTATTTATACTTTCAAAGGTACAAGTAACCACCCAGGAGGCAAATGAAGCAGAGAGAGGTCTCAAATGTGGCCCTTGGTCTCTAGATCTCCTCTTATCAGATTGGATATATCTGGTGTATTTTAGCATAATTTAATATATGCAAGTAATTTAAGTGACTTCATTCTTAGGAGAAAGAGAAAAATCTGGATCAGAAACAACTCCAACTTATTCTCAATTTATTTATAGGTAACTATCTAATTCACATGATGTGTTACAAACTATCAAGCCCTATTATATCCTTAATCCCTGGTGTGTTTCTCACGAGCCTAAACAACCAAATACTGCTTAAAAGATTTCCACAGAAGAGAACCTTCCTAGTAAACACTGTAGTTTGTTCACTAGCACAGCAGTTACAAGGAGATAGAGTAGAGGCATATTCCTTTCTCCCCCTGAAGCAATTCCTCAAAGAATATTTAGTTGAGACAGTCCCAGTGAAAACAGCCAGGATAGAACAACTGAATCCTTATCCGGAACAAATAAGAATAAAAGCCCAGGAAATTTAGCAGCAGGTCAGAATCTAATGGAGGGGAAAAAAAAAAAAAAAACAGTTGAGACTAATAGCAAAGAAAAATGTGCTTCAAATAATGTTTGTTTTTTTTGTTTTTTTTTTTTTTGGAATCCAAATTAACATTTTCAGGCTGGGTGTATCTACAGGCAGAAGTCACTCATCTCTTTATGAAACATAGAAGATTGTAAGTAGTATAAGAGGACTCTGGAATTAGATTTTGTTTCATTTAGCATTCTGTCTTTCTCAGCCCCAGGTGTCTGTGAAAAAGTTATTTCCTTTCTGAGTCACAATCTTTTCACCACAAGAAACTATTCAAACCCTCTGTACACTTTTTTTTTTTTTAATTAATAAATTTTATTTTTATATTCCCCATACAATTGCAATCCCCCCATTCTGACCCCAATCCCTCCCCTCCCGCCCCCCACCCCCCAAAAAGTGTCTCTGGTTCATAGTTTTTGTTGATTTTGATTTTCACTTTCTTATAGTTATTCATTTTCCTGGTCCCTTATTTAAGTTTTCTAGATCCCTGCTATGAGTGAGACCATCCGGTATTTTTCTTTTTCTTTTTGGCTTATTTCACTGAGCATGATCCCTTCCAGCGTCATCCATGTTGCTGCAAATTGCATGTGTTTATCTTTTTTGAATGCTGAGTAATATTCCATGGTATATATGTACCACATCTTCTTGATCCAGTCATCTATTTTTGGGCATTTGGGCTGTTTCCAAAGCTTAACTATTGTAAACAGTGCTGCTATAAACATAGGGGTGCAGGTGTTCTTTGGAATTGATGTTTCTGTGTTCTTTGGGTAAATACCTAGGAGTGGAATTGCTGGATCCTGTGGAAGCTCTATGTTTAGTAGGTCCAGAAATCTCCACACTGCTCTCCATAGTGGTTGGACCAGTTTGCAATCCCACCAACAGTGCAGAAGAGTTCCTTTTTCTCCACAACCTCGCCAACATTTGTTGTTGCTAGTTTTTTTAATATGTGCCATTCTCACTGGTGTAAGATGGTATCTCTGTACACTTTTAATAGACTGGCCTCCACTTAGGCCACATGTTAATGAACTGCGGGAGGAGACTGGAAAAGTCCTGAGATACAGGCTGCACCAAGAATATTCAATGAGATTTTTTTTGGGGGGGTGGGGTTGATTTATGCTTCAGTATCTTCTAAACTTCTCCCAGATTCTTCGGCACCTCTGCTTTAATACATCTTCCATGAGTTTGCTAGTTAAGAATAAGCTGTATTATATAATCTATGGGTTATGGTCCAAATAAATACTGAGACTTATGTTTTCTTAAGCAGGGGCATGTGATTTTAAATGGTAGATTTTTATTTCATGTTATTTAATACTAAATAAAATACTGGTTACCTAACAAAAGATACTCAAGTAAGAAAAGATTGATTATCTCTGGGCAGTTTCACACTAAAGTGACTATATCTGGAAGACACTGAAACAGTGTTTAATACTTTCAGAAACTCACCCTACTTTTGAATTCCTAAGTGGCCAAAAAACCTTCTTCATTCTCTCCTTATCTACATTTCACTCTCTAACCAGACCATGTGCATAAATATGGACACATTATAATCACCCATTGTACCATTAATATGTATGTAGAGGCTTGATGTGTTTCCTGTGTTGAAGGTTAAGTAGTTTTATGCAGTTATATTTATTTAAAATAATCTGCTCCATTCATGAACTTAAGAGGACAGGATTATTTTCTTAACTTTTCATTGTAATACTTTTAGTGTCCCTCAAAATGCACTGCTAAAGCAGAAATATAACTTCTAATAATGATTGTGTCCTGGATGAGTTATATCATTTAACTTTCCTTCCTGCTGTCTCTGACACTTGATTGCTTAAATACCTTAGCAATATTATGACTCATTCTGCATTCAGTTGGTATTTATCATAACATCACCCAAAATCAGAGCCTATATTCATTTAAACTAGGGTGATTGAATTAGTTGATTTTCAGCTGAAACATCCAGTGTAGATTAAAACATAAAAATAACCCATGCTTCCTAAATGTTTAGTCAGTTTGCTTGGAATTTTGAAAGGGTTAATTAGGAAAAAGGCTAAATAATTATATTGTTGGAGAGTGAGAGTGCTGAGGACTGAATCAGCTGATTTTGTTCAATTCCAAAAATAATTTTTCAAGCACACAGTGAGTAAGTTGGTTTATCATTGACATCCCTGAGCATTGAATTGTTCAGCAATATATTTTTTGGGGGGAGGGACTACTTGTAATGCAACAATTTTAAAATGCTTTTATAAATCCATAGATTGAAGAATTGTTTAGAAGTTTTGGTCATACTTCATAACTTGTGCTAGGTAAACAAACTACACTAATAATTCCTAGGCACCTCTCAGAGAAAACCAGTGTAATGAAGAGATGGAAAATGAAGCAATTAATGCCAATGCCATGTGATACGTGTCCAGTTCAGGAAAGCTTTAGGAGATTGCGATTTATTTTCTCATTAAACTGTGTATTAATAGATCTCAAAATCTGTGACAGATTTTTTATCTTATTTCCACTAAAAATACTGATTTAAAAAATTAGTAGCTTAAAATTGCCATGCACACACACACACTCACACAAAATGCCCACATCATTTTATTTTCCTTCTGAAAGTTTTATGATACATTGCTACATTTAGTCTTATTTTGTTATGAAGTTTAAATGGCAAATTGAGATAAACAGTTCTTAGACCATTCTTCCACCACTGTTCAAGACTGAGGTAGCAGGTATTTGGGGTAATATTCATTTAGCCTCTGAGCCTCTGTGCAGATTTGGTGACTTTGTTTTTCTTTGTGGTGACACTCACAGCACCTGTCATTTCACAAACAGCAAAGCAGCCCAAAAGGAGAATCAGAGAAGCTCTCAAAAGAAGTTATTTGTGCCGCGTAACCTCCAGCACAGGGACATATCCAGCACTGATTTGGTCAGGGTAGTTCAGATTAATCACCTTAGCTGTGAAACCAAGTGCAACTTTGACTGACATGTTCTTGACATTGAAGTTACATTGTCCCAAGGAAAGGCTTCACTTAAAGCTTCATGATGTGTCTCAATAGAACTTCCTTCAGTTGTGACATTGACTTGGAGCAAAGTTGACTCCCACACCAGCTTTAAGAATGCCAGTCTCAACTCAGCCCATACATAGTCCCCAAATCACCAATTTTGTAGATATCCTGGCGGGGCTGAAGCAAGGGTTATCATTGAGATGAGAGGGAGCAGGATATAATACAGAACTGCAAGCTGTGTGATTCCATTGGTACTGCCATCTTTACTGGTGACTCCCCATCCCCTGAACCAAGGTGTATTAACTATTGACTCTAGGATCTTGTCACCAGTCCAACCAGAAATTGGCAGAGTTGTAGCCAACTTTCTTGATGTAGGAACAGACCTCCTTAAAGATTTCCTCACATATCTCTTCTGGCTGTAGGGTGACTCAGTAGAATCCAATTTTTAGCCCAAACAACTGGTCATTTATACCCAGCATTTAAGTCAGAAGCTTATGCTCATGTATCTGCCTATTCTTAGATATGTTGGCTTCAAATTCACCAACATTGACAACAACAATCAGGATAGTACATCCAGTCTCAGATGTTCCTGATGGAGTATATTTTGAGTCATCAATAATGGTCACATAATACTTGTGGTTCTCCAGTTTCCACAGGGATATATTAATGGTGATACCACACTCATGTTCAGCATTCAGTTTAGCTAAGACCCAGACATACTTAAAGGAACCTTTTTTTTTCATTTCAGAAATCTATTTTTTTAATTTTTATTATTGTTATTGAAGTACCATTATTTTACATCCTTGCTAGGGTAAAATAAATACCATTTTTTTATATCCTTATTATATAAGGATGCCCCCAATTTGTTTTCACTATAGCCTTCCCACCAACAAAGCACCCATAGTCCTCCAACAGATCAAATTTTGTTTGGTCGCCTTCCCCTGTTTTCACCTATCTCCCTCCCCCTAACCTACCAAAACCTGAAAATCGATGGCTATTTTTCAAGGGTTGGTTTTGCCTGACCCCTTTTACTTTTCCTAAACTCCATATTTAAGTGACCCCATCCTGTATTTTTGTTTCTCCTTCTGGCTCAATTCACTTAAAATGCCTTTCCAGGCCTATCCATGTTGCTGAAAATGGCATGGGTTTACCTTTTTGATTGCTGAGTAGTATTCCATTGTATGTATGTGTATGTATATGCATGTATATACATGTATATGCATATGTGCTTGTGTGTGCATATATATGTATGTGTGCATATATGTGTACACACACACACACATATATATATATATATATATATATATATATAGGTTGTTTCCATATATATAGGTTGTTTCCATATCTTGGCTATTGTAAATAGTGCTGCTAGAAACAGGAGTGCAGGTTTCCCTTCGAATTAGTGTTTTGTATTCTTTTTGGTAGATACCTAGGAGTGGGGTTGCTGGGTTATATGTTAGATGCATTTTTAGTTTTTTTGAGAAACATCCACTCTTACTTCTATAAAGGTTGGGTCAGTCTACATTCCCACCAATACTTAAGAAGTTCACTTTTTCTCCATACCCTTTGCTAGCCCTTGCTGTTTCTGGTCTTTTTCATACAATACTTTCCCACTGGTATGAGGTGGTATCTCATTGTAGTTATGATCTGCATTTCACAGATGATAAGTGATAATGAACTTTTTTTTCATGTCCCTGATGGTCATCTGTAAGTCTTCTTTGGAGAAGTGCTTATTTAACTCCTCTGCCCATTTTTTGATTCAGTAACTTATGTCCCTTTTGTTAAGTTGTATGAGTTCTTTACAGACCTTTCATATCAGTCACCTGTCAGGTGTATGGTATGCAAATATTTTCTTCCATTGTGTAGGTTCTGTCCTCATTTTAGTGACAGTCTCCTTCACTGTGCAGAAGCTTTTTATTTGATGCAGTACCAATAGTACATATTTCTTTTTTTTCCCCTTGCTTCTGGGGATGAATCTATGTATCTATGAAGTTCATGTGTTGGAGTGTTTTGCCTATGTTTTCATCTACATATTGTATGGTGTCAGTACTTCTATCCATTTGACTTGATTTTTATGTATGGTGTGAGAATGTAGTCTAATTGCACTTTTTTGCATGTGTCATTCCAATTTTTTCAACACCATTTATTGATACTATTTCTTTTGTAGATAAGATGACCAGTAGTGGTAAACATGTCTGAATCAGTGTGTGTAATGCTGATGTTGATTTACGTCTTTTTATTTCCCATTTTGACTTAGTTTAACTGTGACTTTGATGACACCTATGTTTTGGCAACAAATCCATTGCAAAAAGGAAGAGGCTATGAATTGTAAAAACTAGATGAAATATTGCTATTTGCATCAATAGGGTGGACATAAAGGATGTTATGCTTAATAAAATAATTAAACAGAAAAATACAAACACCATACGTTATTTCACTCATATGTGGTATGTAAAGAAATCAAAGACATGAATCAATTAAATATAGAGCACACATAAACATTTACATTACAAGAAATATGGGTCAATTTTATGATGAAATAAAAAATTGAAATTTGAGTAGCACATGTAAGGTAATATATACACGTGTTGATATTTTTAATGATGCACACTGAGACATAATATTATAATAAAATGCACTTGATAGATAGGTAATAATAGATGGATGAATTAGAAAGCTAGACAGATGATAAATTGAGATTTTTGAGAGGTTTAATGAAAAAAAATGAGGAGACAACACTTATTGCCTTTTAAATGTTCAATACTGTGAACACTGAAAACACCAAATGCTGTGAATAAATGGTTAAACAGGAATTATGATCTTTTCTGGTCAAAATTAAAAATGGTACAATCATTTTAGAAGACACCTTGGTAGTTTCTTACAAAATTAAATATATTTTGACCATATGATCCAGCAATTGCTGTAGTTAATATTTACTCAAATGAAAACTTATATTCAGGGCCTCCCCTGGTTGTGCAGCAGTTGAGTGCTGGGCTGCGAGGCTGCCCACAGCCTCTGTAGTGCTGGTTCATTCCCTGCCACCGGCAAGGGTCCCATAAAAAACAAAAACAAAAACCTTATATTCACACAAAAAACCCTGCACATGGATGTTAATAGTTACTCTATTCATATTTCCAAAACTTAAAAGTAATCATGATGCCCTCTAGCAGATTAATAGATAAACTGGTATATCCAGACAATGAAATATTATTCAGCACTAAAAAATAAAATGACAAAGCAGGTTTTGTCTCGATTGACTGGTTGAGATAAATTTCTCTTCTTCCTTGTTTTGTTTAGTTTTAACTAGTTAATTCTATAGATTAGGTTAAACAAATAACTTGCCTTCCAAACATTGCTGTGAAGATCTTGAAGTTGAAGGTTGCAATGTATAGGTATAGGGTGTTTGTCATGAATATTCTGCTTTCTGTCCATGTATATACTTAAGACTCATCACTATAATAAGGACAACTGGAACACAAGAGCGAGTGTGGTCAAATGATGCAAATATTCAGTCTACATGCTGGGAATGAGAGGTGGAAGTAATAGGGGGTTGCTGCTATGTAATATTTAGATCATAAATCTCCTTGGGTACTGCAGTTTCTTGAACTGAAGAAAGGATATGAATCACTAAAAGCTCATTACTGATTTTCTAAACATAATTTTTCCATAGGCTTCCTGTTTCAACTGATCCCTTAGGTAAAAATCTCTTATCTCAGGAGACTTTGCACACAATGATTTCCCCCTTGAGGCTTAGGAAAGTACAAAAGGGTTGGGGGGCCCACTTTGCTGGTTATATGAGCTGGCCAAAGTCAAGACAACTACCTGTTCCCCACCACTACAGACTCTACAGTTGTCACTGTTTGTGAGGATATTAGCAAGTCTACAGAGCCCAGGCTGTGGAGGGTAGGCAATTTCCCAGGGCCACAGGCCCTAGTCATGGGAGAACCTTGTGAGTGAGATATGGGCATCAACTACTCCCAGAAAGATTGACACTTTCCTTGGATGTCTAAGCACCAGCGATTACTTTGGAATTGTATGGACCTGTAGGTTGGGGGACTGACTGGAAGCCTCATAAACTCTTAATATCAAAAGACTGGGTCATTTGGCCTCTGATCCTGCCACCAGATCAGTTTGCAATAAATTTGTCATCTGCTGGAGATGTGGTTACTGCTATAAGGAGGAGTTCAAAGAATATATCTCATGTTTCTACACATTCAAACAATACATTTTCTAAGATTTATTTGCACATACAAGACATGGGTGTAAGTCAGAGTTGTGGGGGGTGAGAGGGTTCACCAGAGACAGTGGTGAGCAGAACAGGCAAATCTATTGAAATACACTGCTGACAGGAGCAGTGAGTGCAACAGGAGAGGTTTGCTGTGCCATGTGGGTTGTTCCCTGGCCTGCTGGGGATTGAGCTCATACTGCAGTGGCTGGTAATAGCTTGATAGTGCTGTGTTTAACCACTGCTCCACCTGAGAGACCCCCAGACAATATTTTATTTATTTAGGATTTATTTATTTATGCATACAAGAACTGGGGTACAGACCACAGGTGTGGGGGGGGGGGTGAGAGGATTCACCAAAGACAGAGTGGGGAGCTGAACAGGCAGACTGATGAAATACACTGCTGAGGGGAGCAGTGAGTGCAACAGGAGAGGTCTGCCACTCCCTCTGGGACCCTTGCTGGCTGGCCAGCCTGCCGGCCAGCATCAAACCAGTGTTACAGAGGCTGATGAAAGCTTCACAGCTCTGTGCTCAACCGCCTGCGCCACCAGGGAAGGCTCTGTACCCCATTTCTTGTATAAAAATAAATAAATCTTAAAAAAAAAATAAACCTACAATAAGAATCAAGAGAGATTGGGCCTCCTCTGGTGGTGCAGGTGGTTGAGCGCTGCGCTGTGAAGCTGTCTGCAGCCTCTGCAGCTCCGGTTTGATCCCAGCCTGCTGGCAAGGGTCCCACATGGTGAAGCAGACCTCTCCTGTCTCACCCGCTGCTGCCCTCAGCAGTGTATTTCATCAGCCTGCCTGCTCTGTTCCCTGCTCTGTCTCTGGTGAATCCTCTCACCCTCCCACGCATCTGGCCTGTACCCCAGTTCTTGTGTAAATGAATAAATAATTCTTAAAAAAAAAAAAGAATCAAGAGAGAAATCAAATAAATATCCTTTTCTCTCAACTTGATGAATTAGAAAAGGAATAATAAACCCAAAACCCAATAGGAGAAATTAAATAGTCATAATTAATGCCAAAATTAATGAATTAGAAATTAAAAAGGCCAGTCCAAAAAGTAATGAAAATAAACACTGGATTTTTTTTAAATAATAAATTTTATTTTTATATTCCCCATGCAATTGCAACACCCCCATTCTGACCCCAATCCCTCCCCTCCTGCCCCCACCCCCCAAAAAGTGTCTCTGGTTCATAGTTTTTTCTTGATTTTGATTTTCACTTTCTTATAGTTATTCATTTTCCTGGTCCCTTATTTAAGTTTTCTAGATTCCTGCTATGAGTGAGACCATCCGGTATTTTTCTTTTTCTTTTTAGCTTATTTCGCTGAGCATGATCCCTTCCAGCGCCATCCATGTTGCTGCAAATTGCATGTGTTTATCTTTTTTGAATGCTGAGTAATATTCCATGGTATATATGTACCACATCTTCTTGATCCAGTCATCTATTTTTGGGCATTTGGGCTGTTTCCAAAGCTTAGCTATTGTAAACAGTGCTGCTATAAACATAGGGGTGCAGGTCTTCTTTGGAATTGATGTTCCTGTATTCTTTGGGTAAATACCTAGGCGTGGAATTGCTGGATCATATGGAAGCTCTATGTTTAGTAGGTCCAGAAATCTCCACACAGCTCTCCATAGTGGTTGGACCAGTTTGCACTCCCACCAACAGCGCAGAAGAGTTCCTTTTTCTCCACACCCTCGCCAACTTTTGTTGTTGCTAGTTTTTTTAATATGTGCCATCCTCACTGGTGTAAGATGGTAACTCATGGTAGTTTTGATTTGCATTTCCCTGATTACAAGTGATTGGATTTTTTTTTAATTAAATAAACAAAATGGCAAATTTCTAGTCAGGCTTAATTAAAAAAAAAAAAAGGGAGAAAATACATGAAAGAGAATGTCTGACTTGACCAATCATAAACAGGAATTTGAAACAGTAATCAAAACGCTCCCCAAATCAAAAACCAGATGGACCAGATGGCTTCGCAAATTCTACCAAACCTTGAAAGATAAGCTAACACCTATGCTACTCACACCCTTCAAAAAATTTAAGAAGGAAGGAATACTTTCAAACTTATTCTAATACCAAAACCAAAAACAATGATAAAAGAAAACTATAGGGCCTCTCCTGGTGGTGCAGGCAGTTGAGCACAGCTCTGTGAAGCTGTCTGCAGCCTCTGCAGTGAGGGTTCGATCCCAGCCCACCAGTGAGATATCCACATGGTATGGCAGACCTCTCCTGTCTTGCCTGCTGCTCCCCTCAGCAGTGTATTTCAGTCAATCTGCCTGTTCTGTTCCCAGCTCTGTCTCTGGTGAATCATCTTACCCTCCCGCACATCTGTCCTATACCCCAGTTCTTGTATGCATGAATAAATAAATCTTGTAAAAAGGAAAACTACAGAAAATCTCTCTTATTGAACAAAATTCCCCCCCAGAAAACTTTAGCAAATGGAATCCAACAATGCATAAAAAGAACTATATGAAGTGACAAAGTGAGGTTTATTCCAAGAACACAGGATGGTTTAAAATACAAGGAAAAATCAAATTGAGTAACCACATCAATAAAAATAAACATAATATCAATAGATGCTGAGAAAGCATTTAAAAAAGTACATCCATGTATGGAAAAACCCAAAAAAAAACTGGTGATAAAGGGAATATATCTCAACATAATAAATGCTATACATGACGAGACCTCAGCTAATATATTCTTAGTGATGAAAAAATGAAATAATTTCCACTAAGATCTGGCAAAACATGAGAATGTCTACTCTCACCACTACTATTCAACATAGTATTGGAAGTCCAAGCTATAACAACTAGAGAAGAGAAATATACATCATGAATGGAACTGGAAGAAATTATGTTAACCAAAATAAGTCACAAGGAGAAAGACAAATAGTGATGGTTTCACTTATATGCAGAATATACATAAATTATTTAAAAAGGTGAAAAAAGATAAAACTTGCATGAAGGAAAAGAAGGGGAACAAAGGGATCAAAAAAGGGGACAGATGAGCACAAGGGAATATGGTGATAGTTCATGATATGGTGGTTGCAGAAATATGGGGACTAGAACTGAAGAGAGAAGCAAATCACTGTACAAAAAATGAACAATGATGTAAAAAAATTAAAAAAATAAAAATAAAAGGGATTCTATGGTAAAGAAGTAAAGGTCATTATTTGCAGACAAGATAACATACATAAAGTATCCTAATGGGCCTCCCCTGGTGGCGCAGTGGTTGAGCACTGGACTGGGAAGCTGCCCACAGCCTCTGTGGCACCGGTTCGATCCCTGGCGCTGACAGGGATCCCACATGGTGCGCAGACCTCTGCTGCCATGCCCGCTGCTCCCCTCAGCAGTGTACCTTGGTCCTTCTGCCTGTTCTGCTCCCCGCTCTGGCTCTGGTGAATTCTCTCATCCTCTCGTGCTTCTGACTGTACCCAGTGCTTGTATAAATAAATAAATAAACATATAAAAATAAATAATTTTTTTTAAAATAAAAAAAAATCTTAAAAATTCCACTGAAAAACTAATTGAATCAGTAAATCAGTTCAGCAAAGTGGCATGATATAAAATCAATACACAAAAATCAATGGCTTTCATTTACACAAACAATGAGATAGAAGAAGATTTTTTTCAATACCCTATTCTCAATTACACCTCAAAAGATTAAATACCTAGGAGTAAATCTAACAAAGGAGATTAAAAAGACAGAGAGAGAGAGAGGGAGAGAGAAAGCTGTAGTGTAATCTTAATAAAAAGATAAGCAAAAAAGTGGAAAGATAGTCCCTGCTCATGAATAGAAAGAATAAACATTGTCAGAATGGACATTCTACCCAAAGCAATATACAAATTCAATGCAATCCTTATCAAAACTTCAAGGACATTCTTAAAAGAAATAGAACAAACCACTGAAATTCTTATGGAGCCACATAAAACCTCAAATAGCCAAAGCAATTCTCATAAAAAAAAAGACTGGGGATATCACACTTCCAGATTTCAAACTGTACTAGAAAGCCATAATAATACATTGGAAGAAAACAGACACACAGATGTATGGAATGCACTAGAGAATCCAGAGGTAAACCCATATCTCTATGGACAGTTAAGTTATGATAAAAGAATCAAGAGCTTACACTGGATCATGGAAAGCCTCTTGAATATTTGATGCTAGGAAAACTGAACAGTTATATGCAACAGTATGAAGCTAGATCATTATTTTACACCATACAAAAAAATAAATTGTAAGTGGATAAAATATTGAATAGATATGATAGGAAACTATAAAATATGTAGAGGAAAATATAGGCGAAACACTCCACAACATTCGCTTCAGGAACATCTTTGGGGATTCATCTCTAGTAGCAAGGAAAACAAAGTGAACATAAACAAATGGGACTACATAAAACTAAAAAAATCTGCAAAGAAAAAGAAACTATAACCAAAAAAAAAAAAAAAAAAAACAACACTGAGTGGGACAAAATATTTGTCCCCCATCCCTCTCCCACAATGGAATACTATTCAGAAATTAAAAAAAAATTAAAAAAGAAGATAAACTCATGCCATTTACAGCAATATGCATGGGGTTGGAAGAGATAATGCAAAGCACTACAAGTCAGAAGGAGAAAGATAAATACTGGACAGTTTCACTACTCAGTGGAATATAGAGAAACCAAACCAAGAACCAGAGAAAAACAACCTTAAAATCAAGACCTTGAAAACTGACTAAAGAACTGAAGCATTCAAGGGGGTGGGGGAGGGTAAGAACCAAGAAAGAAGGAGCAAAATGGACTGTGGTGGTGGACTGTGGGTGATTTGGTGGTGGGTATTCCATGGGGGTTATACCTGATGGGGAGCATAGCAATGCTACCACAAATGAGAAATAAACTAATCAATAAAATGAGTAAATAGCTCAATCAAAAAATGAGCACAGCAACTAAACAAGCACTTCTCCAAAGAAGACAAATACTTTGTCAATAGACAAATACAAAATTTTATAATCATTTATCTCATCAGTGATGTAAAAATCAAAACCAGATTAAGACACTACCTCACATTGCTGACAATGGCTCATACGAAAATGACCAGAAACAACAAATTCCGATGAGGATGTGGAGAAAAAGGAGCCTCTTTCCCCGCTGGTGGGAGTGTAAACTGAACAAGCCCTATGGAAATCAGTGTAGAAGATTCTCAAAAGTCTGAGCATAGAATTGCCATATGACCCAGTAATACTTCTCCAAAGTATCTGCTCCGAATTATAAAACACTAATTTGAAAGAAAGCCTGCATTCCTATGCTTATAACAACACTATTTGCAATAGTCACTATATGGAGACAAACTAAGTTCCCCAAAATGTATCAGTGGATAGACAAGATGTGAAAAAAAAATACACGGCCTCCCCGGTGGTGCAGCGGTTCAGTGCTGGGTTGCTAAGCTGCCCACAGCCTCCGTGGCGCCGGTTGGATCCCCGGCTGCTCCCCGGCCTCCAGAGGAGGGTCCTACATGGCATGCAGACCTCTCCTGCCACCCGCTGCTCCCCTCAGCAGTGTACTTTGGTCCTTCTGCCTGCTCTGCTCCCCGCTCTGGCTCTGGTGAATTCTCTCACACTCCTGTGCTTCTGACTACCCAGTGCTTGTATAAATAAATAAATCTTAAAAAATATATATATATATATGCATGTATATATGTATACATACACACATACATACATAATGGAATACTCCTCAACAATCTAATGAAATAAACTCATGCCATTTGCAATAAAATGGATGTAGCTAGAAGGCTTATACAAAATGAAGTAAGCCAAATGGGGAAAGATAAATACAAAATGACAACCTCATTTATGTGTGGATTATAGAGACACCAAAAGGTCAAAGACAAATTTTGATTTTTCCTTTATTATAGTTATTCTTTTTATTGGTCCCTTAATTAGGTTTTCTAGATTCCTGCTGTAAGTGAGACCATCCGGTATTTTTCTTTTTCTTTCTGGCTTATTTCGCTGAGCATGATCCCTTGCAGCTCCATCCATGTTGCTGCAAATTGCATGAGTTTATCTTTTTTGAATGCTGAGTAATATTCCATTGTGTGTGTGTGCATATATATATATATATATATATATATATATATATACCACATCTTCTTGATCCAGCCATCTATTTTTGGGCATTTGGGTTGTTTCCAAAGCTTAGCTACTGTAAATAGTGTTACTATAAGCATAGGGGTGAAGGTGCCCTTTGGAATTAATGTTTCTGTGTCATCTGGGTAAATAACTAGGAGTGAAATTGCTGGATCATATGGAAGCTCTATCTTTAGGAGGTCAATAAATCTCCACACAGCTCTCCATAGTGGTTGGACCAGTTTGCACTCCCACCAATAGTGAAGGAGAGTTCCTTTTTCTCCACACCCTCGCCAACATTTGTTGTTGCTAGTTTTTTTAATATGTCCCATTCTCACTGGTGTAAGATGGTATCTCATGGTAGTTTTGATTTGCATTTCCCTGATGACAAGTGATGTTGAACATTTTTTCATATGCCTGCTGGCCATTTGCATTTCCTCTTCAGAGAAGTTTCTTTTTAGCTCTTCTGCCCATTTTTTGACAGGATTATTTTCCTTGTTGTTGTTGAGTCTTATCAGCTCTTTGTAGATTTTTGTGATCAGTCCTTTATCATTAGTGTTGTGTGCAAAAATGTTCTCCCAGTCGGTGGGGTTTCTCTTTGTTTTGGCTATTTTCTCTTTTGCTGTGCAGAAGCTCTTTAATTTGATGTAGTCCCAGCTGTTGATCTTTGCCTTCACTATCACTGCTTTGGGAGATGTGTCTGTAAAGATATCTTTGAGGTGCATGTCATATAGTGTTTCGCCTAATATTTCCTTCTATATATTTTATGGTTTCAGGTATAATATCTAGTTCATTAATCCATTTTGAGTTATTCTTGTGGATGGTGTGGAGTCATAGTCAAGCTTCATTCTTTTGCATGTAGTGACCCAGTTTTCCCCGCACCATTTATTGAATAAACTTTCTTTGCTCCAGCGCATATTCTTTGCTCTTTTGTCAAAGACTAGTTGACCATAAATCTGTGGGTTTATTTCTGGGTTTTCCATTTGGTTCCATTGGTCCATGTGTCTGTTCTTGTTCCAATACTATGCAGCTTTGATGATTATGGTTTTGTAGTATAGCTTGAAGTCTGAGAGTGTGATGCCTTCATTCCCTTCTTTTTTTTTTTTTCAGGAGGGTTTTGGCTATTTGGGGTTTTTTGTGGCTCCATATGAATTTCATCAATATTTTTTCTATTTCTTTGAAGAATGACATTGAAAATTTTATTGGAATAGGATTGAATCTGTTTATTGCTTTTAGTAGGATGGCCTTTTTGATAATGTTAATTCTTCCGATCCATAAACAGGAGATGTCTTTCCATTTCTTTGTGTCTTCTATTTCTTTTAACATGTTTTATAGTTTTCTTTGTATAGGTCCTTTACCTCTTTTATTAGGTTTATTCCCAAGTATTTGATATTTTTTTGTTTCAATAATAAAAGGAATGGTTTTCTTGATTTCTTCTTCTTCAGATTTATTGTTTGTGTATAGGAAAGCCACTGATTTTTGTGCATTGATTTTGTATCATGGCACTTTACTAAACTGATTGATTAGCTTATTTTTTATTTTTTTTTATTTTTTTAAATAATAAATTTTATTTTTATATTCCCCATACAATTGCAGCCCCCCCATTCTGACCCCAATCCCTCCCCTCCCACCCCCGCCCCCCAAAAAGTGTCTCTGGTTCATAGTTTTTTGTTGATTTTGATTTTCACTTTCTTATAGTTATTCATTTTCCTGGTCTCCTATTTAAGTTTTCTAGATTCCTGCTATGAGAGATGATTGATTAATTTAATTAGTTTTTCTGTGGAGTTTTTGGGGTTCTCTATGTATATTATCATATCATCTGCAAATAGTGATGGTTTTACTTCTTTTCCTATTTGGATTCCTTGCATGTCTTTCTTATTGTCTTATTGCTCTGGCTAGGGCTTCCAGTATTATATTGAAAAGCAGTGGTGAGAGTGGGCCTCCTTTTCTTGTTCCAGATCTTATGGGAATGCTTTCAGCTTTTTGCCATTGAGAATGATATTGACTGTGGGCTTGTCATATATGGCCTTTATGATTTGAGGTATTTTTCTTGTATTCCAACAATTTCAAGGGCCTTTATCATGAATGGGTGTTGCACTTTGTCGAATGCTTTTTCAGCATCTATTGATATTATCATATGGTTTTTATATTTCTTTTTGTTAATGTGTTGGATGACATTGATTGATTTTCGGATATTGAACCATCCTTGTGTCCCTGGAATAAATCCTACTTGGATGTGGTGAATTATCTTATGGATACATTGTTGGATTCTGATAGCTAAAATTTTATTGGGGATTTTTGCATCAGTGTTCACTAGGGAGATTGACCTGCAATTTTCTTTTTTTTTCCCCAAAGATTTATTTATTTGCTTGCTTGTTTGTTTGTTTGTTTATACAAGCACTGGGTACTGTCAGAAGTGCAGGAGATTGAGAGAATTCCCCAGAGCCAGAGTGGGAACAGAACAGGTAGACTGACAAAATACACTGCTGAGAGGAGCAGCGGGTCGAGACAGGAGAGGTCTGTTGTGCCATGTGGGACCCTCGCCAGAGACCAGTGCTTGAACCAGAGCTGCAGAGGCTGCGGGCAGCTTTGCAGCCCAGCACTCAACCACTGCGCCACTAGGGGAGGCCCTGTAATTTTCTTTTTCAATTTTTTGAAAGAGTTTGTGTAGGATAGGCACTAATTCACTGCTGAATGTTTGGTAAGATTCATTTGTGAAGCCATCTGGGCCTGGGCTTTTGTTTTTGGGTAGTGCTTTGATTACTGTCTCAACTTTGCTGCTTGTAATTGGTCTGTTTAGTTGTTCTATTTCTTCTTTGACCAGCTTTGGATGATTATATCATGCTAGGAATTTGTCTATCTCTTCTAGATTGTTGAATTTGTTTGCATGTTAATGTTCATAGTAATCTCTGATTATTCTTTTGATTTCTACTGAGTCTGTTGTGATTTCTCCTCTTTCATTTATGATCCTGTTTATATGTGTTTTCTCCCATTTTTACTTTGTGAGCATGGGTAGAGGTTTGCCTATTTTGTTTATTTTTTGAAAGAACCAACTTTTGTTTTCATTGATCTTTTGGATTTTTTTTTAATTTCCATTTTGTTTATTTCTGCTTTTATTTTTATTATTTTCTTTCTTCTACTGGCTTTAGGGTTTTTTTGTTGTTCTTCTTCTAGCTCTTTGAGATGTGAGATTAGGTTGTTTCTTTGAGTTCTTTCTTGTTTGTTGATGTGAGCCTCTATTGCTATATATTTTCCTCTTATTACTGCTTTTGCTGCATCCCATACATTCTGGAAAGTGGTGTCCTCCTTGTCTTTCAACTCCAAGTAATTTTTATTTTTAGTTTTTTTTTTAAAGTGGTAGTTTTGACATCTTTTTTTTTTTTTAAGATTTATTTAATTATTTAATTATACAAGCACTGGGTATAGTCAGGAGCGCAGGAGTGTGAGAGAATTCACCAGAGCCAGAGCTGGGAGCAGAGCAGGCAGAGGGACTGAAGTACACTGCTGTGGGGAGCAGCAGGCAGCAGGAGAGGTCTGTGTGCCATGTGGTCCACTCCTCCAGTGGCCGGGGAGCAGCCGGGGATCGAACTGGCACTGCAGAGGCTGCGGGCAGCTTCGCAACCCAGCGCTCAACTGCTGCGCCACTGGCGAGGCCCTCAAAGTAATTTTTAATTTCATCTTTGATCTCCTCATTAGTCCAGTGGTCTTCCAGTAGTGTGGATTTCAATCTCCATGAAGTGGGAGTGTTACTTGTTTTCTTTTCATGATTTATTTCTACCTTGATGCCTTTATAATCAGAGAAGATAGTTGGATTGATTTGCTCTTCATGTATCCATTGATGTTGTCTTGTGGCCCGGTATGTGATCAATTCTCGAGAATGATCCATGCACACTTGAGAAAAATGTGTACTTGGATTTTTTGGGGTGCAGTGTCCTCAGATGTCTGTTAAGTCCATGAGTTCTATGTTTTTATTTAGTGCTCTAGTGTCTTTTTATTTTTTGTCTCATTGATCTGTCCATTGGTGAGAGTGGGGTGTTGAAGTCTCCCACTATATATGAATTTTCTTTAATGTCTGTTTTCAGAGCTGATAATAATTGTCTAATATATTTTGGTGCCCCTTCATCTGGTGAGTATATGTTGATGAGTGTTAAATCTTCATGATATATTGTCCTTTTGATCATAATGTAGTGTCCATCTATGTCTTTTTTTACCTTTTTTAATTTGAAGTCTATTACATCTGATATAAGTATGGCTGTTCCTGCCTTCTTTTTTGGTCCATTTGCTTGTAGGATTGTTTTCCAACCTTTTACTTTCAATCTATGTTTATCTTTTGTGGTTAAATGTGTTTCCCAGTGACAGCAAAGCTTGGATTTTGTTTTTTAATCCAGTGTACTACTCTGAGTCTTTTTATTGATGAGTTTAATCCATTTACATTTAGAGTTAATATTGGTATGTTGGCATCTGTGCTTACCGTTTTGTTGTCTTTTTTGTGATTTTATTCCTTGCTTTATTCTGTTCTTCTTGTTCATTCCTCCATTGGTTTTGGCTCTAGAACTTCTTGTAGAATTTTTTGGAGTGGGGGTTTAGTTGTAATGAATTTCTGGAGTTTCTGTTTTTCTGAGAAGGCCCATATTTTTTTGTCATAGAGGAAGGAGAGCTTCACAGGGTAAAGTATTCTTTGTTGTCATTTGCTGTGTTGAAGCTTGCTGCATATGTGACTCCATTCTCTTCTTGCCTATAATGTTTCTTTGGAGACATCTGAAATAAACCCGATTGGTTTTCCCTTATAAGTTATCTCTTTCTTCCCCCTTGCCAGTTTCATTATGTTTTCCTTGTCTTGGACTCTTGCAATCTTTCTTATTATGTGTCTTGCTGTAGTTTTCTTTTCATTGTGGTAATTGGGAATTCTTCTCGCTTCTTGTATGTCTATATTTGTCTCCTTTTTCATGTTCAGGAAGTTTTCTTCGATTATCTCTTTGAATAATTTCTCAGTTCCTTTGTCTTGCTCCTCACCTTCTGGAATGCCTATAACTCTTACATTTCCTCTCTTCATGGAGTCTGATAATTGTCTAAGAGTTTCCTCATACTGCTTCATTTGCACTTCTCTCTCCTTTTCTTTTTTGGCTCTTTTTATTTCTGTATCTTTGACAGTACCGATCTGTTCTTCCAGTACATCTATTTTGTTTTCGTTGCTTTTCCCAGAGTTCTTTATCTCCTCTAGTAATCTTTTAATCTCCTGTGTTTTTTTTTCCTCTCTTTTCTTAAGGTCTCAATTTCATTCTTCAATTATTTGTCTCAAATATTTTTTTTTTTCTTTTTCGTTTCTGTCTGCTTTTTAATCATGATGATCATTAATTCTCTATCTGAAAGGCCGAGAAGTTCTTCCATCATTGTTGAGCTCTGGTGCCTGTATTTCTTTTTGTGGTGTGTCCTCCTACTGGCTTGCTTGGTTATTTATATTTTTTCTTCTCCCTGTTTTTTGCTTTCTAATTAGTTCTATGAATTGGGATGTTGTGCCACTGGAGTTGGCAGGCATCTCTTTGGAGTGCTGCTTTAGAGGTGTTGGAAACTGTTTACCAGACTGAGACCAGCACCAGTAGGCCAAAACTCCACCAGGGTGTTGATGCTGTGTTGCTGGCACTGTCCCTTACAGTTCCCGCCCTCTGTATTTACTCAGTTCCAAGAGGGAGTCAGCTAGTTGGTGATTTTGTTCTGGCCACAAGGTGGCGCCAGAAACCCCTACTTGCTGACCTGTGCTTTTTCCCAATGGTTCTCTGAGTAAGAGATATGGGGTGGAGGGGAGCACCTCAACACAGGAGCTCTTATTCAAGCTGGGTGCTGTGTCTGCCCGGTGGTCACCGGGTGCTGTGACTGCAGCTATATGGATCCTGCACCCTGAATTCTGCACTATAGGTCTCAGTTTCAGGGCTATCAGATCCAAAATGCTGCCTGTCACCCTATGCAATGCCTGCTGCTATGGTGCATCCCACGCCCGGATCCTGCGCCTGGCTCTCAGTTCCTGGATGGGGTCTTGCTCCACGCCTTATTTCCCTCCTTACCCCCATTTGCATGGCCCACCCTCTCTCAGAGGCTGAGGGTGTTTTGGGGATCCCTGGTTTCCAACTATCAAGGATATTGGTGATTTTTTTTCCTGGTTGCTAGGTGGCACCAGAGATCTTTACTAGTGTCCTTCCAGAACTGTACTTTTTTTTCCCCCATGGGTCCAGGGGAACAGAGTGGAGTGGCATGGAGCATCTCAATGGTGTGGGGGTGCTGTATCTGCCCTGTGCCCCACCATCGTGGGGATCCCATGCCCCAAATTTCATGCCCCACGTCTCAATTCCAAAGCCCTCATATCCAGGAAGCAGACTGTAGCCCAGTTCAGTGTCTGCAGAAATGGTGCCTTATGCACCCTGCTCCTCAGTCTGGATGCCTGGTTTCTGATTACTCAGTGAGGGACATTCACCTTAATGAGGGCTCCCCTGCATCTCCCCACAAGCCTAGGTTGCAGGCACAGGGACCTGGGCAGCCATGATCCACGATCCTCATATGGTTTTTGAGAGTGCTGCTTTTCCTCACAAGCTTACCAGCTGGCCTTGGGCTATTTGTAGGTCTCTTGGAGTATTTGTTCTCTTCTAATGATTCTGGAGTTATTTGCTCACCTCTGCTGCGATTCCTGCATGGTTCTCCACATGGTTCTCCATGGTTCTAGTTCACAGGGTGCAGTACCTGAAATAGTTCCTTTCCACTTGTTAGGGGGAAAAGGATGTTCTAAAGCTAATTCCATACAGGCTTTGTGGACTCTGCCCCACTCCAGACCCCAAAAGACACTGGGAACTACAAATCCCATCGCCACCAAAGGGAAGGTTGCTGGAACCTGAGGGTGGGGTTAAGCAGCCAGGTTTGGTATAAAACCAGACACGTGGGCTTTGGGGGATTCCCCATTTTGGCTCCCTGCCAGCTCGCAGCTCAGGGCCAGCTCTGAGAGTGACTTTGGGTTTCCAGGTCGGCGGATCAGGTAGGACACATTAAAGACTTTATTTCCCTATTTTCTCCCTAAGTTGTGCATTTCCTCAATTCCTTTTCCCTTGTAAATAAACCTTTTATTAACCTTTTGTGTGTGCCTATAGTGGAGTATTAATAAGTCCCTTTCTAAGTGCGTGGGTGAGGACCCACAGCCAGGCAACCCATTTTATATTGGGGCTGCTCCGTAACACACTCACAGTCCCGCTTGATGAATAGTTTGTTCTTGCTGGTTGTTTTAGGTTGTTTTTTTTTTTTTTTTTTTTTTGTGGTTGTTGTTGTTTTTCCTCCTTTCTGTTGGTTGGAGAGTGCCAAGTCCCGCTTGATGAATAGTTTGTTCTTGTTGGTTGTTTTAGTTTTGTTTTTTGGTTTTTTGTTTGTTTTTGTTTTTTTTTGTGGTGGTTGTTGTTTTTCCTCCTTTCTGTTGGTTGGAGAGTGCCAACTTTGTTACTGTCAAAGCATTAACAAGGATGTGAAACAATGATAATAATAATACAAAACTAGAAAAGAGATGCCATATTATCTAGCAGTGTCACTCCTAGGAATTTATCCAAGAAATATAAAAATGATTATGAAAAAGATATATAAACCCTTATATTCATAGTATCACTGTTCTACAACAGGCAACAATCTAAATGCTCATTCATGAATGCCTGGAAATAATGTGTGCTATGTCTACTCAATTGAATATTACTCAACAATTAAAAAAATGAATCCTTGACTTTTGTGACAAAATGGGTGGAATTTGAAGGAATTTTGTTGAACAAAGTAACTAAGAGAGAGAAAAGGACCATATAGTTTCTCTACATGTTAAATATAAATAACCAAAGCAAACAAATAAATAAAATACAACAAAAATAACTCCTCTGACTGAAAAAAAAAATATGGTGGTCACCAGAGGGAAGGAAAAGAGGGGGGAGTATGGGCAAAGGGGTTCAATCTGATAGTATGAAACGCACTACTTCGTTAATGTTGTGTGCAGTACATGCACATATCAAAATGGGAAGCTATGTTCCCAAAATGTATACAGTATTGTATATCAAAGCTTAAACAGCAAAATTTTATTTAAGGAAAGACAACATGCCTGAAATGAAGTCACCTATGCTTATCCTTACATCATCAAACCAAGATTTAACTAAATTATGGTTAGGATCTCAACAACAGAATCTTAAATCATCCCATTAGGATTGGTTAGACCAGTACTAAGTTTATTCACATGATAGAGCCTTGCTATCCCCTAAAGAAAAATAATCTTACAATCACTAAACTACTTTTTTTTTTTTTGCATAGTATAACATTCTGGTTTTTCCTTATTTCTATAAAAGACTTGCATTTTATACAACTGCTTGGATCTCCTTTCTTTCTGCTTGTTTGGCTGCTACCCAATTATAATTCATTTTTTAAAGATTTATTTTATTTATGGATATACAAACTGGGATGTAGTCCAGAGGTACGGGGTGGGGGTTGGTGAGAGGATTCACCAAAGACAGAGTGGGGAGCAGAACAGGCAGATCCCCTGAAATACACTGCTGAGGGGACCAGCGGGCGAGACAGGAGAGGTTTGCTACACCGTGTGGGCTAGCTCCCTGGCCGGGGAGCTGCAGTGACTGCTTATAGCATCATAATGCTGAGACTTAACCCCTTGCACCATCTTGTTGTTCAAATAAATTCTTGTTGTTCAAATGAATTCTTAATGATTTTAATATATTTCAATTATATTTGAACAGTACAAATATGATTTTTAAAATATTTTCTTATATGTATGGTATAATGAAAAAAAATAAAGATCTAGATTTAAAAGACTTAAAAAGTTCACATGAGGCTTAGACATTATGTTACTGAACTCTGTGTTCTTGAAGTCTCTGAGAGATAAAAAATAATGAAGATTCTAATCCTGCAAGTATCAAGTATCAAGTATTAATCTGTGCAATTCATCATAAGGTCTGCATCAGGGAGAGAGTCATTATGCTGCTCCCTGAGAAATAGCTGAAGATTCTATTTAAGCAGTTTTAATCCAACATAATTAAAGGACTGGAGTCCTTTCTTTGCTCTCCCTTCCATGAGGTAATTCCATTTCTGAAACTCATGCTATCAGGTACATATGACCTCTTCATAATGGATTTTATATCGTTAGCTTAGAGAGTTGTTAGCCTAAAGGATTTGTTAGTAGTAAAATCTTTGTTTTGCCTAAAGTATATATATATATATATATATATATATATATATATAAGATTTTATATATATATATAAGATTTTATATATATATATATAAGATTTTATATATATATTTAAGATTATATATATATTAAGATTTTATTTATTTATATACACAAGCACTGGGTACAGTCAGAAGTGCGGGAGGGTGAGAGAATTCACCAGAGCCCCAGGCAGACTGACAAAGCAGACTGCTGAGGGGAGCAGCAGGCGTGGCAGAAGAGGTCTGCGCACCATGTGGGACCCTCGCTGGTGGCCGGGGATCGAACCTGCGCTGCAGAGGTGGCAGGCAGCTTCGCACCCCAGCGCTCCACCGCTGCGCCACTGGGAAGGCCCCTAAGTATACATTTAAGAAGAATTCCTTCTTAGAGATAGGGACAGTCACTATCAGAGTAAAGGTAGGTGACCTTGTCTCTCATCTTTTTTTTTTTTTTTTTTTTTTTTTAGGATTTATTTATTTATGATTACAAGAACTGGGGTATAGGCCAGAGGTGCGGGGAGGGGGGTGAGAGGATTCACCAAGACAGATTGGGGAACAGAACAGGCAGACTGACTGAAATACACTGCTGAGAGGAGCAGTGGGCAAGACAGTAGAGGTCTGCTGTGCCATGTTGGTAGCTGCCTGGCCAGCAATCAAACTTCCGCTTCACAGCGCTGTGCTCAACCCCTTGTGCCACCAGGGAGGCCCGTCTCTCATCTTTGGTAGAGAAAATACTTCTTTCTACCTAATAATTACTTGGTCAGCCTCAGCCTAGGTTAAAGTCCAGATTCTTGAGATCCACTAGACCCTACCTCCTGCCTAACCCAAGTGGTTGAAATTATTAAGCCTGCCTTGAGGTCTATCATTTGCAGATCACAGATCACTCCAGTTGGAGAACATATGCACAGCTGACTGTGCACACTAAGGATTTTTTTTACCACCTTAGTCACTGGCAGTATAGGGAAGGAATAATAAGTTTTCTTTCTACCATTCCAGATTATTTAAGTACAGGATTAGTGGGGTATCCCAAAAATACTCCATTCAAAGACAAGAAATTGAGTTTTATGTGCCATTGTAAGTTAGGGAGAAGTGGGGTGTGTCTGGAACTTCAAATGGGAGGAAGATTCACAAGAAACTGAAAGAATAGATGTTTAGTAAACAAATGTTTAACCAATCATGAGAGACAAAGGGACATAGAGAGGACAAACAGGCCTTATTAAGTTCTGTCAGCTTATTGCACTTAGTTTATACTCTTTGTACTTCTGATAGTAACTCTTCCTGCTAAAGGCTTTATCTAAATTATTTTAGGTAATCTGGTAGTGATAAAGACAAAGTTCCCAACCTTACTATCTTTTTAAAAAATAATTAGCTTAGGGGCCTCCCTGGTGGTGCAGCAGTTGAGCACTGGGTTGCGAAGCTGCCCGCAGCCTCTGCAGCGCCGTTTCAATCCCCAGCTGCTCCCTGGCCACACCGGGCGAGGGTCCTACATGGCGCGCATACCTCTCCCGCCGCCTGCTGCTCCCCTCAGCAGTGTACTTCGGTCCTTCTACCTGCTCTGCTCCCCGCTCTGGCTCTGGTGAATTCTCTCACCCTCCCGCGCTTCTGACTGTACCCAGTGCTTGTATAAATAAGTAAATAAATTTAAAAAAATAATTAGCTTAAAAATATTCTCATGCCAAAGACAGATATTAAAGGGTAGCAAATTTTGCTTCCCTAAAATAGGAATTGAGCATTGTCTTCATGATCCCATGTTATAGGGAAAGGCAATATATTCCCTCCATGGGGATATTTTTCAGTCTTCTTTTGTTTTGTTTTCTTTTGTTTTTTAACATAAACCTTTATTCAAAATTTTATAAATATACTCTATGGAAAAATAAAATCTCCAAAATTGTTTCTGTTGAATCAAAGATGCAGGTCTATTCTCATTCAAATTTTAAACACTTAAAGTTATTAAGAAATACATAAAATCAATGGTATATATGACAAATTCTAGATCAGAACTAATTCACAATAATAAAAATTAATATTAAAATTTGTATTGCCTATTCAACATAGTACTGTAAGTCCTAGCTAGATCAGTTAGGCATAAGGATTCCATAAAAGGAACCCAACTTGAGAAAGAAGTAAAGTTGTTATTATATGCAAATGACATGATCATATATATTGCAAACACTCAAAAGTTCACAAAAATTAATTAAAACAATAAACCAGTTCAGTTAAGTGACAGAACACAAATAAAGGCACAGAAACCAGTAGTTGTCCTATAATGAAAATAATCAGCCTGAAGAAGATATTAAAAAAAAAAATCTCATTTACAGTGTTCCAAAAAATTAAATACCTGGGAATAAACCTAACTAAGGTGGTAAAGGACCTATACACAGAAAATTATAGAACATTCTTAAGAGACATAGAAGACTCAAAGAGTTAGAACTCTTTTCCTCCAAATATTGTTTCTATACAATATGTATTCCAGTAGAACATATTATATAAATCTATATTGTGTATTATATTGCAGTATTATATATTGTTACATAGCATATTGTGCATTGTTATATAATATGTATTTATACAACAATACTGTATAACAATAATTCTCTATTTCATTCATCTGCAAAGAAGCCCACTAATCTATGACAGAGGAGCAAAGAATATACACTAGAACACGATGTCTCTTGCTGGAAAAATTGGACTGCTTCTTGGAAAAGAATGAAATTAGACTGCTATGTCACATTATATACAAAAATCAACTCAAATGCATAAAAGACTTAGATAAAAACTTAGACAAAGCACTCCATGACAAACTTTCAGAAAGAATTTATGTCCAGAAGCAAGGGGAAAAAAAAGAATATAAATATTGGGACTACATCAGACCAAAAATCTTCTGTACAGCAAAAGCGGCAGTAACCAAAATGAAAATGCATCCCACTGAATGGGAGAAAGTATTTGCACACCATACAAGTGATAAAAGACTGTTATCAAAGATTGACAAGGAGTTCACACAACTCAATATAAACAAAGCAGCGACCCAATGAAGAAATTGGCAGAAGAGCTAAATTGACACTTCTCAAAGAAGAAATGCAAACACACTGAAGGCATAAGAAAAAATTTTCATCATGCCTGTTATCAGGGAGAAGCAAATCAAAACTACAATGAGATATTCCCTCACACTTGGAAAAATGATCCATATGTAAAAAAGGAAAAAAACAAACATTTTGGGCCTCCCTGGTAATGCAGGTGGTTGAGTGTCACGCTGTGAAGCTGTCCATAGCCTCTGCAGCACCGGCTCGATCCCGGCCAGCCGGAGAGAATCCCACATGGCGCGGCAGGCCTCTCCTGTCTTGCCCGCTGCTCCCCTCAGCAGTGTACTTCGTCAGTCTGCCTGTTCTGTTCCCCGCTCTCTCTGGTGAATCCTCTCACCCTCCCATGCATCTGGCCTGTACCCTGGTTCCTGTATAAATAAATAAATCTTAAAAAAAAAAAAGGGCCTCCCCAGTGGTGCAGAGGTTGAGCGCTGGGTTGCAAAGCTGCCCCCAGCCTCTGCAGCACCAGTTCAATCCCCGGCTGCTCCCCGGCCACAAGAGGAGGGTCCCACATGGCGCGCGGACCTCTCCTGCCGCCCGCTACTCCCCTCAGCAGTGTACTTCGGTCCTTCTGCCTGCTCTGATCCCCGCTCTGGCTCTGGTGAATTCTCTCACCCTCCCGCGCTTCTGACTGTACCCAGTGCTTGTATAAATAAATAAATAAACAAATCTTTCAAAAAAAAAATTCAAGTCCTGGCAATGATGTGGAGAAAAAGAAACTCAATATATTGGTAGTAATTTAAACTGTTCCAGCCATTATGAAAAGTTGTGTGGCTGTTTCTCACAACATTATAAATGAATCTACTATATGACCCTGCTATTCAATTTCTAGGAATCTATCCAAAGAACAAAAAAGGAATAAATTGAAGGGAAATCTGTACCCCTATATTAATTGCAGGACTATTTATAATAGCCAAGTTGTGGAAACAACCTGTGTGCCCCAAAACTTATGAGTGTATCAAGAAGATGTGGTATATATACATAATGGAATACTACTCAGTGAAGAAAAAGATAAACACATGCTATTTGTGACTATATATATGGAGCTGAAATTGTTGATGCTAAGTGAATTAAGTTTAGAAAAAAAGGGAAAATATAATATGTTTTCATTATATGTGGAATTATGGAAAACCCAAATACAGTGTCAGACAAAGTCAAACCTTAAAAAGTGACCATAGATATGAAGATTCCAGGAGGGGTTGGAAAGTGAGGAGGGGTAAAAATTGGGTTGGAGAAAAAGAACCAAGGAATATGGTGATGGACTATGGGTGCTTTGTTTTTTGGAGAACTACAGTGACCACAACTGAGGGGTTAAGTCATATATTGTCCCAAAATTAACAATGATATGATAAAAGAGTACTACATTAACAAAATCTAAAAATCTAAAAATTAAAAAAGCAAAATTTCTATTAGATTTTCATATAGTTTTACATTTTCAAGTAAATAATTCAGCATTCATGGTGCCATTAATTTAATGTTTCCATAGAAATGAATCTTTCAAAGCTTAACTTTATGAAAAACTTTTAATTGTTTAATAAGGATTTTAAATCCTCAATCGTCCAGAAATTTTCTTATGTGTCTTGAAATTCTTATTTTTCAGAATCAATAAATGTAACCATGAATGATATTTGAAGGGGAAGATGAAAGGACAGCAATAATTTATATATACATAGTTTTTAAACAGTGAGAAAATAAAATTACATTAATGTAAAAATGGTACAAAATATTTTTTTATAAATCAATTAAAATTTAAGGTTAGAAATAATATACAACTACTATTTTTAAAATAATATATCTGGATAATATACAATGTGAATGCTATTTTTAATAATTATCCACTATATCTATATTCTGCTTAATGAATTTTTTAGTTTTGTTTATATTTGCTTAAAATATTTGTCTATTCACTCTTTACCTAACACAAAATTATCAGTTAAAATGCAGGAATATGGGGGCCTCTCCAATGGCGCAGCAGTTGAGCGCTGGGTTGTGAAGCTGCCCCCAGCCTCTGCAGCACCGGTTCCATCCCCGGCTGCTCCCCGGCCACCAGAGGAGGGTCCCACATGGCACGCAGACCTCTCCTGCCGCCCGCTGCTCCCCTCAGCAGTACACTTCAGTCCTTCTGCCTGCTCTGCTCCCCGCTCTGGCTCTGGTGAATCCTCTCACCCTCCCGCGCTTCTGACTATACCCAGTGTTTGTATAAATAAATAAATACATCTTTAAAAAAATACTTTAAAAAAAAATGCAGGCATATGGAGGCATCACAATCCCAGACTTCAAACTATATTACAAAGCCATAATCATCAAAACTGCATGGTTTGGAACAAGAACAGACACACAGACCAATGGAATCGAATAGAAAATCCAGAAATAAACCCACAGATTTATGGTCAACTAATCTTTGACAAAGGAGCAAAGACTACGCATTGGAGCAAAGAAAGTTTGTTCAATAAATGGTGCTGGGAAAACTGGATCGCTACATGCAAAAGAATGAAGCTTGACCACTACCTCACACCATACACAAAAATAAACTCAAAATGGATTAAAGAACTAGACATAAGACCTGAAACCATAAAATACATAAAAGGAAATATAGGCAAAACACTACATGATATGCACATCAAAGATATCTTTACAGACACATCACCCAAAGCAGTGGTAGTGAAGGCAAAGATAAACAGCTGGGACTATATCAAATTAAAGAGCTTCTGCACAGTAAAAGAGACAATAACCAAAACAAAGACAAACCCCACCTACTGGGAGAACATTTTTGCACACAACAGTAATGATAAAGGACTGATCACAAAGATCTGCAAAGAGCTGATGAGACTCAACAACAAGGAAAATAATCCTGTCAAAAAATGGGCAGAAGAGCTAAAAAGAAACTTCTCTGAAGAGGAAATGTAAATGGCCAGCAGGCATATGAAAAAATATTCAGCATCACTTGTAATCAGGGAAATGCAAATCAAACCTACCATGAGATACCATCTTACACCAGTAAGAATGGCACATATTAAAAAAACTAGCAACAACAAATGTTGGTGAGGATGTGGAGAAAAAGGAACTCTCCTGCACTGTTGGTGGGAGTGCAAACTGGTCCAACCACGATGGAGAGCTGTATGGAGATTTCTGGACCTACTAAACATAGAGCTTCCATATGATCCAGCAATTCCACTCCTAGGTGTTTAACCCAAAGGACACAGAAACATCAATTCCAAAGAGCATCTACACCCCTATGTTTCTAGCAGCACTGTTTACAATAGCTAAGCTGTGGAAACCACCCAAATGCCCAAAAATAGATGACTGGATCAAGAAGATGTGGTACATATACACCATGGAATATTACTCAGCATTCAAAAAAGATAAACACATGGAATTTGCAGCAACATGGATGGCGCTGGAAGGGATCATGCTCAGCGAAATAAGCCAGAAGGAAAAAGAAAAATAACGGATGGTCTCACTCATAGCAGGAATCTAGAAAACTTGAATAAGGGACCAGGAAAATGAATAAATATAAGAAAGTGAAAATCAAAATCAACAAAAAACTATGGACCAGAGACACTCTTTGGGGGGTGGAGGGCGGGAGGGGAGGGATTGGGATCAGAATGGGGGGGTTGAAATTGTATGGGGAATATAAAAATATAATTTATTATTTAAAAAAATAAAAAATAAAAAAAAGCAAAATCTATGGTTAATGTTATGGAATGTAATGTCAATGTTTTTTTTTTTAATTTATTTATTCATACAAGCACTGGGTATAGTAGAAGCATGGGAGTGTGAGAGAATTCACCAGATCCAGAGCAGGGAACAGAACAGGCAGACTGACGAAATGCACTACTGTTGGGAGCAGTAGGTGTGGCAGGAGAGATCTGTCATGCCATGTGGGACCCTCACCTGTGGCCCGGGATCGAACTGGTGCTCCAGAAGCTGCAGACAGCTTCTCAGCCCAGCGCTCAAACTCTGTGCCACCAGGGGAGGCCCTGTAATGCCAATGTTTTAGTCTATATATTGTATTGATGTAAGTCTTATATCTAAATTTTTAGTCCATTTGGAATTTATTTTGGGGTATGGAGTCAGAGAATGACCCAATTTCATTCTTTTATATGTGGCTTTTTAGTTTTCCATAACCACTTATTAAAAAGACTGTCCTTATTTCATTTTATGGTAATAGTTACCTTATTATAGAATAACTACTATTAGTATGTGTTTATTTTTGCACATTCATTAATATATGTACCTATTTTTATGCCAATATCATACACATTTTTAGTGCTATTGCCTTATAAAAAAGATTGAAGTCAGGAAATGTGATGACTCTGATTCTCTCCCTTTTTGTCAAGATTGCTTTTGTTATTTGAGCTCTTGTATGGTTCCATGCAGTGTTAATACTTTTGTTCAATTTCTTTAAAAATATTATTATTTTGATGGTGATTGTGTTAAATTTATATATCCCTCTAAGCAGTCTAGTATTTTTTATTATATTGTATCACCCCATTCAGAGCATAGGATAGCTATCCATCTCCTTATATCAATACCTAAATCCTTTAATAATGTCTTGTAATTTTTCCTTTGCCTCTTTAGTTAGATTAATTCTGAAGTATTGGATTCTTTTTGAAGCAATTGTAAATGGAATTATTTTCTCTGTGTTTTGCTACCACTTCATTTTTTATATATATGAAAACTATAATTTTTGTATGTTGATGTTGTAATATGCTGTTTTGCTATATTCATCTATTGTTTATTTTTAAAAGATTTATTTATTTATACAAGAACCGGGGTACAGGCCAGAGTCATGGGAGGGTGAGAGAATTCACTAGACACAGAAAGGGGAGCAGAACAGGCAGACTGACCAAAAACACTGCTGAGGGGAGCAGCAGGCATGACAGAAGAGGTCTGCAATGCCATGTGGGAATTCCCCTAGCCAGCCTGGAATCAAACCTGCACTGCAGAGGCTACAGACATAGCGCTACACCTGCTGCGCTACACCTGCTGCGACAATGGGGAGGCCAATACCCTCCCTTTTAAGATCAATTTGGATGCATCCCATAGATTATGGAAGATAGTAACCTCAATTTTGTTATTTATGGCATTATTTTAATTATCTCCTCTTTTATCCAACAGATATTCAGCATAGTGTTTAGTCTTTAAGTATTCACAGCTTTTCCAGTTTGCTTATAATTGATTTCTAGTTTTATGTTAATATGATCAAGAAAGAGTACTTGATTTTTATCTTTGCATTTTTATTAACAATTGACTTATGTCCCAATATATGATAATACTCTTTGACATGTTATGTGTGCACTTCAAAATAGTGTTTGCACCAGTTTTTTGGTGGAGTGTTGTGTAGATATCTGTTAAGCCTAATTTGCCTAACATTTTAATTTACTGTATGTTTTCCTCATTTATTCTATGTCTACTTTATCTTTTCATACTTTCAATAGGGTATTAAAATATCCTAATATTCTCATATTGTTGTCAATAACTTTATTCTTTTATTATCTGCCATATGTATGTTAATGTTGTATCTTTCAGTGCATGTATTTATTAATATTATTTACTTTTTGTTTAATTAGGTGCTTATTCATAATACAATGTCTCTATATCTTATATTTTTTATTTAACTTTTATTTTTTATATTTCCCATACAAATAAAACCCCCTTATTTTGACCCCAAGTCCTCCCTTCCCTGACCCCTACCCGCCATGGAGTGTCTCTGGTTCATAGTTGTTTGTCGATTTTGATATTTTCTTTCTTATAGTTATTCTTTTTCCTGGTCCCTTATTTAAGTTTTCTAGATTACTGCTATAAGTGAGACCATCCGGTATTTTTCATTTTCTTTCTGGCTTATTTCACTGAGCATGATCCCTTCCAGCGACATCCATGTTGCTGCAAAATTGCATGTGTTTATCTTTTTTGAATGCTGAGTAATATTCCATGGTGTATATGTACCACATCTTCTTGATCCATTCATCTATTTTTGGGCATTTGGGTTGTTAACAAAGCTTAGCTATTGCAAATAGTGCTGCTATAAACATATAGGTGCAGGTGCTTTTTGGAATTGATGTTTCTGTGTCCTTTGGGTAAATGCCTAGGAGTGGAATTGCTGGATCATATGGAAGCTCTATATTCAGTAGGTCAAGAAATCTCCACACAGCTCTCCATAGTGGTTGGACCAGTTTGCACTCCCACCAACAGTGCAGGAGAGTTCCTTTTTCTCCACAACATCGCCAACATTTGTTGTTGCTAGTTTTATTAATATGTGCCATTCTCACTGGTATAAGATGGTATCTCATGGTAGTTTTGATTTGCATTTCCCTGATGACAAGTGATGTTGAACATTTTTTCATATGCCTGCTGGCCATTTGCATTTCCTCTTCAGAGAAGTTTCTTTTTAGCTCTTCTGCCCATTTTTTGACTGGATTATTTTCTTTGTTGTTGTTGAGTCTCATCAGCTCTTTGCAGATTTTTGTGATCAGTCCTTTATCATTAGTGTTGTGTGAAAAAATGTTCTCCAAGTCGGTGGGGTTTCTCTTTGTTTTTGTTATTGTCTCTTTTGCTGTGCAGAAGCTCTTTAATTTGATGTAGTCCCAGCTGTTTATCTTTGCCTTCACTATCACTGCTTTGGGTGATGTGTCTGTAAAGATGTCTTTGATGTGCATATCACATAGTGTTTCATCTATATTTCCTTCTCTGTATTTTATGGTTTCAGGTCTTATTTCCAGTTCTTTAATCCATTTCGAGTTGGTTTTTGTGCATGGTGTTAGGCAGTAGTCAAGCTTCATTCTTTTACATGTAGTGACCCAGATTTCCCAGCACCATTTATTGAACAGACTTTCTTTGTTCCAGTGCATATTCTTTGCTCCTTTGTCCAAGATTAGTTGACCATAAATCTGTGAGCTTATTTCTGGATTTTCTATTTGATTCCATTGGTCTGTTCCAATACCATGCAGTTTTGATGATTATGGCTTTGTAGTACGGTTTGAAGTCTGGGAGTATGATGCCTCAATTCCCTTCTCCTTTTTCCAGGAGAGCTTTGGCTATTCGGGGTTGTTGGTGATTCCATATGAATTTCATCAATAATTGTTCTATTTCTTTGAAGAATGACATTGAAATTTTGATTGGAATAGCATTGAGTCTGTATATTGCTTTTGGTAGGATGGCCATTTTAATAATGTTTATTCTTCCAATCCATGAGCAGGGAATGTATTTCCATTTCTTTGTGTCTTCTTCTATTTCTTTTAACAGTGTTTTATAGTTTTCTTTGTATAGGTCCTTTATCTCTTTTGTTAGATTTATTCCCAAGTATTTGATTATTTTGTTTCGATAATAAAAGGGATGGTTTTTTTGATTTCTTCTTCTTCAGGTTTATTGTTTGTGTATAGGAAGGCTACTGACTTTTGCGTGTTGATTTTGTATCCTGCCACATTACTGAACTGATTGATGAGTTGAATTAATTTTTCTGTGGAGTTTTTGGGGTTCTCTGTGTATATTATCATATCATCCGCAAATAGTGATAGTATGACTTCTTCTTTTCCTTTTTGGATTTCTTGTATGTCTTTCTCTTGTCTTATTGCTCTGGCTAGGACTTCCAGTATTATATTGAAAAGCAGTGGTGAGAGTGGACATCCTTGTCTTGTTCCAGATGTTAATGGGAATGCTTTCAGCTTTTCGCCACTGAGAATGATACTGGCTGTTGGCTTGTCATATATGGCCTTTATGATGTTGACGTATGTTCCTTGTATTCCAAGAATTTCAAGGACTTTTATCATGAATGGGTGTTGCACTTTGTCAAAAGCTTTCTCGGCATCTGTTGATATTATCATATGGTTTTTATATTTCTTTTTGTTGATGTGTTGGATAATGTTGATTGATTTTTGGATGTGGAAACATCCTTGTGTCCCTGGAATGAATTCTACTTGGTCGTATGAATTATCTAATGAATACATTGTTGGATTCTGATAGCTAAAATTTTATTGAGGATTTTTGCATCAGTGTTCATTACGGAGATTGTCCTGTAGTTTTCTTTTTTTTTTTTATTAATAACAAATTTTAGTTTTATATTCCCCATACAATTGCAACCCCCTTATTTTGACCGCAATCCCTCCCCTCATGCCCCCTACCCCCCATAGATACAATCTTACACCAGTGAGAATGGCACATATTTAAAAAACTAGCAACAACAAATGTTGGCAAGGGTGTGGAGAAAAAGGAACTCTTCTGCACTTTTGGTGGGAGTGCAAACTGGTCCAACCACTATGGAGAGCTGTGTGGAGATTTCTGGACCTACTAAACATAGAGCTTCCATATGATCCAGCAATTCCACTCCTAGGTATTTACCCAAAGGACATAGTTTTCTTTTTTGTGTTATTCGGTTTTGGTATTAGTGTAATGTTGGCTTCATAGAACGTGTTTGGTATTGTCCCATCCTTCTCAATTTTTTGGAAGAGTTTGTGAAGGATAGGCACTAATTCGTCTCTGAATGTTTGGTAGAATTCATTTGTAAATCCATCAGGTCCTGGGCTTTTGTTTTTGGGGAGGTTTTTGATTACCATTTCAATTTTGCTGCCTGTAATTGGTCTGTTTAGATGTTCTATTTCTTCTTTATCTAGATTTGGGTGATTGTAGAGTTGTAGGAATTTGTCCATCTCCTCTAGATTGTTGAACTTGTTTCCAAATAACTGTTCATAGTTGTTACTGATTATTCTTTTGATTTCTTCTGTGTCCATTGTGATTTCTCCTCTTTCATTTATGATCCTGTTTATTTGTGCTTTCTCCCTTTTTTCCTTTGTGAGCCTGGCTAGGGGTTTGTCTATTTTATTGATTTTTTCGAAGAACCAGCTCTTGGTTTCATTGATCTTTTGGATTGTTTTTTTAGTTTCAATTTCATTTATTTCTGTTTCATTTTTATTATTTCTTTTCTTCTACTGGTTTTGGGATTTTTTGTTGTTCTTTTTCCAGATCTTTGAGCTTTGAGATTAGGTTGTTTCTTTGAGTTCTTTCTTGTTTCTTGATGTGAGCGTCTATTGCTTTGTATTTTCCCTTATTAATGCTTTTGCTGCACATCCCATACATTTGGGAAATTGGTGTCCTCCTTGTCATTCAATTCAAAGAATTTTTTAATTTCTTCTTTGATCTCCTCATTAGTCCAGTGGTCTTCCAGTTGTGTGGTTTTCAATCTCCATGAGGCAGGAGAATTCCTTGCCTTCTTCTTATGGTTTATTTCTAGTTTGATGCCTTCATGGTTAGAAAAGATGGTTGGTATGATATTAATCTTGGTGTATCTGTTGATGTTTGTCTTGTGTCCCAGTATGTGATCGATCCTGGAGGATGATCCGTGTGAGCTTGAGAAAAATATTTACTCATATTTTTTGGGGGTTTATTGTTCTATAGATGTCTGTTAAGCCCAAGCACTCTAGATCCTTATTTAGAGCTTTAGTGTCTTTACTTATTTTTTGTCTTGTTGATCTATCCATTGCTGATAGTGGTGTGTTGAAGTCTCCCACTACGTATGTGTTTTCTCTGATGTCTGTTTTCAGAGAGGACAACAGTTGTCTGATATAGTTTGGTGCTCCCTCATTTGGGGAGTATATGTTAATGAATGTTATTTCTTCTTGAAGTATTGTCCCCTTGTTCATAATGTAGTGACCATTGGGGTGTCTTTTTAACTTTTGAGTTTGAAATCTGTTTTATCTGATATAAGTATAGCTGTTCCTGCTTTATTTTTTTGGTCCATATACTTGTAGGATTGTTTTCCATCCTTTAACTTTGAGTCTATTTTTATCTTTTGTAGCTAAATGTGTTTCCTGGAGACAACAAAAGGTTGGGTTTTGTTTCTTAATTCAGCCTACGACTTTGTGTCTTTTTATTGAAGAGTTTAGTCCATTTACATTTAGAGTTAATATTGATATGTTAGCATCTGTGTTGCCATTGTGTTTGTCTTTCCTTTGATTTTATTTATTTATTCTTTTAATAACTTTTTTTTTTGGCCTTCTTTTGTTGTTATTCGTCCCTCTGAGGTTCTGGCTTTAGGACCCCTTGTAGTATTTTTTAGAGTGGGTGTTTAGTTGTAATGAAATTCCAGAGTTTCTGTTTGTCTGGGAAGGTCCTTATTCTTTCTTCATAGAGGAAGGAGAGCTTTGCGGGATAGAGTATTCTTGGTTGGCATTTGTTTTCTTAGAGTCTGTTGACCATGTCCCTCCACTCTCTCCTTGCCCGTAGTGTTTCTTCGGAGAAGTCTGATGTCAGCCTGATTGGTTTCCCTTTGGATGTTATCTGTTTCTTCCCTCTTGTCAGCTTCATTATTTTTTCCTTGTCCTGGATTCTTGGGAGCTTTACTATTATGTTTCTTGAGGATTCACCAGAGGCAGACCAGGGAATAGAACGGGCAGACTGATGAAATACACTGCTGAGGGGAGCAGCGGGCGAGTCAGGTGTGTAGCTGTGCCATGTGTGTATCTCCCTGGCTGGGTATCACACTCATGCTTTAGTGGCTGAGGAGAGCTTCATAGCCTGTGTCTAACCCCTCCCTTGTGCCACTAGGAGGCCCTGGATTTTTTTTTTTAATACTTGAAATATCTGCAGCCATTCACTAGTTGATTGAAGTGTCTCTACTGAAAAGTCCACTGACATTCTGATTGATGCTCCATTATATATTGCCTTTTTTTTATTTTTTTAGTAGTCAATCCTTTACATTGGGTTTTAAAACTTTTATTTTATTGTGTCTTTCTGATATTAATTTATTTGAAACTCTTTATACCTCTTAGATCATGGTGTCTGCACCATTTCCCAAATTGAAATGGTTTTCAGTCTTTATTTCTTTAAATAAATTTTGTTGCCATTCTCTTTCTCTTCTCCTCTGGGATCCCCATGATACAAATGTTTTTGTTTTATATATTTTTTTAGATTATTTTTCCATTGTTCTATTTCTGTGTTCTCTGACATTGTTTTCAACCTTATTATCTCCAATGTTGACATGCATCTACTCTTGTAACCCTCATTGTTATATTTTTATATGGTTATAGTATATAATTTTTTATTTTAGATTGCACATCTTATTGCACCCATCTAATATTTGACATTTATTATTTTCAGGTGTTATATCATCCGCTATTATTTTTTTTTTTTTTTAGTTCCTTGAGCAATGTTATCATTGCTGCCTTGAACTTATTTTTAGGAATATTCTGCATTTTTGTTAAATTAATACTTCCCTTGGTTTCTCTGTCTCTATTTTTTGTTTTTGTTTTGTTTTGTTTTTTTTCTCTTAGCATTTGTGGTATTGTCTTCTGTGTCTTCATTTTTAATTGTTATCAGTTATAATAAACTGACTGGAGATGTGCTACTTGCAAGGGATAGTAGGTAGAGAAGATTTAGGGTAGTAGGGCAGCAAAGGATCACCTCCAGTGAGTTTTGCTACCAGAATTGTGTGGTGGGTATCCACCACTATTCCCAAGGCTGACTTCTTGACCTAAATATCTCCTATTGACTGATGTCAGTTTACAACTCTACACTGAAATTGTCACCAGATATAGTCTTGAACACTGCTTGTAGTTGGTACAGGGTTACAAGCAGGGAGTTTTGTTGTTAGTTTTTGCAGCACAAAGCCTTATTTTATGATGCTTACTCCTTTTGTAAGCAGGTGCTTAAACTGATTAATGAAGGTGTTTATTTGTTGCCTTGGTTTAATCCATCGTTGTTGAGTTGGAAGTTGTTATGAATATCCCATCCTTAGCTTTCAAGTAGTACCCTTCCTTTATGAGAAGACACAGGTGATCTTACCAGGCTCTCCCCATTATTTTTGGCTCTAACTGTTCTGTATTGAGAGCTTCAGTCTCAAGTTATAACGATCACTTTGTACTTCTGTTCTTATACAGCCATTGTCCTAGATGGCAACTCTGTACACCCCCTCTTGTCTATTACAGGATTGGATCTCCATAGTCCCCAATGTTGGCATGTTCCCCTGAGCCAATAACTACAGGGTGTTTTCCACAGCAGACACCCCTCTCTCTCATGGGTTATACTGCCCTGGCATCACTAAATACATAGCTCATAAAGCTCTTTGGTATGTTGTAATGCCATTTATTTATATTTATTTATATTCTATTTTGTTTTTCTTTCCATCCATAGAGACATCACTGAAGCCAATATCATGCAATGTTTTCATTATATTTTGTTCTATGATGGTATATAATTTCAGGTAATACATCCAAGTCTAATCCATTTTGAATTATTTTTGTTTGTAGTGTCTGATTGTTCTAGATTCGTTCTTTTACAAGTGGTTGTCCCGTTTCCCAACACATTTATTTCTGCAATATCTAGTTTTGGCTCTTTTGTCATAGGTTGAAGGTCCATATAAATGTGTGTTCATTTTCTACTTCTCAATTTGTTTTTTTTTTAGATTCATTTATTTATGCATACAAGAGCTAGGGCACAGGCCAGAGATGCAGGTGGTGAGAGGATCTACCAGAGACAGAGTGGGGAACAGAACAGGCAGATTGAAGTACACTGCTGAGGGGAGCAGCCGATGAGATGGGAGAGGTCTGCCTCACCATGTGGGTTTCTCCCTGGCCAGCCAGGGATGAAATTCATGCTACAGAGGCTGTGTATTACTTCACAGTATGGTGCTTAACCCCTTGCACCACCAGGGAGGCCCCCTACTTCTCAGTTCTATTCCACTGATCTCTGTGTCTGTTTTTATTCTAGTACCTTTCTGTCTTTGATTACTATAGCTTTGTTATATAAGTTTGAAGTCTGGCATGTGATACCCGCTTTCTTCTTTTTCGTTAGGATTGCTTTGACTAGTCACAGTCTTTTATGGCTCTGTTTAAGTATCTATGATATTTGTTTTATATTTTTGGAGAATGACATTGAAATTTGAATAAGCATTGGATAGAATTCTTTGGATTAGCTGGACATTTAATAATTAAACCTCCCATGCCATTCTACTAGCAAGGAATACACTTCTTTTCATTTATCTGTGTCTTCTATTTCTTTTAACAGTATATTATAGTTTTAATTGAATAGCACCTTCACCTGCTTTGCTTTGCTAAGTTTATTTAATTATTTTATTAAATATGCTAAGTATTTAATTATTTTTAATGAAATTGTAAATAGAATTGTTTTCTTGATTCTTTTCAGCTTGCTGCATATAAGAATACAACTAATTTTGTTGTAAATAGATTTTATATTCTGTTACATTACTATACTGATTTACTAATCAGTAAGCACAGTCTTCCTTATCATGAAAGAGAAAGAAATTAATATAGAGTAAAGAGAGAGGGAGATTGAGAAACAAAATGATTGAGAGATAAAACAAACATCATTATATCCAAAGTTAAGCTATGGGCCCTAAGCTCATAGACTACTACCTCTGGAAACTGGGTTGACCATGTGGAACAGATCTTATAAAAACCCCAGTTATCTAAACTAGGTAGATATAAATTGCTTGTCTCACAATGGTTCTCATTTTATCTTTATGTAGTGTGCAAATTGGCAGAAAGAAGGCAGATTTTGCATGTTAATGAAAGTTGGGTTTCATTCTTACCCATCAAGTCAGAAAATGGAGGAATAAAAAGTATACAATGGGGTCATATTTTCTTTTAATGGGTAGCTGATTTTTGACATGCCCATGACTTCTCTACACTTTAATGTATATATATGAAAATATAACTTGTAATACCCATTTAATAGACTCCCAATGAACTTATTGAAGCAAAAAGCATGAACAACTTTCACATACTAATGGGGACTATAATTATATATATTCTATATGGTAATCAGAGTTCGGTGAGAACTAAAGAATGAGGAAAAGTCTTAAACTCATAGTATCATTAACTCACTATGGTCTTTTATCTAATACATTTATTTATATATGAAAGAAACAAATGTAAATCTATCTATCCATCTCTCTATCTAGATATGTGTGTATAAACATATACATATGGGAAGACATATAGTTTCCAGAAAAGGAAATTAACATTTTGTCCTCTCCCTTAAAATTAACACTGACATAAATCTTCATGCATACCCTGCTTATGTCCATTGAAGTAAAAATGAAACCCCTTCCCAATTATTCACCAGCCTCCAGGCATGATTATTAGGTTCATGTTTCCCCCTTGATGTGTGAGCATGAAATTAGGCACAATGTGTAACTAGACTGAAATTCTCCAAAAACAGCAGCTAGAAAAGCAAACCAATGTCTCCAACTTGCTGTTCCAATCTCTCCAAGTTCTGTAAAACACTCTGCATTTATTTTAGTCTGAATATCTGTCTTCTCTTTCTGTGAGCATCACATATTTTCTTCTCAGAAAGTCTAGGCACTTGGGCATCCCTGGTGGCACAGGGGTTAAAGACAGCACTAACAAGCTATCTGCAGCCACTGCAACATGAGTTCGATCCCCAGCTGGCCAGGGAGCAACACACATGGCACAGCAGATCTCTCTTGCCTTGCTTGCTGCTCCCCTTAGCAGTGTATTTCAGTAAATCTGCCTGTTCTGCTCCCCACTCTGTCTCTGGTGAATCCTCACACCCCACAACTCTGGTTTACACCCCTGCTCCTGTATGCATAAGTGAACAAATCTTAAAAAAAAATGTCCAGGCACTAGAAATAAAAATGTTCTCCTTCCCAACAAAATAGCCCAATGCCTAGAGAAAGATTTTAACTAAGCCTTAAGATGATGATATGACACATTTATTTTATCACTGAATCTTCCACAACTTATTCAAGAAAGTTGCCAAAAGCACTATTTAAGACCAGGTGTATTATACTCCTTAAATGTCATATTGTAATAAGGGTTTCAAATATTCAAATAGTCTAAATATGGCATATATTTCTTAATATCAATAAATGTTTAAAATTCCAAAAGATATCATAGTTGAGTTATTTCTCTTTCACTGGAGAAAATGTTAAAATACTTGTTTTGTTACTATGTTATTGTATCTACATAATAGCAAATTTAAATAGTAGAGTCTATTCACAACAGACCAGAGACAACAGGAACAGAACATACTTATATCTCTAACCTGGTGTAAGGAAGTGAGTAGATAATGAAATTGGGGGATTCTGATTGTAGCATAGTAGGTAAGATGAGGAAGTAACGGTTATGTAACAGGGAACTTCAACATTTCTCAGGATTTTCATGGCATTATCAAATGATATTGTTATTACATACCTATAAAACAACACTCTATAATGCTTTTATAATGGCTAACAACCAAGCTTAAATATCTATGGAGGTACAGGCAATATGAGAGAGTTGAGATCAGTCTTTTGTTAATCAGATATCTCACGAGTCCAATCAATTTCCTTGTGACTTAAAATGAGGTGTTTCTTACATTAGCCACACTAATTTTTTCACTTTTCCACCTCATATTCATTAAGCTTCCTAAGTTTCCTGTGGGATTTTAAGTTTTGGATGCATTTATGCTTTTTATAGGTCTTCTGAAACTTCTTTAGTTTGTAACTGATTCATGGTTCATGATCTAAGCTGAGTAATGTGCCCTTTTTTTTTTTTTATTCTGGCTGATCAAATTCAAGCAATTTGAAGATTTTTGCCTCATGCATGCTACCTGGATCAGCTATACATATTTGGTTCCCACATTAAGGAGTTTTCATTCCCAGAAGATCACTAGTTATTAGTGTATTTGGGTGGGGATGAACATTTTTGAGTTACTGTTCTATCACCCGTTGGCTTCTCTCAGCAGAAGTTCTGAGTGGCTCAAAAAAAGATAAAAGACTCCCAAGTTTTTATCCCATTCACTTTTCCCGCTGGTAAACTCAACATTTCTAATAATATTTCAAATAGAGGAGTAGAACTGTGTTCTACAAGAAAAGTGGGGAGTAATGGGCTAAATTAAAGAATATCCCCCACACTTCTCTACCTATTGTCTATTCCCTCACACAATCATCCAGGCCAAATTCAGATGTGGAGTGCTACAATTCAATGTCTTAAAGTCAGGAGGAGTTCTGAATTTGTTCTTCACCTGTAGATACAGTGGCTTTGGAATTCACTGAAATCATAGATAACTTACTCTATATGATAAGCCTACTATTGGGTTACTTGAAAATTGGCAACAGTTTTAGAATGCAAATTAAGAAGAATAGATTTTGTTACTTGTTTTAAGTGTTTTGTCATTTTTCTAAGTTCTCATTATGAATACTTATATTCATTTTTTATAATAATGAGCTACACATTATTCTTTTTAGATAAGAAAATTTCTCATTTTCACATATTGTCTTCCTAATCTCTTCTCTCTCCCTAGATATTCTTACCCATGCTCACACTTTAATTAAAGTATTCAAACAGTTGACTATGATCTAGACCCATCATTAAACCTATATTTTCCTTTAAAAAAGAAAATTAATGTTACCAATATTCATAATTTTTATGCTGTTTAGAAAACTACAAGCAGGTTTGGATAACATTCTCCAATTTGTCCTCCAATTATAATATATTACTTTGTCCTGGTGTTTTATTTCTAGAAAATCTCCTCACTTTGTTATAGCTGCCTTATTAGTATTTTAATCAAAGTCATAATCTCTTTCCTGTCCTGGAGTACACTAAGAACTTATTAAGCAATCTATACACATGAGTTTTACTCACTATTAATTCCGTTTTCTACATACAACCAAAGATATTTCAAGCTCTAATCTGAATGTTTTTGTTTTTTAATTGTTTTTCTAATAAATATCAAAATACATCAAATGATATATGGCATCCCACATAATTTGTTGCTATAACAATTACACTCTGACTTTATGCCATCCTTTCACTCACTCTCAACATTTGAATCTCCTTGATATTCTTTCAGTTTCTAAATTTCACCTTGCCTGTCTAACCCCCACCCCTTATATGGGTCATATCTACGTGTTCTTGCATTCAACTCAATGCTTGCAATCACCATCCCTTACATCCCTTGAGATAGCCCCGCTGACTTAAATTCTCAGCACAATTACCACTTCTCAGGAAATACCATTCTGACCTTCTTGTAGGTCTCTTCTCACTGTCATGGTTCTGCAAATAAAGTTATCTATATTCCTTTTCATACTGGGGATAGACTCAGTTGAATATAATTCTAGTGGGAGGATGATGACCTAGTGGACCAGAGAATATTTCAAGATAATCTTCCAAATTCTGACCCCAAACATCTTTCAAAGTTTTCCCAGAGGCTCCCCTTTCCATAATACTCTCAGACTTCCAAATCTAGTCATTTTTGAACAAGGGGATACATAAATTTGTTAGAAAAATAATAGTTATAGTCTACTTATAATTTCCTCAATTCACATAATTGTATCATAAAATTTGATGTAGACCAGGCCTCCCCTGGTGGTGCAGCGGTTGAGCACAGGTTTGATCCCCAGTCACCCGCGAGGGTCTCACATGGCATGCAGACCTCTCCTGCCACCCGCTGCTGCTCCCCTCAGCAGTGTATTTTGTTGGTCTGCCCATTCTATTTCCCTCTCTGGCTCTGATGATCACCACCCCACGCTTCTGACTGTACCCAGTGCTTGTATATATAAATAAATAAATAAATAAATAAATAAATAAATAAATAAATAAATAAATAAATAAATAAATATTAAAAAAAGAAAGAAAATTGATGTAGACCAACACTATTATCAAAATTTGATCTAAGGAACTTCATTTCATCATCTTTGGGATATTTATGGGAAAGTGCAATTCACCTGAGCTTTGCATATGTGCCAGTGGTTTTTCACACTTTATGGATATCCTGATTGTCACAGCAGTGACATAAGTAGCAGTTGTAATAGTAGTAGAAGCAGTAGCAGCAATGAGCAATAACTCTGTCAGAGTTATAGACGGTAGAAGAATGCATTCCAACTTTATATGAGAAAAAGCTGAGCTTGAGGGTGGTAAACAACTGACAAATAACTATTCATCAAATAAGTAGCTAATGACAAGTTGATATCTCAGAAATAAAGTCTATTTCTTCAACTTGTATCTTCAATATTCAAGTTACTGCTCAATGAGGGGAGATTAGGAAAAAAATCAAATCAAGCCAGTTATGTCTTATAAATATAAATTATTGAATTTTTCATTTTATTTTTTTAAAGATTTATATATTTTCCCATATAAGAACCGGAGTACAGGTCATATTTGCAGGAGGGTGAGACGATTCACCAGAGACAGAGCAGGGAACAGAACAGACAAACTGATGAAATACACTGCTGAAGGGAGCAGCAGGCATGGCAGGAGAAGTCTGGCACCCCATGTGGGACCCTCACCCACCGGCTGGGATCCAACCACACTGCAGAGGCTGCAGACAGCTTCACAGCGCTGTGCTAAACCGCCTGCGCCAGCAGGGGAGGCCTGAATTTTTCATTTTAAAACCATATCATTATTCTTCCTTCCATTCATTATGTATTTTGACAACACATTTAAGTAGCCAGTATATGAGTAACAAAAAAATTCTTAATTTTCTAGCTTTTATTATATCTACACTATGAAATGTTTGTCTCATGTGTCTCAGTTACATTTTGGTGTTAATACATAGTAATAAGGTTCTTTCTCAATATCTTATCCCCCCTTGTTCCTTCAGAAAACACAGAAGTCTAATGGGCCATTCTAAATGTCTGTATTTACTAACGTTTACTTGTGAATTATTTGGCTAAATAATAATTCTAATGATATTGACTGAAATGGCCCAAAAATCTCCTTACAAATAAGCTCCACTCTTCCTGAACATTTCCCATTCTCTGGTAAAATATCATGCAGGGCGATCAGACTGTTCCTTTTTCTGCTCACTAAATTCATACATATATATTTACTTGGAAGACAGTTTCTCTTCCTTTCAATATGCCAGTGTCAAACTGATAACAACAACAACAAAAAAAATTGTTCTGTGAAGAGTTTTTAAAAGAAGTTTAGGTCAAAAGAAGGAAATAGCAATTTACAATCCCAAATGGAAATGCCAACTGTCCACCAATGCACCAATGCAAGCAAGGGAAACTGTAGTAAACAGAGTCAACACTGAGGAGAATCCCATCTTTCAGATGACAGATAAACTGACCTGGGGAGGTCAGTAAAAAAAGGGCAGAGAGCCTGGGAAGGGAGTTTCTTCTTGGAGAGCAGCAAGTTACCCTGGTTTATTTGGTGCTCTGAGCCATTAGCAGGGCATAAGTCTAAGCTATTTCAATAGGGACAAGAGTTCTCAGATCTACGTGTATCTGATTGTCCTCCCAGGGTGGGGGCTTCATGTCTGTGCCTCCACGTGGTGCTCACAGAATAACTCAGTGCATGGGTTACCTTCCTATTTTATACATCAGCAGTAGTCTCAGGGACTCATGATGCTCAGAAACAGAGTGACAGCCCTCCCTAGCAGGTATGTGGAATTCTGAAATCTGGGTTCTTCCCAAGCTGTGCTCTGGCCCCAGATTCTAGGGGCAGTGCTCAAACATCAGAGTGGCATCAAGAGTGGGTTTCAGTAAGAGTTGGAGGTGATAGAAATGTGCACCCCACCAAAGTTCTGAGGTTCAGGTAAGCTTGGGGAAGGGAGAAAAGAAAGTTGATGGAACTTCTTCCATGTAGAAATGCATTCTCCCACACCTCAGAGGTAGAGGTGCTAGCTTTAAGAACTATTCTAACAATGCACCCTGGGAATGAAGCAGATCACTGGCATTCTCAGTTGTTTTCTAGATTTGAAGAAAATTTTTTTTGGATATGTCTTTTTGTTAATCTACTTTTTTGCAACAATCAACCTAAGATGAAAATAATCTATGACAAAGGTATTTATATCAAACTTTTTTTTACTACTGCCTCAAGTTTTTAATTTGGAAGTTTACTTCTGTCTTTGCTAAAGAGTCAACCTGGTGCTGTTTCTGATCAAAGTTTTTATTTAAAGTATAGATTTGAGATGTGTGATATTGTTCTCATTGATGAGTGCTCATCTGAGCACTAAGAAGACTAGGCATCTGAGCTGGTAGCAACCAACTCCCTCTGAGGTAGTAACATCAATGCTGTCACTTGGAGGTGTCTCTTGTCCTAGGAAAGGCATATTGTCAGGGTGTACTTCTTCTACTGGGATCTGACAAAGAAGGTCCCCTGTACATAGAGCATCAGTGGGGAAAAAAAAGAAATTTGGTGTGTGTTTTTTTTTTTTTCACTGCATTCTTAACAAAGTTGAATTAGACATTTCAATTTCAAGACTGAAACATCTTTTTATTCAGGTAGAGTTAACAGACTGCATCCTTACTTGCCTGATAGCATCCTGTGCATCTCTCTGTCATTGCACATGCTGTTTAGACCTCAGCAATTTGTCAGCAACTTGACAGGAAGGGATATTGCTTCTTCTCAGTGGGGGGTACTAACCAGGGGAATCACATGTTGGATTAAAACTTCTTGCATTCTCAACCGTCTATAACATTTTAGTTGGATATTTAAATTCCTTACTTCAGTTTCCTCTCCTGAAAGCTGGAGACCACAGAAGAACCTCATCCTGGTTATGATGATGGTTTCATTAAATTATAAATACAAACCCCATAGTAATTACTTAATCAGTGTTTTCTCTATGAATATATCCAGTGCAGTGTCTGGTGTGAGTAAATATCAGAAAGAAGTTACTTAAGTTACTTAGTACCATTAATTAATGGTACTAAGAAAGACACAAACAGGAAGTAAAAAGAAAAAGAAAATTAATAAGAAGCATAAACTTTTTAAGTTTTTTACATTGTTTTTCATTTTTGTACAATAATTGGTATCTCCCCTCAGGCTCAGTCCCCATAGTTCTCCTGCCACCATATTACCTGGGAACCATCACCATATTCCCTTGGGTTCTCCCCTTCCCTATTATGACCCCTCTCCCTTCTCCTCCCTTGTATGCCTCAGATCTATGGCCAGCTTGCTAATTTTTTTTCTTCATATTTTGCTTGCTTTCGCTATATTCTGCATATAAGTGAAACCATCTGATATTTCTGTTTTTCCTTCTGACCTATTTTGCTTAGCATAATCCCTTTAGATCCATCCATGTTGCCACAATGGCATATGTTTGACCTTTTTGATCACTGATCCAATATTCCATTATGTACATATACCACAACTTTTGATCCATCGGACATTTTGATTGCATAAACATTTTTTCCCATTTCTTTTTCTAAATGTTATTCATGATTTTATAATTATTTTTCTAAAATGGATTCAAATGCTATAAGCATCAGTCACGGTGAAACCCAGACATATGCCTGCCTCACACCATTTAACTTTTAAAGAGTTGACATTTCTTAAATGTGTGCAGTGTTCTTTGATTTATAGCCACAAGAGGGAAACTGATCACTTTCCCAATTAATTGAGATAATATTGACTGTCATTATTTTTGTTCTTTGAGTGAAGATTAAAAGGAAAGAAGGAAAGGAAGCTCTGATGAGTTAGAAACCAACCCAGAAAAGATTTAGCCCTGTCACTCAGAGTCCTGCCAGACTGGTAATAGCGCCGGGTTAGTAATAGAGTTGGAACAGAAAGGGACATAGGGCCATGCAGTTCTTTGTTATTGTTATTTTAGTCTCTATAGTGAATGAAATCTTAATTAGATGAGAAATTCACTTAGTCCCATATGGTAACTTCCCCATTCAACACATAACAATTAATGGTTTTTAAAAGAAACATACTGGGTATAAGATTCATGGGTAAAATGGATGCATAAAATCATAGTGCTGTCTTTTTCCAAACCCATAGCGATTATAAGTAAAATGTAGGAATAAAAACTCAAACAAAATGACCATGTTTAGAAACCAGACTACTCAGGTGAGACGCCTCATGAAAGCTATTGCCAGTCATTCCCAGGAAAGTCATGTTTTTCAAGCTCTTTTTAAGAGAATTTTTTTTTCTTTATGAATCTCTGTTTTTTTTTTTTAAATAAATTTTATTTTTATATTCCCATACAATTGCAACCCCCTTATTTTGACCCCAATCCCTCCCGTCCCTGCCCCCACCCCCCAAAGAGTGTCTCTGGTTCATAGATTTTTGTTGATTTTGATTTTCACTTTCTTATAGTTATTCACTTTCCTGGTCCCTTATTTAAGTTTTCTAGATTCCTGCTATGAGTGAGACCATCCGGTATTTTTCTTTTTCTTTTTGGCTTATTTCGCTGAGCATGATCCCTTCCAGCGCCATCCATGTTGCTGCAAATTGCATGTGTTTATCTTTTTTGAATGCTGAGTAATATTCCATGGTATATATGTACCACATCTTCTTGATCCAGTCATCTATTTTTGGGCATTTGGGTTGTTTCCAAAGCTTAGCTATTGTAAACAGTGCTGCTATAAACATAGGGGTGCAGGTGCTCTTTCGAATTGATGTTTCTGTGTCCTTTGGGTAAATGCCTAGGAGTCCAATTGATGGATCACATGGAAGCTCTATGTTTAGAGGTCCAGAAATCTCCACACAACTCTCCATAGTGGTTGGACCAGTTTGCACTCCCACCAACAGTGAAGGAGAGTTCCTTTTTCTCCACATCCTTGCCAACATTTGTTGTTGCTAGTTTTTTTAATATGTGCCATTCTCACTGGTGTAAGATGGTATCTCATGGTAGTTTTGATTTGCATTTCCCTGATTACAAGTGATGTTGAACATTTTTTCATATGCCTGTTGGTCATTTGCATTTCCTCTTCAGAGAAGTTTCTTTTTAGCTCTTCTGCCCATTTTTTGACTGGATTATTTTCTTTGTTGTTGTTGAGTCTCATCAGCTCTTTGCAGATTTTTGTGATCAGTCCTTTATCATTAGTGTTGTGTGCAAAAATGTTCTCCCAGTCGGTGGGGTTTCTCTTTGTTTTTGTTATGTCTCTTTTGCTGTGCAGAAGCTCTTTAATTTGATGTAGTCCCAGCTGTTGATCTTTGCCTTCACTATCACTACTTTGGGTGATGTGTCTGTAAAGATGTCTTTGATGCGCATATCCAAAAGATCAATGAAACCAAGAGCTGGTTCTTCGAAAAAATCAGTAAAATAGACAAACCCCTAGCCAGGATCACAAAGGAAAAAAGGGAGAAAGCACAAATAACAGGATCATAAATTAAAGAGGAGAAATCACAATGGACACAGCAGAAATCAAAAGAATAATCAGTAACTACTATGAACAGTTATTTGGAAACAAGTTCAACAATCTAGAGGAGATGGACAAATTCCTACAACTCTACAAAAGCTAGATAAAGAAGAAATAGAACATCTCAACAGACCAATTACAGGCAGCAAAATTGAAATGGTAATCAAAAACCTCCCCAAAAACAAAAGCCCAGGACCTGATGGATTTACAAATGAATTCTACCAAACGTTCAGAAACAAATTAGTGCCTATCCTTCACAACCTCTTCCAAAAAATTGAGGAGGAAGGGATAATACCAAATACGTCCTATGAAGCCAACATTACATTAATACCAAAACCGAACAAGGACAACAGAAAAAAAAGAAATCTACAGGCCAATCTCCCTAATGAACACTGATGCAAAAATCCTCAATAAAATTTTAGCTATCAGAATCCAACAATGTGTCCATAAGATAATTCACCACGACCAAGTGGGATTCATTCCAGGAACACAAGGATGGTTCAACATCCAAATATCAATCAACATTATCCAACACATCAACAAAAAGAAATATAAAACCATATGACAATATCAATAGATGCCGAGAAAGCTTTCATAAAAGTGCAACACCCATTCATGATAAAAGCCCTTGAAATTCTTGGGATACAAGGAACATACCTCAACATCATAAAGGCCATATATGACAAGCCAACAGCCAGTACAATTCTCAATGGTGAAAAGCTGAAAGCATTCCCATTAAGATCTGGAACAAGACAAGGATGTCCACTCTCACCACTGCTTTTCAATATAATACTGGAAGTCCTAGCCAGAGCAATAAGACAAGAGAAAACATACAAGGAATCCAGATAGGAAAAGAAGAAGTCAAACTATCACTATTTGCAGATGATATGATAATATACATAGAGAACCCCAAAAACTCCACAGAAAAACTAATTCCACTCATCAATCAGTTCAGTAAAGTGGCAGGATACAATATCAACATGCAAAAATCAGTAGCCTTCCTATACACAAACAATAAATCTGAAGAAGAAGAAATCAAAAAACATCCCTTTTATTATCGAAACAAAAAAAAAATCAAATACTTGGGAATAAATCTAACAAAAGAGGTAAAGGACCTATACAAAGAAAACTATAAAACACTGTCAATAGGATTTTTAAATAAACATTTTGAAGCAAATGCATCAAGATTTGCAAATTGTTCAGTCTAAGTTTTCATTATTTATTATTTAAACCATTTTAAACATTTAAGCCATTTCTTAATGTAATACACATTTTCTCAGAACCCAAATGCAAATAAAGTAAGAAGAGGGCAAGCTGTTCTGGCTCATGATGTTTGAAAGACCTCAGATGTTCTACATTCTTCCTGCATATCGATTCAAAGACTAGCCTTCTCACTGGAATGGGAACTATTCTGAAAATAAGACTAAGTTCCCAGAAATGTTACAGAAGGCCTTCTTTATTCATGAAGAATTTGAATTTTTCTGTCATTAGGAAAATTCAAATTGAAATCAGAGATGTAATGGGATAGAGAAAACCATAGTGTGATACCATACCACACTCACTAAGATAGCTATTAAAAAAAAAAAAGAAAAGAAAATAGGTTTTGTCAAAGGTGTGAAGATGTTGGAATCCTTCTGAATTGCCGGTGGGAAGGTAAATTGTTGCAGCATTCATGAAAATTACAGGGTGATATCTTTTAAAGTCAACATAGAATTACTATATAATCCAGAAAGTTCAATTCTAGGTATATTTCCAAAAGAAGTGGAAACTAAATCATGAAGACATATCTGTACAACCATAGACGGGTGTCCATAGAAGGAATATTCAAAATATTTTTTAGGTGGGAGCAACTTGTGTCCACTGACAATTCAACAGAAAATATGTGGTATATACATACGGTGGAATTGTATTCAGCTTTAGAGAGGAAGGAAATTTTGATGCTTAGTACAACAAGAATGAACCTTGAAGACATTAAGTGAAGAAAAAATGCAAAAGGAAAACACTTTGAAATTATCTTATATAGAGGGGGCTGCTCCCGGCCACCGGAGGAGGGTCCCTCATGGCGTGCAGACCTCTCCTGCCACCCGCTGCTCCCCTCAGCAGTGGACTTCGGTCCTTCTGCCTGCTCTGCTCCCCGCTCTGGCTCTGGTGAATTCTCTCACCCTCCCATGCTTCTGACTGTACCCAGTACATGTATAAACAAACAAGCAAACAAACAAATAAATAAATAAAACATGCCTCTATTAAAAAAAATAAATAAAATAAAATAAAATTATCTTAATTAAAAAAAATAAAATAAAATAAAATTATCTTATATAGAGTTAATAGAATTGTTACAGAGCAACCTCAATATGAAACCCACAGCCTGACTGTGGGTCCTCACCTGCATGCTTAAAAAGGACTTATTAATGCTAAACTGCAGGGACACACAAAAGGTTAATCAAAGGTTTAGGGGAAATGAGGAAATGGGGAAGGGGAAATGAGGAAATGAATAACTCAGGGAGAAAAAGAGGGAGATAAATTTGTAAATGCATCTTGCCTGTTCCACTGACCTGGAATTCCCATGACCCATGAGAGCTCGTGAATATCCAAGCACCATGGGGCCAAAAGGGTGACCCCAGCTCACATGGCTGCTTATATATCCAAACAGAAAACATGGCTGCTTAACTCTGCCCTCAGGTCCTTTCAACCCTCCCTTTGGTGATTATGGGATTTGTAGTTTCCAGTGTCTTGATGAATTGGGGGTGGAGTCCACAAAGCCTGTATGTAGTTTGCTCATGACATCCTTTCTCCCTAAAAGAATCATCAAATTCAGAGAGATAGAAAATAAAGCAGTGATTGCCAGGGTTAGAGGTTATTGGGGAGGTAAAATGAGAATGGGAGTTAGTATTTGATGGGTAAAAAGTTTTAATTTTGCAAGATGAAAAAGTTCTAAAGAAGGTTGTACCACAATGTCAATGTACTTAATGTTACTAACTGTACACTTAAAAATGGTTAAAATGCTCAGATTTATGTGTTGTAATTTTTAATAATTAAAAAATGTAGTTGAACTACATGTATCAAGGAATCACTACTACCAGTTACATGAAAGCAATAACAAAATCCAGAAAGTTTAGCATATTTAGTGAATAAAAACTACCACATCTACAAGCAAAAATGCAAATAATTCATACTAGATCTGCAAGCTTTGAACATTTCACCAAATATGAAATTAGTAGAGGGAGTATACTGTAAGTAGATAAATATCTTCAATGACTTTGATTAGAAATGTCTTAAAATCCTGTGTCTCCATACTAAAACAGAACTATACAATGGCTATGTGAGCCAAACACTATAATCTACATTTTATAGTATAGTTTTATGAGAGAAATGTAATTACATGAAAAGTCTGTTCCAATAATTCATTCCACAAATGCTAAATGACCATAGGCTATTTTTTGGGTACTATTCTATGAATGGGGATGCAGCAGTTAACAACATAATCAAAAACCTTGTCTTTGCAGGTTTGTAATTTAATGAAGATAAACAGAATTTTTAAAGTAAAATACGGAGAATGTTAGAGGCAAGTTTTCCAGATTCAGCAAATTATTACATACTTTCAGTCAATTATGATATTGTCACCAATTTAGATTCTTGTGTTCAAACCATTGAAGAGTAATCACCGACACACTCGACTGTACGTTAGCAATGTCAGGTTTATTGCAAGAGAGACTCCTGAGAGCAAGAGGGGGTCCAAAGGAGGAGCCCATTACTATTGGGGATAGTTTTACTTTTATAATGTCTCATGGGGACTTTCCCCTTTCTGGTGCTTTTCCATTACCCTCCTTTGCCTCATTATCCCACTTTGCCACCCAGAGGTGTGACGCCAGAAGAAGCTACTGTGTGCCTCTATATGCCACTTGTGGTTACCAGCTTCTACCTGCTGCTCTGTGGCTAGCAGACTTTACCTGTCAGCTTTCTGCTCTCTCAAGCATCTAACTTTAGTCTGCTATTTTGCAACCAGCCCCTGCCAGCCATCTCTGGCAGGCCAGCTCTCTAGCTAGCTGCTTCTCTACTCCCTCAACATTAATTGTAACATATTAATTAAATTATTATGTTAAAATTCAAATTTAATTGGGCATCGATTGTGCAACCATCCCAGGCCAGGTAGGTTAATTGTCAGACAAAAAGAGAATTTGGGGCCTTTCAGATTTTGCAGGTTTTTAATAAAGAAACTGAGGACCATGCATGCAGGCAGGCTGACAGAGCAAGAGACTCCAAAAGACAGAGAGGCAGAACAGCAACTCCCCTGCCCTCTTTACACTGCAAAGTGCCAATACCATACAACTGATACATAGTTGCAAATAAAAGGCCCATCAGTTGTTTGCTAAATGTCCAAATGATGGGAAACATAACATTTCAAGTTGTGGACTGTCTGTTGTGTGGAAGGTGAAAAATAGCCTGATTTTACTCATTGCATTTACAGCATCTTATAGGTTTTTATTTTTGTTTTGTTTTGTTTTGTTTTATTTTGATGAGTGTGTTGATCATGCTACCTAAACATATCTCATTTAATGAGAAAGTATTGTTGCAAAGTATTGAAAGAGGAATATTCAAGGATAGTTATTAAAATAAAATAATAAAAAAATGAAAACGTGAAGACTTCATCAGGAAAGGCTATACAAAAGGATACAAAATATATAGGGAGAAAAACAAAAGGAAGGTAATCACTGCAGAATGTCTGATTTTGGATACTAAACTAAAAAATGGAGGATGAGAAGACACAATTGTAGCTGAACAAAATGAATAAACAGTTCATGGGGGGTAGACAGGGAACTGGCATCCTCCATACAACTTGCCAATAACAGTCTAATGAGGAAACAAGACATGCACAAAAAGTAAACTCCAATATTTTATCAATGCCTATGTTTTTAAAATATTACATGGGGCCTCCCTGGTGGCACAAGGGGTTAAGCACAGCACTGTGAAGCTATCTGTAGCCACTGCAGCATGAGTTCCATCCCGGGCTGGCCAGAGAGGTGACCCACATGGCACAGCACATCTCTCTTGTCTCACCTGCTGCTCCTCTCAGCAGTGTATTTCAATCAGTTTACCTGTTCTGCTCCCCACTCTGTCTCTGGTGAATCTTCCCCCCCCACCCCACCCCCAGCACTTCTGGCCTGTACCACAGTTCTTGTATGGATAAATGAATAAATATTTAAAAAAATAAAATATAGGGCCTCCCTGGTGGCGCAAGGGAAGGGGTGAAGATGCAACCTATGAAACTATCCCTAGCCACTGCAGCATGAGTTTGATCCCCAGCCAGGGAGGTGACCCACATGGCACAGCAGACCTCTCCTGTTTTGCCGGCTGCTCCCCTCAGCAGTGTATTTCAGTCACCCTGCCAGATCTGCTCCCCACTCTGTCTCTGGTGAATCATCTCACCCTCCACACCTCTGGCCTGTACCCAGTTCTTGCATGCAAAAATAAATAAATGTTAAAAAATAAAAAATAAAATAAAATATTACATGGCTTTACAATTCTTCCCTTCATTTAAAATTCATCTCTTCCATTGAATTATATTAATTCCACATAACTCACTTCAACCACCTTAGATTCCTAGAACAGTAAAAGTATTTGGGTGTGTCCTGTGTGTGGGGTGTGTGTGAGTGTGTGTGTGAAGAAGAACTGAAGTGTAGGCTAGAGTTGCAGGGGGTGAGGGGATTCACCAGAGACAGAGTGGGGAGCATAACAGGCAGATTTATTGAAAAGCACAGTTAAAGGGGAGTAGTTGGCGAGACAAGAGAGGTCTGCTGTACCATATGTGGGTTAGCTCCCTGGCGGAGTATCAAACTCAGGCCATGGTGGTGACAGCACTGAGATCAGCCCCTAGGACAAGAGGGAGGCCCCTAGAACAGTAAAACGTATCAATTGGTATTTTGTTTTCTCATGACTTCTTCAGTTTTATATGAGAATTCTGCTTAGATTTGTATTCACATATTTATTAATTTTGCAGCTCACTGATAGGAAAGTTAAAGCAGGCTCCTGGAAATTAAAGACTAATGAAATAAATGCTTGACAGATTTAATTTAAATCATAAATACAACCATAAAAAATAAAAGCTCAAAATGTGATTTATGACCCAGAAATAATCAAATAAAATATAAAGAAACAGGTAACAGTGGGACAATGATACTTCAATAACAAATATATATTTTAAGAGGTATTTATTTATGCATACAAGAGCTGGGGTACAGGCCAGAAATGGAGGGAGTGGGTGAGAGGCTTCACCAGAGCCAGAGTGGGGAACAGAACAGGCAGATCTACTGAAATACACTGCTGAGGGGCGCAGTGGGCGAGACAGGAGAGGTCTACTGCACCATGTGTGTCAGCTCCCTGGCCAGGAATCAAACTGGTGCTGCAGTGGCTGCAGATAGTTTCATAGTGCTGTATATGAACCCCTTGTGTCACCAGGGGAGCCCAAAGTTTGATTTTTTTTTTAAGATTTATTTATTTGTTTATACAAGCACTGGGTACAGTCAGAAGTGCGGGAGGGTGAGAGAATTCACCAGAGTCAGAGCGGAGAGTAGAGCAGGCAGACTGACGAAGTATACAGCCAAGAGGAGCAGGGGGCAGCAGGAGAGGTCTGCGCTCCATGTGGGACCCTCGCCCGCCGGCTGCGGGGGATAGAAGTGGCGCTCCAGAGGCTGCGGGCAGCTTCGCAACCTAGCACTCAAACGCTGCACCACGAGGGAAGCCCAAGTTTGATAATTTTTAAGGTAAAAAAAAATGTTATATTTCACATATCAGGTTGACTAAAATCTAAATGCTTGACATCATAATCTGGTGGAAAGACTAAAACAAAGGAACTCTTGTAGAAAATGTTAACTGTTGGGGCCTCCCTGGTGGTGCAAGCAGTTAAGATGCAGCACTTGGAGGCTACCTGCAGCCACTGCAGAATGAGTTAGATCCCTGGCCAGGGAGGTGACCCCCGTGGCTCAGCAGACCTCTCCTGTCTTGCCCACCACTGCTTCCCTCAGCAGTATATTTCAGTCTGCCTGTTCTGTTCCCCACTCTGTCTCTGGTGAATCATCTCACCCCACACACCTCTAGCCTGTGCCCTAGTTCTTGTACGCATAGATAAATAAATCATTAAAAAAAAAAAAGAAAATGTTAACTGTTCAGAAGAAAATTTCCTCTGAATCACATTTATTTTGGGGAGTATTCCTCTGTATATGTGTCCCCAAATCAAACTGACAAATATATAAGCTAATGCATGCATATATTTATTCTATGAACCATTATATATAATGGCAAAAACCTGAGCACATGGCAAACACCCATCAGTGAAAATCGAATCATCAATAAATCCACACAATTGGGTTTTATGCAAGTGTTAAAAAAGTAATGAAGGAGATATATATACACACATGCATATATATATATATATATATATATATATATATATATATACTGTGGAAAATGAGTATGAAGGGCACAATTTTTCAAACAAGCAAAGTAAAGAAAAATATTTGATCCAATGCTTTTTATTTAATAAAGAAATAGGAAACCTATGTAATCATTTGCAAATGGTTTCCAAGAAGAATGTAAGAATAAATCAAAAATGTTTCCCCACATGAGGAAAGATGGATTAGTAGAAAAAGGAAGAGAATTTGGGTGAAAGTAAGACTTTGCTGAACATGCAGTCTTTTATGTTTATGAACTGGTACCAAACATGTAAATGTTCACATAAAGATAATAATGAATTAAATTAAATTTTAAAAATATTATCTCTCAAAAATTTACACTGAGCCACTCACTGGAAAAAAAAAATATGATCTCATGAAAATTCTTTGAAATAACCCCAGTGGGATTGGTGGGAGATAAGTGGAGAATATTGATTGTTAGAAAATAACTAAAGAGTCATTATGGGATATGGATATCCATTATATTATTCTTTCTACTTTAGCATGTGTTTGCAGTTTTCATAATCAAAATATTATAAAGAGACAATAAGATATAAAAATTAGGGCCTCCCCTGGTGGCGTAGCGGTTGAGCGCTGGGCTGTGAAGCTGCCCACAGCCTCTGCAGTGCCGGTTCGATCCCCTGCCACCGGCGAGGGTCCCACATGGCACGCAGACCTCTCCTGCTGTGCCCACTGCTCCCCTCAGCAGTGTATTTCGGTCCATCTGCCTGTTCTGTTTCCTGCTCTGGCTCTGGTGAATTCTCTCATCCTCCTGCGCTTCTGTACCCAGTGCTTATATAAATAAATAAATAAATAAATCTTAAAAAAAAAAAAGATATAAAAATTATCAAGTTATCATCTGAGTCCAGAACATGGACAATATTTACTTTTTAGTGAACTATTTCCACTTCTGCAATAAACATGTTACTTTGTAAACAGGAAATAAAAAGAACATTAATTAAAAATTTCCAAAATGTAAATTGACATTTTAACCCAGCAATTTTTATTCAATTTGATGGAAAATTCTAATAAAACTTAACCACTGTTATAACATGGGAGACAAAGGGGCAAAAGAATAGCATAAACAAGAGGGACAGAGACAGAGCTCCTGACAAAGGGGACGAACTTGACAGCATGCCAGTGTTATCTTTATGAAAGTGGTATGGCAGAGTGATGAATTACAGAAGTGTCTCATAAAGTTCATTTGACAGCTGTTTAGGGAAATATTTACTTTGCAGTCATAATTATATTGCATTTGTTGAAATTTTGAAAATAAAAAAAATAAGGAGAAAGAGTTACTAGGCAGCAGTTGAAGAAGTAACTAGATAAGAAGTTTATTAATGTTGTCTAATTTTCCTTCAAATATGACATATATTTATATCCTTAGTTTCTTTATGGGAGTATGTTCATACTTGATGTGCCCTATAATTTGTTTTTGCATTTTATTGAGTTTTTGTATTTATTTTTTAACTGAATTTGATGTATGTTAGTGAAGTAGTTGTTTGTTCCTAAGATTTCTTAATTTGGACCTCCCTAGTGGTGCAAGGGGTTAAGATGCAACCTATGAAGCTCTCCACAGCCACAGCAGCACGAGTTTGAGTCCCGGCCAGGGAGATACCCACATGGTGCAGCAGACCTCTCCTGATTCACCTGCTGCTCCCCTCAGCAGTGTATTTCAGTCAATCTGCCTGTTCTGTTCCCCACTCTGTCTCTGCTGAATCTTCACACCCCCCACACCTCTGACCTATAGCCCAATTATTGTATACATAAATAAATAAATCTTTAAAAAAAGTTTTCTTAATTTGTCCCTATAATTTACCCTAAAAAAATGTAATACAATTCAGCAACAAAATTAAAATCAGGTAATGGGGGCAGCTGACTAGCCCAGCAGATGAGACCCTGTCTGAAGGAGATAGACAAGTCCTAAATGAGATGATAAAAGAAGCAGAAACATCTTTCCAGAAAACCTTAGATGGACTTTGATCACTTAAAAGAACCAGCTTCACAAACACGAAATTCAATAAAGCACAGAGGTTGGAAATATGAGCCATTCTTGGGCCTCCCTGTGGGTGCAAAGGGTTCAAACACAACCTATGAAGCTATCCCCAGTCACTGCAGCACGATTTTGATCCCTGGCCAGGGAGCTACCCACATGGCACAGCAGACCTCTCCTGACTCGCCTGCTGCTCCCCTCAGCAGTGTATTTCAGTCAATCTGCTGTTCTGTTCCCCACTCTGTCTTGGTGAATCCTCTCACTCCCACCCCCATACCTCTGGCCTGTTTCCCAGCTCTTTCTTGTATACACAAATAAATAATTCTTAAAAAAAAAAAAAAAAACAAGTAAAGAAATATGAGCCATTGCCAAGCCCAGCTCAGTTTCACCCTCTATTATACCTCTCATCAGCTATAAGTGTCCTTTGGTAAATTGTGTGCATAGAAACACACACATACACACACACTATTACATAACACTCATTTATAATAATTCATAGGTTACATGGAAATAGGTTTATATCTCCTCAGATTTATGTTACCACAACATACCTAAGACCAAAGCACCCAGTTTTGAAACTTCAGTATTCTATGTGACAGTGACTTCATTAAAAAATGGAAACACATAATAATATATAAACTTGTAAGACTTAAAAATCAAATAAGAATAAATACATAGATGATAGATGATTTATTAGTAGATGGCAGATAGATTATATACATAGACATAGCTATGTGTAGATATACATAGAGATGATATACACAATATATTAGTAGTTATGGATAGAGGAGCTCTCCATAGATAACAGATGTTAAATGATAGATAGATAGATAGATAGATAGATAGATAGATAGATAGATAGATAGATAGACGATAGATAGATAGATAGATAGAACATTTGGTAAAGTTCTTAATACCCCATATTATTCAGAAATATAGATAAATACCTTTTAATATGTATGTCACCAATACCACTCCCACCACCAAGGCACCATAACCCTCTACCATAGCCCATTGTCACCCTCCACACTTAGCTCCCAACACTCCTGTCCCTCCTCTGGATGCTCAATTCTATAATTTGATGTTTAGTTTCATATTGGTTTGGTTTAGTCTGACCCTTAGTTTCTTTACATTTTGCATATAAGTGAAATAATACAGTATTTGTCTTTTGCTTTCTGACTTGTTTTCTTAGTAGCATCTCATATCTGAATTTTTAATATATTTAACTCTATGCTACTTTCAGCTTAAGCACCATGTAAGTGTGAACTAATGCTAATAGTACTATTACTATAAGTATTAGTTTCACATCTGTGAATTAGATCATCCTCTCTTTATTCAAATAAATTTCTACTTCATCTGTTGTCTTCACTGAACATCTAATCTACATTTAGTTCTGTGTACCAGATCCCTTAGTTGCTTCCTTCCTCACATCACTTAACAAATATATATAAATATATATATATATATATATATATATATATATATATATATTTAGTATGAACTATGACATGCATTCACTGTGCATTGGATTTTCTTTGCTCATAAAACCACATTGTACATGCTTTATTTTCCTTTTAGTTCTCAGCATAAATTTTACATTGGTCCTGCAAATCCAAACATTCTAAATTTCCCTTACAAAACCAACCGTGGATCTCCTGCTCTCCAAATTTAATCATCTGACTTGATACCTTATTTGGCTTCTAATATGAAGGCAAAGGCTTAATATGCAGGGAAAAAATATTCCTGCAAATCTGTATGGTGATGGAATCCTGTTGCAACAAGAAGCTACCCAGTCCATTGCTTATATCCCCTCTCAGGAACAAACATGTTCATTCAGTTGTAGGGTTTAGGGAAACACAAATTATTCTAAGAGCACTGATGGGAATAAAGTAAAGTTGGGGAAGAAAAGAAACAAAAAATAAACTCTGGTCCTGGGAACATGTAGAAATGCTTGTTAAACCCAGCTTTACAGCTTGAGGAAGAGTAGGAATACTACTTCAGAAGATATAAAACTGATTCTCAATCAGAGTATCAGAAAATTCAACATTCCCCTTTCCTACCACAAATGTTAAGTAGCAATGAGTAAAATTATCAGTGGAATAAACATGGGAATGTTGCAAGAGAGATTCTAGGGAACAGGGAAAAAGGGAAAAATAAAGGTAATCAAGAAGGCAAACAATAGATAACTTTAGTCCTTGGTGCAACAATGGACTTAAAACCAGCTAAACTGTGGCCTCCCTGGTGGCCTAGGGGTTAAGTCCCAGCACGATCACCACAGTAGCCTAAGTTCAATCCCTACCAGGAAGCTAACAAACTTGGAGCAGCAGATCTTTCCTGTCTCGCCCACTGTTATCCTCAGCAGTGTTTATCAGTAGATTTGCCTGTTCTGCTCCCCACTCTGTCTCTGGTGAATCCTCTCACACCCCAGGTCTTCTATGCAAAAATAAATAAACAGATATTTATTTATTTGTTTATTTATTTATTTTACAACATTCTTCATTTTGGTACGATGTATGCTTTCTCATCTTGGTTATACTCCCCATGAAATTCCCACCACCAATTCACCCATGTGCCATCACCATAGTCCCTTGTGCTATCCCCACCCCTATTTTGATCCTACTCACTTCTCCACCCACCCGCAGCAGAATGTCTCTGGTTTATAGTTGCTTTGATTTTGATTTTTACTTTAGTATATTTAGTATATATTGATTTTGATTTTTACTTTAGTATATTTACTTTTGATTTTTACTTTAGTATATTTACTTTCTTTTATTTCCTGATCACTTATTTGGATCCTCTACATTCCTCCTGTAAGTGGAACCATTCGGTATTTTTTCCTTTTCTTTCTGGCTTATTTCACTGAGCACGATCCCTTCCAGCTCCATCCATGTTGCTGAGAATAGTATGAGTTTATCTTTTCTTGATTGCTGAATAATATTCCATTGCATATATATACCACATCTTCGTGATCCAGTCATCTATTTTTGGGCATTTGGGTTGTTTCCATAACTTACCTATTGTAAAAAGTGCTGCGGTAAACATAGGGGTGCAAGTGTCCTTTTGAATTATTTTTGTGTCCTTTTGGTAAATCCCTAGGAGTGGAATTGCTGGATTATATGGAAGCTACATTTTTAAAGTTTGAGGAACTTCCACAGCACTTTTCATAATGGTTGGACTAGTTTGCATCCCCACCAGCAGTGTAGTAGAGTTCATTTTTCTCCGCATCCTCACCAATATTTGTTGTTGCTAGTTTTTTTGATATGTGTCATTCTCACTGGTGTGTGATGGTATCTATCTCATTTGTGGTTTTGATTTGCATTTCCCTGATTATGAGGGATGTTGAACATTTTTTCATATGCCTATTGACCATTTATATTTCCTCTTTGGAGATGTGTCTTTTTAACGATTCTGCCCATTTTTTGAGTGGGTTGTTTACTTTGTTTTTGCTGAGTCTCATCAGTTCTTTGTAGATCTTTTTGATAAGCCCTTTATCAGTTCTACTGTGTGCAAAAATGTTCTCCCCGTCAGGGGGGTGTCTGTTTATTTTGGTTAATGTCTCTTTTGCTGCCCAAAAGCTCTCTAATTGATGCGGTCCCAGCTGTTTATCCTTTCCTTCACTATCTTTGCTTTGGGTGATGTGTCTTTCAAGATGTTACTGAGGTGACTTATTTCACTGAGCATGATCCCTTCTAGCTTCATCCATGTTGCTTCAAACTGCATGTGTTTATCTTTTTTGATTGCTGAGTAATATTCCATGGTGTATATGTACCACATCACCTTGCTCCAGTCATCTATTTTTGGGCATTTGGGTTGCTTCCATAGCTTAACTATTGTAACTAGTGCTGCTATAAACATAGGGATGCAGGTGCCCTATGGTATTACTGTCTCTGTGTCATTTGGGTAAATACCTAGGAGTGGAATTGCTGGATCATATGGAAGCTCTATGTTTAGTAGTTCAAGAAATCTCCACACAGCTCTCCATAGTGGTTGGACCAGTTTGCATTCCCACCAGCAGTAAAGGAGAGTTCCTGAAATAAGTCAGAAAGAAAAAGAAAAATACCAGATGGTCTCGCTCATAGCAGGAATTTAGAAAACCTAAATTAGAGACCAGGAAAAAGACTAATCAATACAAAGTAAAAATCAAAATCAACAAGCAACTATAAACCAGAGACACACTACAGGGGTGGTGGGGAAAGGAAGGACTAGAGTCAAAATAAGGGGAGGGGGAGCAATTGTATGGGGAATATAACCAAAATGAAAATGCATACATTGTGCAAAGATGAAAAAAGATGTAAGAATTATATAAAATAAAATATTTAAATAAAAAAAGATGTTACTAAGGTGGGCCTCCCCTGGTGGCATAGGCAGTTGAGCGCAGTGCTGTGAAGCTGTCCACAGCCTCTGTAGCCCTGGTTCAATCCCGGCCGGCAAGGGTCCCACATGGCATGGCAGACCTCTCCTGTCGCACCCACTGCTCTCCTCAGCAGTGTATTTTGTTAGTCTGCCTGTTCTATTCCCCGTTCTGTCTAGTGAATCCTCTCACCTTCCCACAAATCTTGCCTATACCCCGGTTCTTGTATAAATAAATAAATATTTTAAAAAAAAGATGTTACTGAGGTATATGTCATGAAATGTTTTACCTATTTTTTTTCTTTTATGTGTTTTAGGGTTTCAGGTGTTATGTATAGTTCTTTCATCAATTTTGAGTTAGATTTTGTGCATAGTGAGAGGTAGTAATCTAGCTTCATTTTATTGTATGTAGAAGCCAAGTTTTCCCAGCACCATTTATTGAACAGACTGTCCTTGTACCATTGCATATTCTTTGTTTCTTTGTCAAAAAACAGTTGTCTGTAAATCTGTGGGTTTATTTCTGGATTTTCTATTCAATTCCATTGGTCTTTGTATCTGTTTTTGAGCCAGTACCATGTAGTTTTGATTATTATGACTTTGTAGTACGATTTGAAGTCAGGGACTGTGATATCTCCATTCCCTTCCTTTTTAATCAGGAGAACTTTGGCTATTCAGGGTTTTGTGGTCCCATATGAATTTCATCAATATTTGTTCTATTTCTTTGAAGAATGTCACTTAGATTTTTATTGGGCTAGCACTGAATCTGTAAATTCCTTTTGGTAGGATAACCATTTTGATAATATTAATTCTTCTAATCCATGAGCAGAGGACAGCTTTCATTTCTTTGTGTCTCCTTTTTTATTTTAATAATGTTTTATAGTTTTCCTTTTTTAGGTCCTTTACCTCTTATGTTAGGTTTATTCCCAAGTATTTGATTTTTTTTGGTTTCAATAATAAAAGGGATGGTTTTCTTGATTTCTTTTTCTTCAGATTTATTGTTCGCATATAAAAAAGGAAATGTTTTTTGTGTGTTGATTTTGTTCCTGCTACTTTACTTACCTGGTTTATTATTTTGATTAGTGTTTCTATGGAGTTTTTGGGGATCTCTATGTATATTATCATGTCAACTGTGAATAGTGATAGGTTTACTTCTTCTTTCCCTATTTGTATATTATTCTCTTGTCTTATTGCTCTGTTTAGGACTTCCAGTATTATACTAAAAAGCAGTGGTGAGAGTGGATATCTTTGTCTTGTTCCAGATCTTAAGGGAAAGGTTTTCAGCTTTTCACCATTGAGAATGATATTGGGTATGGGTTTGTCACATATGGCCTTTTTTTTAAAAAAAGATTATTTTATTTATACAAGAACTGGGGTTCAGGAGAGTGAGAGGATTCACCAGAGACAGAGTGGGGAACAGAACAGACAGACTAACGAAATACAGTGCTGAGGAGAGCAGCAGGTGACACAGGAGAAGTCTGCCGCGCCATGTGGGAGTTTCTGTGGCTGGCCAGAATTGAACCCACACTGCAGAGGCTGCAGACAGCTTCACAGCCCTGCTCTCAACTGCCTGCACCACCAGGAAGGACCTATATGGCCTTTATTATGTTGAGTTATGTTCCTCTATCCTAAGAATTTCAAGGGCCTTTATCATAAATGGATTTTGAACTTTGTCAAATGCTTTGTCAGCATCAATTGATAAGATCGTATGGTTTTTATTTTTATTTTTGATGCTGTATTAGATTACATAATTGATTTTCAGATGTTGAACTATCCTTGTGTCCCTGGAATAAATCCTACTTGGTCATGGCCAATTATCATAATGATGCATTGTTGGATTCTGTTGGCTAAGATTTTGTTGAGGATTTTAGCATCAGTGTTCATTAGAGAGATTGGCCTGCAGTTTTACTTTTTTATGTTGTCCTTGTTTGGTTTTGGTATTAGTGTAATATTAGCCTCATAAAACATGTTTGGTCTTATCCCTTCTTCTCAAAATAAATAAAGTCTTAAAAAAAAAAAAAAGAACAGCTTACCTCCTGATATGATTAACATTAAAAATAATAATTTTAAAACTTTTTAATTTTTAAAAGATTAACATTGGGCCTCCCCTGGTGGCGCAGGTGGTTGAGCGCTGTGCTTTGAAGCTGTCTGCAGCCTCTGCAGAGCCGGTTCAATCCTGGCCAGCCTGTGAGGGTCCCACATGGTCCGCAGACCTCTCCTGTCGTGCCCGCTGTTTCCCTCAGCAGTGTATTTCATCAGTCTGCCTGTTCTGTTCCCTGTTCTGTCTCTGGTGAATCCTTTCATCCTCCTGTGCATCTGGCCTGTACCTCAGTTCTTATATAAAATAAATAAATAAATCTTAAAAATAAAATAAAAGATTAACATTAATGCAAGTAAGCACTAAAGCCTAAGTGTGCTTATGTTCAGCATAAAAAATATTTACCTTAATATCTCTGTTTCATACAATATGTATGGTTTTAATGAAAATTATGATGTATATAAAAAATGAGAATATAGTCTGAAGAGTCTATCACCAGAATCACACTCAGATAGGACATAGAAGATGCATCCAGGGTGTGGTAGATGTATCACAGGTTCTCCCGTGGAGAGTGAGTGAATATATTTGCCCTTCCCAGGAGATTTCTGACAATTTCTGGGTATATTTTGATTTTCTGTCTTGGGAAATGCTACTGGCATCTAGGGGATAGAGACCAGAGCTACTGCTAAATATCCTACAATGCAAAAGAAAAACACCTGACAACAAAAATTAACTAGTCCAAGTTATCAATAATGCTGCTGTTATTAAATTTTGCTCTTGTAGAAAAAGTAAATTATATGTGAAAAGAAACTGGCAATTTCTCCAGAGACATAGTAATAGAAAATAAGAATTCCTTAATCAGTAGAATCAAGGAGAGAGTTGGTCAAGTTGAAAGCAGGTGAACAGAAATACCCTAAACTGAACAGCAAGAAGAAAAAAAGAAGTGGGAAAACCCTGGAGAACAGCACAAGTAAGAGCTGTAGAAATTTAACAAATTAGTACAAATGAAGTAAGTAGGTAAAGAAAGATAAGAAAGCACAACTACTTCAAAAGCATAGTGAATGATTTTCCAAAATTATTGATAAATAAATTATAATCAAAATATTTCATAGAATGTCAAGTAGAAATATATATCAAACACACAGGCATAACATTCAAACTGCTAAAAATCAAAGACACTGTGTACACTTCAGTAGTGTATATATTATAAATTTATATATATATATATTATGGTCTTTTACCCTTCCATGGTCTTTTACCCTTCAAAGCATAACCTCTACTGGGAAAAAACATGTTTTGTTTGGTATTTAGTGTTTGTCTTTAAGAAGAAATTTAAATTTAATTAATTTTCCCCCTTAGAAAGGAGGAGTGATGTTAATGAAAAGGTGATTGAGATCACTACCAGCAAAAGAACAAGAATAACAATTTTCTGAAGAAATTGGCAATAATCACTGTTAACATACATATCTTAAATATTTCAGCCAGAGTTTATCCTGGTACTTTGGAGCTAAGTGTACCATCAGCCTTAACCATTCTGACTGTTCTGAGCACACCATAATGCTGACCTCATTCTCTATAGAGGTAAAATAAGGAGTCAGGAGTATTGACCTGTTATCAAGCCCCAGCTATACAACTGTCGTCTTGGAAAAGCCTTCCTTGAGTATTGTACAGAACAATTATTGCATACTTATAATAATTATCTTAGGAAAGTTACTTTAGAAAATATTTCCTCATCTCATGATTGTGATCCAGGAGAAAACTTAAAATTAAATGCTATTAAGTAACTCAGTCTTTTTCCCACAAAATGTATTGAGTATTTATTACACACTGTGCTAAGTCTAGGATTATCAAAATAAATGGACCACAAACTTTCAGTTGTGTCTAAAGACATACCTGGCAAGAAACTGGCCCTATTATTGTATCCTACTTGTTTATCGATGTTCGAAGATTTTGGTGTGTTTTAATAATTGACTACTTTTGTTTATATCAAGAAAACAATTTCCCCATAGTGAATTATAAATCACTACCCATTACAAATACTTGGAAGCCTTAAGCAATAGGTACCATAAGAAATAACAGGAAAATACTGTCAAGAATATGTTTTACATTACTGATCAACTTCTCTTCGACTTGGGTTAATGCAAATATAATGACAACTCTATTATTAGAATGCTCAAAAAGAGCTTGTCAAATTACCTAATTAGTATTGCCTAGTTGTATTTTCCTTTCTTTAAATCAATATCAAGGATTTTCTTTACTTGTATTTTTTAGTGAAACTGGAAATCATTAACAGCAAATAAACTTAGCATAAAAAGTAATCTAAAAAAATGCAAACTATTCATGATTTAGGAGTTCACACTTCAAGGAATAGATGTGGCCTTCCTTCATTTATAAGATTGTCAGCCTGTTAAGTTTCTTTTTTTTTTATTTTTATTTATTTTTGCATAGAAGTGGGGTATATACCAGAGGTGTGGGGGTGAGAATATTTACTAGAGGCAGAATGGAAAGCAGGACTAAGAGGAATAGTTGGTGAAACAGCTGAGGTCAGCTGTACCATATGTGGGTTAGCTCCCTGGCTGGGAATGGAACTCAGGCCATAGCAGTGGTAGTGCTGAAATGTAAACTGTAGGCTACCAAGGAGGTCCCAAGATGTTAGATTTCTGCATCCTATTCCATTTATTTTTTATCATTCTAGGTTGCTATGATTTCAATAAATTTACATGTTAACTGCAACACAAGGTGTCAGATGCTGAATTGTGGTTCAACAATAGACCACAGATAAATTGAAATAGAGAAGATTATTACTCTCATGTCCTGTAGGAATTACAAAGCATGTCTCAAGTCTGGGTGTCAGCAGAGAGAGAAGGCAGGACCTGAGATATATGTTTCTATTAGAGTCAATTGTGGAATGCCTGGGGTTCACAGATTAAGACAGCAGGTTAAGTGAATTCAGACTAAAAAGTCAAGTTTTGGTAAACTCCACAAGGGCAGTTATGAAATAGTTGAGTTATGAAATAACTCAAATAAACTTTCAACATTGGTACTGGTGCACTAATGTGTGGTTATGTTTTTGGTTTGTTTGTTTCATTTATTCCTATTTGTTTCATTTTGGCCCACTCCCAATCCCACACTTCTACAATCACCAATCTTTTCTGTGTATCTATAAGTTTTTCTTACTGTTGTTGTTTTAGATAATAATTCTATGTGAAATGATCAACATTTGTCTTTCACTGTCTGACTTATTTCACTTAGCCTAATTTCCTCAAGGTCCATCTATGTTGTCCCAAATGACAGGGTTTCCTCTTTTTTTATAGAAGAATAATATTCCATTATATTTATCCATTTATTTTTTTAATTTTTTTAAAGATTTATTTATCTATTCATACAAGAGCTGGGGCATAGGCCAGAGGTGCAGGGGGTGAGACGATTCACCAGAGACAGAGCAGGGAACAGAACAGGCAGACTGACTGAAATATACTGCTGAAGGGAGCAGCAGGCAAGCCAGGAGAGGTCCGCCACACCAATGTGGGCAGATCCCTGGCTGGTAATCAAACCCTTCATTTATTTTATCCACTTATTTATCAATAGATAGCTAAGTCATTTCCATAAACAATTTTGCAGTGAACTTGGAGGTGAAGACATATCTTTAACATTTTCTTTCCCTTTAGATAAATACTCAGGGATTGTTGGATTATATGGTAACTCTTTTTTTTTTAATTTTTTTTAGGAAACCATATTATTTTCATAATAACTACACCAATTTTCATTCCAACCATCAGCCTACAAGTGATCTTTTTCCCCATCTCACCAACACTTGTCATTTCTTGACTTTTTGATAATAACACTTCTACTTGGTTTGAGGTATTGATCTCACTATGATTTTGATGGCTAATGATGTTGAGTTCCCTAATTGTTAGTGATGTTGAGCACTTTTACATGTACTTGTTAGCTCCGTGTATATTTTCTTAGGAAGTATTCTGTTCCAATCCTGTGGACAATTTTTAATCAAACTGATTTTCATTTTATTCTATTTTGAGCTATATGAATTATTTATATACTTAATATTAGTCTTTGTCATATATACTTGTTTTTTAAATATTTTCTCCCATTCCATAGGTTACCTTTTCATTGTGCATATGGTTTATTTTACAGTGGGTGTTATCTTTTATAAAAGTCTTAATCTTTTGGAACACATTGATAATTAGATACTTAGATAAAATTATGTGATATCTGTGATTTACCACAGATAGTTGAAGCTTTCAGGGCTATGTATTAAACAAGATTGACCATGAGTTAATAAGTGCTGATGCTGGAGATATATTCTTAACAATGTCTGCTGAGTCTGATATTTACTAAAATAGAAAAATACAGGGTGATTTTTGGTGTCACCCTGTATTTTTCTATTTTAGTAAATATCAAACTCAGCAGACGTTGTTAAGAATATATCTCCAGCATCAGCACTTATTAACTCATGGTCAATCTTGTTTAATACATAGCCCTGAAAGCTTAAACCCCGAATAGCCAAAGCTCTACTGAAAAAAAAAAGAAGGAAATGGAGGCATCACACTCCCAGACTTCAAACTATACTACAAAGCCATAATCATCAAAACTGCATGGTATTGGAACAAGAACAGACATACAGACCAATGGAATTGAATAGAAAATCCAGAAATAAACCCACAGATTTATGGTCAACTAATCTTTGACAAAGGAACAAAGACTATGCATTGGAGCAAAGAAAGTTTGTTCAATAAATAGTGCTGGGAAAACTGGGTTGCTACATGCAAAAGAATAAAGCTTGACCACTACCTCACACCATACACAAAAATCAACTCAAAATGGATTAAAGAACTAGACATAAGACCTGAAACCATAAAATACATAGAAGGAAATATAGGAGAAACACTATGGGATTTGCACATCAAAGATATCTTTACAGACACATCACCCAAAGCAGTGATAGTGAAGGCAAAGATAAACAGCTGGGACTACATCAAATTAAAGAGCTTCTGCACAGCAAAAGAGACAATAACAAAAACAAAGAGAAACCCCACCAACTGGGAGAACATTTTTGCACCCAACACTAATGATAAAGGACTGATCACAAAAATCTGCAAAGAGCTGATGAGACTCAACAACAACAAAGAAAATAATCCAGTCAAAAAATGGGCAGAAGAGCTAAAAAGAAACTTCTCTGAAGAGGAAATGCAAATGGCCAACAGACATATGAAAAAATGTTCAACATCACTTGTAATCAGGGAAATGCAAATCAAAACTACCATGAGATACCATCTTACACCAGTGAGAATGGCACATATTAAAAAAACTAGCAACAACAAATGTTGGTGAGGGTGTGGAGAAAAAGGAACTCTTCTGCACTGTTGGTGGGAGTGCAAACTGGTCCAACCACTATGGAGAGCTCTGTGGAGATTTCTGGACCTACTAAACATAGAGCTTCCATATGATCCAGCAATTCCACTCCTAGGTATTTACCCAAAGGACACAGAAACATCAATTCCAAAGAACACCTGCACCCCTATGATTATAGCAGCACTCTTTACAATAGCTAAGCTTTGGAAACAGCCCAAATGCCCAAAATAGATGACTGGATCAAGAAGATGTGGTACATATACACCATGGAATATTACTCAGCATTCAAAAAAGATAAACACATGCAATTTGCAGCAACATGGATGGTGTTGGAAGGGATCATGCTCAATGAAATAAGCCAAAAAGAAAAAGAAAAATACCGGATGGTCTCACTCATAGCAGGAATCTAGAAAACTTAAATAAGGGACCAGGAAAATGAATATAAGAAAGTGAAAATCAAAATCAACAAAAAACTATGAACCAGAGACACTTTTTGGGGGGTGGGGGGCGGGAGGGGAGGGATTGGGGTCAGAATGGGGCGTTTGCAATTGTATGGGGGAATATAAAAATAAAATTTATTATTTAAACAAACAAACAAAAAAATAAAATAAAATAAAATTAAATTAAAAAAAAATTAAAAAAATAAAAAAAAATGAAAAATACAGGGTGAGCAGAGATCATTGATAGGTACACTAATGAGACCTCTAGTTTGTAAGTATTGGAAATATAAATTTAACAAAGGAATTTTATTCTAATATTCAAGATGTGGATTCAAATGATATATTTTGGATTTTGGGTTTTTTTCTTGTCCTTTTCACAGAACTATTTCCCTTTACACTTTTTGTCTGTCTGTTTGTTTGTTTTTGTTTTTGCTTAGGTATAGGCCAGAGGTGCTTGGGTGAGAGGATTTACCAGAGACAGAGTAGGGAGAAGAATAGGTGAACAGGCAGATTTACTGAAATACATGGCTAAGGAGAACAACAGATTAGACAGGAGAGGTCTGCTGCACCATGTGTGGGTTAGGTCCCTGGCTGGGGATTGAACTCAGGCCATAGTGGTGATAGAGCTGAGACTTAACCCCTAGACCACCAGGAAGGCCTAACATTGATTATTTTCTTAAACAAGCTCCTGACATGTGGCTATGCAGACTTATGGGTTTTTTTTTTTTTTTTCAGTGACACACTAAGCAGGGTAGCCCCTTCCTCTGTGTCCTCATAGATACTGGATGAGTGGCTTTATAAAACTCACCAAAGTGTGCTAATAGGCTCCAGTCACTGTTCACAGGAAATAAAGAGGTGAAATTACTAACCAAAACCAGGTCATAGGCCCTAGCATGTGAAGGAGAAAGTGGCTCCCATGACTGGTAAGACAAATCCTCCAGAGTCTCTCAGGCTTATGCCTTCTGTTACTCTAACTTCATCTTCCATTATTCTTCCCCGACCCACTCAGTTCTAGTCATACTGATCTTGCTGAAGTTCTTCTGAAATCCCAAGAACTTCCCCATGTGCTTCCTCCAGAATCCCTAGTTCTAATTCTCTATTTGGTCACCTTCAATTCTTGGCTTAGAAATTCTGAAAATTATCTCTTTCCCTTTTCTCTCTCATTTTCCTTACGCTGGGTATTCCTCTCACACAAGTTTCTTATGCTTTCATGGCATAGAAATGAAATTGGTGACATAAATTTGTTCTATTGTTACAGATGCAAGTGTAGTGATAAGTTTGGACTCCAGTCTGTGAGCACCAGAACTCCACTGAAGGGGTTTACAAATGGGAACAACATAATTAGGTTCAATTTAAAATGTTCTCTCTGCCTGAAGGATGAAAAATGAACCAGAAAAGAGTCAAGAGAGGATACAGGAAGAATTATTTCAAGCAATGCATAGAGAAATAACAGACTGGCCTAAGAAGAAATAAGGACAATACTATCAAGGGCCTGAGTGGGCCAAGAGATAGCAAGTTGTTGCTCAGAGCAAAAGATGTCGAGAGTTTTCCCCCAAAATCAATTAGTATGCTTTTACTTTTATAAATAAAAGTTGATTATATAGCAAAACGAGTCAGAAATGAAAAGATGAATGCCATATAATTCACTCATATGTGGAATATAAAAAAGCAAAGCAAATGAACAACTAAACCAGAAAATCTCTTAGATTCCAATAGAAGGAAAAAGAGTTGGGGTGGCAGAAATGGATAGAGGGCAGCATATTACCTTAGTATAGTGTAATTGTTAATAGTAATTAAACTTTGCTAATTATTAATCACTAAAGTCCATGTTGTTGTTTCTTTTTTTAATTACCTTATTTTTTTCCCTAAGATTCCATACAGAATACCACTTTACCTTTATTCACTTTGCCTCCTTAGGCTCCCCTTGGCTGTGAAAGTCACTGATAATTTCTTTGTTGTTGATGACTTTCACTGTTTACAGAGGAATCCAGAGTAAGTAATTTATAGAATGTTCCTAAAGTGGGATTAATCTGATGATTTTCCTACGATTAAACTAGCATAATGGGTTTTGGGGAGGAGACTACAGAAGTAAAGCACTTTTTTCAGCATATGATGTTAAGGAATATATGCTATTAACTGAACCTTTACTGTTAATGATTACCTTGGTTAACAGGCTGAGGGTATGTTGTCAGGTTTTTCTAATCAAAGTTATTCTTATTCCTGGGCTTCCTTGGTGGCACAGAGGTTAAATTCTCAGTGCTATCAAGCTATTGCCAGCCACTTACGCATGAGTTAGATCCCCAGCCAGGTAGTTGACCCACATGACACAGCAGACCTTTCTCCTGTCTCACCTGATGCTCCCCTCAGCAGTGTACTATATCCCTGTTCTGCTTCCTACACTGTCTCTGATGAATCCTCTCACCCCCGCAAACCTCTAGCCTACACCCCAGTTCTTCTATGTGTAAATATATAGTTCACACTTAAAGAATTACTCTGTATAGCTTACACTTACAGGAATTATGCCCCATAAGATAAGCTGCATGTTATTTGGAACATTTTTTCCTGCATGGGAGATTTGTCTCTTGTCCTGCATATTAACTTAATTGTTTATTTTTATTAATACTGTCTCATTGACATGTATTTTATACTTTGAGTTATAATTCAATATTATTTTCTGATTACCTTTCTTCTAGCCATTTCAATATTTACAATTGGTTCTGATGTGCCTTTGACATAGCACCATCATTGTAGAAGTTTTATTTGAACACTTACTAAATTTTAATTTTGCCTATATGATGTCCTAGGTCCTTGTCAATTTCCTACCCTCATGCAAGAATCAGTCATACTGTAATTAATATTCATCCTTCCCCCAACTTAATCCTTGACAACTTAATTTTTTAGTGTCTATATAGTTGCTTTTTCTGTAATGTCATATTCATATGCATGCAATCATGTTTATTAGTTTTTAGAGACTGGTTTCTATAAATGAGCATTAAACTTTATTCATGCTTTTTGCAACTTGATAACTCTTTGTAGTAGTGAATGATACTCCATTACATGGATGTAGCCAAGTCTGGGTGAACATTTTTTGTGTGGACATGATTTTTATTTTTAATTTTTTTAAATTTTTTAAACAATTATTTCATGGTTCTGTCTCTTTTTCTTTTCTTTTTCTGTTTTTTAAAGATTTATTTATTTATACAAGCACTGGGTACAGTCAGAAGCGCGGGAGGGTGAGAGAATTCACCAGAGCCAGGGCGGGGAGCAAAGCAGACAGAAAGACTGAAGTACACTGCTGAGGGGAGCAGCAGGCGGCAGGAGAGGTCTGCGCGCCATGTGGGACCCTCCTCCGGTGGCCGGGGAGCAGCCGGGGATCGAACCTGCGCCACAGAGGCTTTGGGCAGCTTTGCAACCCAGCGCTCAACCGCTGCGCCACCTTGGACATGATTTTTAAAACAGTTGGGCAAGTATCTAGGAGAAAAGCTGCTGGATCATAAGAGTATTTTAAGCTTTGAAAAAAAGTTCCTGCCTGTCCTCTGCACTGGCTGTCCCATTTTGCATTCCAACCAGCAGAGAAAGCAAGTTCCTGTTGTCCTCTATCCTTCCCAGCATTTGGTATTGCCAGTATTTTGAATTTTAGTCATTTATTTATTTATTTTTAAAGATGTATTTATTTATGCATATAAGAAATGGGGTGTAAGCTAGAAGTGCTGGGGTCAGAGAATTCACCAGAGAGAGTGGGAAGGAGAACAGGCAGATCTACTGAAACACACTGACTGCTGAGGGGAACAGCAGACGAGATAGGAGATCTCTACTGCTCCATGTGGGTTAGTTCCCTGGCCAGGGATTGAATTCATGCTGCAGTGGCTGATGATATCTTGATAACACTGTGTCCTCCAAACTCTGGTAGCCACCATTCCATTCATTTTTACTGTTTTTTAAGTTTCCACAAATATGTTAGATAAGTGACTTGTCTTTCTGTATCTAACTTACATCACTTAGGATAATGCCCTGTAGTTCCATCCATTTTTTTTCTTTTTGCAAATAGTGGGTTTTCCTTCTTTTTTATTACTGACTATTAATTACTATGACATACAATTAATGTACAAAATAATACTGTGTGCATGTTTTATATATACATTTTCTATGTCCATTCACATTTTCATATCCTCTCTATTGCAAATAATACTGTGGTGAACATGGAAAGGACAGATCTCTTTGAGACAGTGATTTTATTTTTTCATATATATACAAAGAAAATGGAGTGACTGAAACATATGGGTGTTTTATCTTTAATTTTTTGAAGCACCTCCATATTATAATTTTTAATGATTGGATCAATTTGCATTCTTACACAAGTATTCTTGCACAAGTATTCCCTTCTCTCCACGACCTTGTCAGCACTTGTCTTTTTAATAATAGTCATTGTAACAGGTGTGAGGTATGAGGTTATTGCCTCATTCTGAGTTTGATTTGTATGTCATTCTTGATTATTGATGTTAGGCACATTATCATGTACTTATTGGTCATTTATTTATCTATAGAAGCTCATTGCCTTTTTTTTCCAGGATTGTTTTTTCTTACTTTTGAATTGTGAGTTCCTTATGTATTTTAGACGTTGTCAAGTTCTTGTTTAAGTGTTCTATATATAGTATATGATTATGTTATCTGATAACAGGCAACTCTATTTTTCCCTTTCTAATATATGAATGCTTTTATTCCTTTTTTTTTTCTTTTTCTAATTACTCTGGATTTCCAATACTACGTCTAATAGTAGTGACAATGGGCAACTTTGTTTTGTTCCTGATCTTAAAGGAAGATTTTCATATTTTCATCCCTGAGTAGTATTTTCATTGTGGACTTCTCATATATGAAATTGACTATGCTAAGGTTCCTCTTTAACAGATTTGTTGAGGATTTTTTTATTTCATCAGGACAGGTTGTTGAATCTTGTCAAATGTCTTTTCTTTACACCATGATAGCTTAGGTGCTCAATGAATATAGGAATAAATAACTGAGTGATATATGAATGAGTGAATGAATGAAGTCTTAACTAGTTAACTTCTAAATACTACAGATTTATGGTTTTGAAATTTCACCTTTTTCTAAACATTTTCCTGGAAATAAAAATTAATCTAAATGAATAACAGTTTATTAAAGACAAACATCAGCACAGAGGTACTACAACAAAGGTGCAATAAAAGACTATGTCTAATTTCCTTTTCACTGATAAGATTATTTATCCCCATTGGCACTTTAACTGTCTTTTGTGACTCACTCACTGCACTTAAAACAGAGACAAGTGGAATACCTAACTTTCTTATCCTGACCATTAGTCAGAGAAAGCATCTAAGCCTACCTTGTAGCTACAAAAATCAATGATGATTTTAATAAAAGAGTAGCAATTTGTTTAGACCTTTTCCAAGCTCAGGAAGTTATAACTCAAATTGTATTCACTAATTTAAGAAATGTGCTATACTTAATGCCAGCATTCACACTGTATGTTTAATGCAGCAGTTATTTCTGTGATACTGATAAAAGGTCTATATATCTCTCAAATTAATAAAAGTCAGGAGTAATTATTCAGTACTTTACATTAATCTTGGAAAGTATTTTAATTAGTCTGAATATAAACTAGAACAGATAAACACTACAAAGGACGATTCAATAAAGGTCAATACAGCTTATGAATATGGATGTAAACATCTATATCTAATATTAACGAACCAAATAGCACAATGATTAAAAATGATGATATACTGTGATCAATTCAGATTTATTTTAAAAATATAACCTGGATTTGACATTTTAGAGTTGACATGTATATCTAATAGGACAAGTCAGCTATGTATGTGGTGGTTTCTCAGATTTTAAGAAGTCAGTTAATATTATCAACACTAACAGAGGAAGGTATCATTTTTTGTCATTTCACTAAATTAAAAAAAAAATCATGAAACATAATCTTCAGTATCCAGTGAAATGTCTGCAAAGTAAAGACAACAAACTTGCCTCCTCCTAACATGAACAACAAAAAAGCTCACCTTGTCAACAAAAATAAGTAGATACTTAGAAATAAAGGTTATAAAGCAGTTACACAGACAAATGGAAATAAAAAAAATAAGGAAAACTATATGTATATCTTATGAAATAGATATTCAATTAAAAAAGTTAAAAAGAGTTAAAGAACACCATAGGGCCTCCTTGGTTGTGCAAGGAGCGAAGCACAGAACTTTGTCACTATCTGCAGCCACTGCAGCACAAGTTTAATCCCTAGCCAGGGAGCTACCAACATGGCACAGCAGACCTCTCCTGTCTCGCCCACTGCTCCCCTCCGCAGTGTATTTCAGTCTGTCTGCCTGCTCTGTTCCCCACTCTGTCTCTGGAGAATCCTCTTACCCCCAGTTCCTGTATGCATAAATAAATAAATCTTTTTTTAAAAGGATGCTATATCATGATTAAAGGTCTGGTACAAGGAGAGTTAGCACATAAATATGTGTACACAATGATGGAATATCAAGATGCATATGACAATAATGGTATTAAGAGAAATTGACAACAACAATACAATAATACGGGGGAACAATAATGCCCCATTTAAAACAGATCAATCAGACCAAGTATAAATAAGGAAACAAAAGATATAAATGAGGAGCTAGACCCAAGTTAACAGAATCTATAAGGTTTATCAAAAACTGTATTAAAGTAAAGGGGAAGATAATTTCAATGAAGCCTCATATTTAAAGACAATAGAAGTCACAAATAAACAACCTAACATTACACTTAAAGCAACTTGAAAAAAGGAACAAATAAGACCTAAAGTTAGTAGAAGGAAGTGAATAATAAATATAACAGCAGAAATAAATGAAATAGAGGTCAAAAAGTCTATACAAAATATCAGTGAAACCAAGATCTGTTTCTTTGAGAAGACAAACAAAATTAAAAATGCCCTAACTAGGGAGGGGGATTTGAAATTTAGGAACAAGAAAACCTGTCAAATCACCATTGACTAAACAGTGTACTATATGTTTTAGCCAGTGTTGTAGGGAACAAAAAAGAAATGTTAACATGTTTGTAGATCTGAAAAATAAATATATCTTTGTTAGATAATTTGGCTGCAAAATAGAAAATTTCCAAGTTTTCCAGAAAGTATTAGAATGAAAACATTTTAATAAGAAAACAGTATGAAATAATATAAAAATTGCTGTATTTCTTATATCAGAAGCAAATTAAGTTTAAAAGGATAACTCTTACAATGATATCAAAAATACAAAGTATCGGGGGCCTCCCCGGTGGCGCAGTGGTTAAGCGCCGCGCTGCGAAGCTGTCCACAGCCTGTGCAGCACCGGTTCGATTCCCCACCGGCCAGTGAGAAACCCACATGGCGGGGCAGACCTCTCTTGTCTTGCCCACTGCTCCCTTCAGCAGTGTCTTCGGTCCTTCTGCCTGTTCTGCTCCCCACTTTGTCTCTGGTGAATTTGCTCACCCTCCTGCGCTTCTGACCTTTACCTCAGTTCTTGAATAAAACAAACAAAAAAATACATAGTATTGGGCCTCCCTGGTGGCACAAGGGGATAAAACACAGCACTGTGAAACATCCACAGTCTCTGCAGCATGAGTTCCATTCCTGGCTAGCCAGGGAGCTACCCATATGGTGTAGCAGATCTCTCCTGTCTCGCCTGCTGGTCCCCTCAGCAATGTATTTCAGACAGTCTGCCTGTTCTGTTCCCCACTCTGTCTTGGTGAATCTTCTAGCCCCGGCACCTCTGGCCCGTAGCCCAGTACTTGTATGTATAAATTAAAAAATCTTTAAAAAAAACAAAGTATCAAGAAATAAATCTAACTATATTTGGAAGATTTTGTGGAGATTATTGCTATTATTGAATGATATTTAAAAAAAGGTATATAAACCTATGTAAAGCTATGTAAATAGTTGAAAATCATGTTCATGCATTGGAAGTTTAAATATTTTTAAAATTCTTTCTATTATTTGTACATAGGATCAATGCAATCTTTATCAAAACCTCAAGTATTTTTTTTTCTATTGATTATTTAATAGGTTGTGGGTGAGTGTATAACTTCAAAATTTTTCTGCATTTCTTGGAAAAAGAAGACAACATGGAGAAAAACACAGCTTATTTTGAAATGATAATAATAGAGCAGGATGATTTGGAATAGCCTCTCTATGAAATCAGTGGAAGAATTAGAATTCCCAGAAACAGATGTATGGCAGATAAAATTAAAAAGACAAGCAATCTCAAGTGATGGTGATAGTGTGGATGAATCAAATATCATGTACTCTCACAGTGAGAGTATATATTGGTGTGGTCACATTGACAAACTATTTGGCAGTATATGGTAAAACTGAATATGAACCTTCTCTATGACTCAGCAATTTTATTTGTGAGAATATATCCAGGAGAAATGGATACCCATGGTCACCAAGAAATGTATATCAAAATCTGCTTGGTGGAATTGTTTGTAATAGCTCCAAAGTGAAAGAAATCCAAACATTTAGCGAGAGTAGAATGAAAATATATATATGGTATCTTCCTACTCCAACAATAAACCAGTGTAGATGATATCAACAAATACAATATTAAACAAAAGAAACCAATATGCACTATATTATGCTATTCATACAGAATTTTAAAAATAAAGTCTTGATCTACAATAGTGGTTATTCTTAAAAGAGTAACACCCATTTATGCACATGAAGATATTGGCAATTTTCTTGATTTGGGTATTGGTTACATGGTAAGTTCATTTGCAAAAAAATCATTAAGATAAACACTTTTGTGTGTGTTATGCCTAAATAAAATCTGCACTTAAAAAAAAAACAAACCTAAAAGTTCAAGGAAAAAATCACAGAACACATTTTAAATAGTTTTACATTATATTAATTTTTCTGTCACTCACATCCAATAATTTTCCAGCCACTAACGAAACTATTTAAAAAAAATTGTTTTATAATCACATCAAAAAATTGAATACTAAGAAATAAAACACATAATTTAAAAAATGACAAAATATTATTAAAAGAAATTTTCAGGGGCCTCACAGTGGTGCAGCGGCTGAGCGCTGGACTGTGAAGCTGCCCGCAGCCTCTGCAGCACTGGTTCCATCCCCGGGGAGGCTCCCACATGGTGCGCGGGCCTCTCCTGCCCAGCTCACTGCTCCCCTCAGCAGTGAATTTCAGTCAGTCTGCCTGTTCTGTCCCCCACTCTGGCTCTGGTGGATTCTCTCACCCTCCCTCACTTCTGACTGTACCCAGTGCTTGTATAAATAAATAAATAAATCTTAAAAAACAAATAAATAAAAATAAAAGAAATTTTAAAAGTTCACAATAAGTGGGAAAACATTGCATGTTCCTGACTCAGAAGATAATATTCCTTTTTTTTCCCCAAAAAGATTTATTTATTTATTTATTTATTTATACAAGCACTGGGTACAGACAGAAGCATGGAAGAGTGAGAGAATTCACCAGAGCCAGAGCAGGGAACAGAACAGGCAGACTGACAAAGAAATACACTGCTGAGGGCAGCAGCAGGCGCAGCAGGAGAGGTCTGTCATGCCATGTGGGACCCTCGCCTGCAGCCAGGGATCAAACTGGCGCTGCAGAGGCTGGGGGCAGCTTCGCAGCCCAGTGCTCAACCGGTGCACCCCCAGGGGAGGCCCGATCATATTCTTTAAAAAAAAAAGATTTATTTATTTACGCATACAAAAACTGGGGTACAGGCCAGAGGTGCGGGGATGAGAGGATTCACCAGAGACAGGATTCTAGGGAACAGAACAGGCAGATTGACTGAAAACACTGCTGAGGAAAGCCACGGTCGAAACAGGAGAGGTCTGCTCTGCCATGTGGGTAGCTCCCTGGGCTTCAGGGGATTGAACTTGTGCTGCAATGGCTGTGGATAGCTTCATAGTGATGTGCTTAACCCCTTGTGCCACCAGGGAGGGCCAGAAGATAATATTCTTAAAATATAAATATCTCCCAAATCTGATCTATATATTCAAAACAATGCTCTACAGAAAAACCATGCTTTATAACCTATATTTATGGTAGTCCCATTTTTGCTATTTTAATTATACTCACACAGTTTTCCATAGTGGCTGGACCAGTTTGCATTCCCACCAGTAGTATAAGAGGGATGTTTTTTCTCTACACATGCTCCAGTATTCATTGTTTCCAATTTTGTTTTGTTTTTACTATATGCTATTCTCAGAGATATGAGGTGTATCTCATTGTGGTTTTGATTTGCACTTCCCTAATTATAAGTGATGTTGAACATTTTAAAATACCTGTTGGCCTATATTTAATTACAGAACACCCCTAATAGCTGATATAATATAGAAAAAGAAGAACAGGGTAGTAGAAATCATACTTGTGATTCCTAAATTTACTATGAATCAATAGAAATCAGGGCAGTATAAACTGACGTAATAACAGCTATAGGTCATGGTATGGGATTGAAATTTCAGAAATAAACCCAGATTCCTGAAAATTGTATATATACACATATGTATACACATATACATGCATTATGCATGTATGTGTGTCAGCAAAGAATGTATTTCATGATTCCATTAATGTGGTGACATGAATGGAGACATGAATGAAGCACACCAGTGGTGGAGAAGGTTTGTAAGGCAAGACTGCTGCTTAAGCTGAAGTGTTTGTGATATTTATTGAGTGTACAGAAGCTAAAAATAGATGATCATATAGAAGTGGTATGAGTCCAGACGGTGGGGTTGGAATGGGTGGCGAAGATTTATAAGCAACAGAGAAGGGGACATCGTGACCATACATCATGAGACTATTGGGCCTCCCTGGTAGCTTGAGGGTTAATTCACAGCACTATCAAGCTATCAGCAGCCACTGCAGCATGAGTTCGATCCTTGGCCAGGGAGCTAACCCACATGGCTAATCCACATGGCACAGCAGACCTCTCTTGTCTCACACACTGCTCTCCTCAGCAGTGTACTTCAGTCAACCCACCTGTTTCCGTTCCCTGCTCTGTGTCTGGTGAATCCTCTCTCCCTCAGCACCTCTGGCCTACACCTCAGCTCTTGTATGCATAATTAAATAAATCTTAAAAAAAAAGAGAGAGAGATTTTTATCAGAAAGGTATATGTGTTAACGTTATCACAAGCCATGTTTTCTCAAAGCAAACCATGATGGTAATTATACAATCAGGTCAATGGTGGCCTATGCATCCCTGGGCCTGCCTCTTAATGTGGTGGGCTAGTGTCCTTAGGTAGTTAAGAAATGCTCTGTTGTGATTTGCAGATAGCAAATAAGTCACAGTTGCCCTTGAGTGGCCATCTCATAGGAACCCACACATTTATATGAAATGGTTACCATAACAGGCAGTTTTTAGAGACAACAAGTAGTTTGGTGGGCTGAGATGATGGAGTTGACAACTGACAACAAAATGGTCATTCAGGGATGCTGAAAAATGTCTTAAATTGATTTTCTTGATTGCAACTTTGAATTAATTGAAGCCAATTAAATATGTTTGAAAAAATGTAGAGGAAAATAAAAGTTTAAATGGAGATAGGATCAAATGGAAAATTTGGTATGCTTTCTAGCAAAAGTCAGGGCAAATTGGCTAGAAATACTTTTTTTTATAAAAATTGTCTCATCATCCATTGTGTTACATCAAAAATGCCTCCATTTTTAATTTTAACTTACCTTATTCTTTGTTTTTCTTCTTTCTTCTTACTTATTGTTCTTTGACCTTTTTCTTGAATAACATTTTATTGATTTTTCCATTTGTTTACATAACTGTATAATTTTGGAAGTACAACTTCATGCAACATCCTATTCACATTGTGTAACATTTTAGATAATAGCAATGAGACTGGGAAAAGGTAGACATTAATATAGATGTTTGAACTTCTTTTTTAAAAGGCAGAATACCCTTTTATTCAAAAAATCTGTGAAATCTGTGACAGTGTATATATAAATGTAGCTCTACAGCAGTATGAAACAGCTAAATTTGTCCTTTTTTTTTTCTGTAATATATGAGGTGCTACATTTTTAAATGAGAACCTGTATCCACATCCATTCTCTTTTTCTGCCCAGTCTGTTTCTCTAGCAAGTATACATGTCTCCAGCACATACCTATTATATTTTGAATCTCTCTCAGAACTCCATTCTGAACTACAACACTTCAAAGAGAGTATTTTCATGTCCCAGAAAATTCTCTATATTTCAATTTCAGTATATTGCACTGCTGTTCTCCCAGCTCCCACTACTAGAAACCTATGAGTCACCCTTGACTGTCTCCCTCCAAGGAAAATTCCATTGGTTCAGCTTCTCTAATCTGTCGTAGCTGCCTTCTCATGTAACATTACTTCCTTAGAGTAAGGTGCAGGGATCCCTTATAAGATTCCAATCACCTCTGAAGATGATTCAACTCTGGCCATGACTTTTTGGTTCCAGCAGCACTGGAGCCCAAGTGCCCGGAGAAGTCCTTCTCTCACCTCTACCTGTGGGGTCCATTCCAGCAGATCGTTTTTCCTGTTCCATAACCTCAACTCCACCCATCATTTACATAAACAGTATTAATTATTTTTTGAAAGCTAGATTCCAGATCAGAAGAACTTTCCTCTGATCTCTGTGACACTATACCTGACTCATTTATTGGTGTTAGCTCCAAACATATATTAATGTTCAATGTTTATGATCAAATGTATGCATACATAGCTCTCTTTGAAAATAATGTCAGTATAGAATCTCAATTTCATATCTCATAAAAAATCCATTATCACTATATTAGTAAAATAACTGAAACATTTTAAATTATTAATATAATTGTATTTTTATATATTTTTATATTTTATTTTATTTTATATAATTCCTACATCTTTTTTTTTTTATTTTTGCACAATGTATGCATTTTCATTTTGGTTATATTCCCCATACAATACCCACCCCCCTTATTTTGGCCCTAATTCCTCCTCACCTCCTCCTCACCCCGTGAGTGTGTCTTATTAATATAATTTTAATTTTTTAAATTTTTTTAAAGATTTATTTATTTATACAAGCACTGGGTACAGTCAGAAGTGCGGGAGTGTCAGAGAATTCACCAGAGCCAGAGCAGGGAACAGAGCAGGCAGACCGACGAAATACACTGCTGAGGGGAGCAGCGGGAGTGGCAGGAGAGGTCTACTGTGCCATGCGGGACCCTTGCCGGTGGCGGGGGATGGGACCGGTGCTGCAGAGGCTGCGGGCAGCTTTGCAGCCCAGTGCTCAACTGCTGTGCCACCAGGGGAGGCCCAATATAATTTTAAATAAATTAATATGAGGTGAATGATTCCACTTATTTTAAATGTACATTTGAAACATGCACAGCTATATGCAAAAAGAGAGTATCAAATATGCTAATAGCTATTAATGTTGAGGTATAAGATTCATGTTATGATTTCTCTATTCCTTATATTTTTAGTAAAATTTCAAATTTCTGACATAAATAGATATGGTTTTAATTTATTATATAGCTATTTTTTATTTTAGGAAGTAAAATGATTAATTAATGATGATATAAAATTTCACTTAAAAGAAATAGGCTAAGCATAACCTAGCAAGTTTGAGTTCCTTAATCTTCTGTTAGACCTTTCATCCACACAGTTAAATTCAAACTTGCATTGTAAAATCAAATTAGTCTTAATCTACAAGAATAGTGCTTACAAACATAAAGAAACTAGCAGATATTGATGACTGTTTCAGACTAGATGTTTTCACATGCATTAAAGTATTAAATAACCACAATTTCAAGAAGTAAGAACTGTGAATTCTGTATTAAAAATGGAAAATGACCAGTACTATTGCCAGAAAGAGGAACCATAATGGTGAAAGTTATTTTTATAACATTTTTTTCAAAGGATTCTTAGTAATACAGTACTCGAAGTTTGTAAAAAATAGGTTTGAAAATGAAGCAGACAGGGCCTCCCTGGTGGTGCAGGCAGTTGAGCGCAGCACTGTGAAGCTGTCCTCAGCCTCTGCAGTGAAAGTTCAATCCCCACCAGTCGCAGAGCAACATGGGGCAGCAGACCTCTCCTGTCTCTCCCACTGCTCCCCTCAGCAGTGTGTTTCAATTTGCCTGTTCTGTTCCCCACTCTGTCTCTGGTGAATCTTCTCACCCTCCCGCACATCTGGCCTGTACCCCAGTTCTTGTATAAATAAAAAAAAAATGAAGCAGACAGATAATGGTCTGATAGTTATGGACTCAATTGCATGCTCCCAAATTTAACAAGTCGATATCTTAACGACTATATCTCAGAACATTACTGTATTTGGAAATAGGGCCTTTAAAGAGGTGATGAATTGAAATGAGGGCATTAAGGCAGGCCCCTAAACCAATCTGTCTAATATCCTTATAAGAAAAGATGTGGATACACAAGGGGTCACCAAGGATGTATATTCACAGAGGAAAAACCATCTGAGGACATGGGCACCCACCTGTGTCCCTGGGACCCTAGAAGCAGAGACCCTGGGAGAAACAAAAACTGTCAGCACCCACTTTAATCTTGGACTTCTGACTTTCAACAGTGTGAGAAAGCTAATTTCAGCTAGTAAAGTGAATTAACTAGGTGTTTTTGTTATGGCAGCCCAAGCAAATTGATGGAGAAGAGTAACTTGGGAAAATAACGGAGAATGAGCAAGAAAAGAGAAATCTCAATTCCATGGGACTCTACTTTTTAGTTCCAATTATTTTTTGAAAAAATAATGTTAGGGGCCTCCCCGGTGGCGCAGCAGTTGAGCACTGGGTTGCGAAGCTGCCCGCAGCCTCTGCAGCAATGCCGGTTCGATCCCCGGCCACCAGGTGAGGGTCCCACATGGCGCACAGACCTCTCCTGCGGCCCGCTGCTCCTCTCAGCAGTGTACTTCATCAGTCTGCCTGTTCTGTTCTCCGCTCAGGTTCTGGTGAATTCTCTCACCTTCCCACGCTTCTGACTATACTCAGTGCTTGTATAAATAAATACATAAATCTTTAAAAAAAGAAAAAAAATAATGTTAGGCACTCAGGGAAGAGTATATTTTTAGTAATTACTTTTGCACATTGCTCCTAAATACATAAATAATCATTAATAATATATTGTCAAGATTATTTTTTCCACTGATCTATTTGTCTAGAAGTAATTTATATTACAGATAAATTTTACCTATTGTGATATCATTTGGCTGGGAGTTTCATCTTCCAAAAAGTCTCATTTTGGTAATATGTGAATAGCAGTATTATTGTTAATGAACTCTTGTTAGGGTTGAAAGAGTTTTCCTTTAGCAATAATCACTGCCAAATCATTTTCACAATTACAGAACTTAGGTAACCAGTAATGCCTCAAAATGCATTTAGATTTTGTAAACATGTACTCAAATAACAAGATTTGTCTTCCATAGTTTCTGTTTCAATACATGCAATAAATATGTATTATTGTAGGAGATTTTATGTTATATTAAATGTTTGTCCCTGTTTTGATTACTATTCTTTTTATATTTTATTCAATTTAAGCTAATAATCCTATTAATGTTAATGGGAACTGCCAAGTCAAAATACACTGAAGCAAATTAATAGGTCCTATAGTCCTTAGATATGACTTTGATATATTTTCTATCATTAACCTCCTTCACAGAATTTTATACTATTTTACACTATTTTAAGTAGACATAACCAAACAGGATACATAAGGGGAATATGGAGGCTAATTTTGTGGTGGTTAACTTAGGATAGGATATGTAGATAGCCAATGCAGAAAATTTGAAAAGATAGTTCATAGAATGTTACAGAGTAAATTAGTGCATTCAAAATATTGGGCCTCCTGTCTTTTATTTGGGCAAGAACTCCTACACTCACCTAAAATGGGACCCTTTTCTGGGAGCTTTCAAATAAGTGCTTCCATGTGCACTCTGAATTGAAGTAACCTGAGCACATTTCCATTTCCACACATAGGAGCCAAGCCCCTCATGCATATGCAGTTTTAATCAGTAAAATACACTATTGTCTCCAACACTCAACTAATACATGTGGAGTCCTCATGTAAACACATTTTTTTTTTTTTTTTACTTTCAGATCAATAATTTTGAGTCTTTTTTCAGAGAAGAGACTGGGGAAGGAAGATGGAAATAGGGTTACTGTTGACCACCTTTCATCAGGAACACCCCCAAACAGCAAGCAAAATGCAAGCTTAGGAGTAACTTCATTCTCCTTTTAGAAGGTACTTTAGCAATGTGTAGATATTATGGTTGCCAGAGAATGTTCCATGGGAAATGTTTAGAAAGTCATACTCAAACCTACCTGTACTCCCAGGCTTGTGCATGCTGCTCTGAAAACACCAGGGATTTATCCTTCGTTTTCTCATAATTTCTCCTCTGTTCTCCTTTCCTCTTCCATTCTTCTGTTTTCATTTTATTTCATTTTCTTAATTTGAGAGATAAGATAAAGAGCAGACCAAGAAAAAAGAGATTTAAATATAAGAATCTAGCAATGCATATCACTTTACAATATACTTTCTATAATAACTGTAATAACTTCATCTTATTTATCCCAGAAAAAGAAATTTATTTCCCTATTTGGAATATTAAAGAGAATAAGTATGGTCATTCATTTCCCACCCTAACATGAGATGATGAGAGGAAGTTAAAATTGCATGTTAAAAATAGGGTTATAACTTAGCAGTTACACAGCCCAACTGATCACAGACACACACACACACACACATGCACAAATAAATAAGGAGAAACAAGATTAAGGAAGAACAAGAACTCTTTATGGTGATATTTCTCTTTTATACTCCAGACATTGTCTAATTCATGAGCAAATGGTAACAAAGCTTCAAACACAAGTTGAATGTGAAATTTTCTCTAAATTCTTGAAAAACAAATTAACTCCTAGGACTTCTTTTATTTTAAAATCACCGATCTATGTAGCATATATTAACTGCCAGTCAGGATTTTATTTTCCTTATACTACATAATTTAAATCTTACAACATAAGTACCATAATATCTTTATAACAGAGATACAATAATATCTCTATTTTATAGATTAGAACCTAAAACATGGTAAGGCTAAGAAAATGGGCCAAAATCATAGAGCCAGTAAACAAGGTTGATGGGTCTCCATCTGAAGAATTCCTGCCCTATGGATATTTCTCCTTAGTATCATTGGGTCCTGCCCACATAGAAGATTCACCAATACTACAAATGTTCTTAGGTTCATTTGTAGTGTCTTTTAAAGGACTTAATAAAGTTGCAATAGGTCAAATCTTTGAAATAAAGGAACAAATTTGAGTAAAAATGTTAAACACAATGAAACTATGAAATATTAGAATACATGTGCATATAAATATGTAAATTAGAAAAGATGATAAATTATGACAGAGAGATATTGATCTTTGTCCCTGCGTCATGAAACAGAGTTTCTAAACTCTTGCAATTTACTAAGTGATGACAGCATTAGGACCATCTTTTGTTCTGATATTTGGGTTCTTTGACCTCAATTCCTACACAGAGCTAAAAGGCTTGCATTTTACCTATGGCTTTAGTATCACATCTTCCCAAACCAGAGGTATGATTTCTGCCCAACTATTTATAGTTTCCTGGATTTATCTTAGAGTTTCTTGACTCTGATTGATTATACCACTTACTAAAAGTTCACAAAATATAACTTACTACTTTCAGTGTCTGAATTTTCTCTGCTGAAAAATCTGAGGAAAATCTGTGGAGACAAGTCAGAGGACTGAGACTATTTAAGTTGATTTTTTTTTTATGTCAGTCTAGTTCCAGTCTTTGAAAACACAAAATAATAATATAGACAGATTAAATTCATCTATACCAAACATTTACAACATAGCAGGTAGCATGTTAATTAGAAATGTGACACCTACTTTTACTTGAAGGAGATACCTTGTATGAAACATGGGGTTTTTCTCTAACCATAGAACAATTAGTGTTCAAGTGATTCATTTCATCTAAATATGCATATGCCATTCACTCATCAAATATATGTTGGGAGCTACCAACATGGTATAGCAGACCTTTCCTGTCTCGCCCACTGCTCCCCTCAGCAGTGTATTTCAGTCAGTCTGCCTGTTCTGCTCCCTGTTCTCTCCCTGGTGAATCCTCTCACCCTTTTGCATATCTGGTTTGTGCCCTGGTTCTTGAATGAAAAAAAAAAAGAAAAAAAAGAGCTCCTTGACGTCCAAGGGCTCTTGGAGTAACACACATCACAATACCTCTCCTCTGAATTAATTAAAATTTTATTTATTTGGAAAATTGACAGCTTCCTTGAGTTAGACCACAGGGGCTTAGTAGTCATTTATAGGGAATTATACCCCCCAAAACTGAGTACATATTCATTTCAAGTGCACATGGGCCATTTCCCTGGATAGACCACATATCGATTCACAAAACAAGTGTCAGTAAATTCATGAAGATTGAAATCACATGAAGTATCTTACCTAATCAGAATGATATTAAACTAGAAATAAAACACAAAAATAAAACAGAAAAAAAATATAATATGTGAAGACTAAGCAATATACTATTTAATGAAGATTGGACTAATGAGAAAGTCAAGAAGAAATAAAAAAAAATACTTCAAGACAAACAAAAATGAGGATATATGTCACCAGAATGTATGGGCAAAAGCATTACTGAGAGGGAAATATATATCAATACAGGCCTATATCAAGAAATAAGAGAGAGCTCAAATAAGCTTACCTCTTACCTAAAGAAACTAGAAAAATAAACAACAAAAGCCAGTGGGAAAAAGGAAGTTAAACATTAGATCAGAAACTAATGAAATAGAAATCAGGGCCTCCCCGTTGGCACAGCTGTTGAGCGCTGGGTTGCGAAGCTGCCCGCAGCCTCTGCAGCCCCGGTTCAATCCCCAGCTGCTCCCTGGCCACCAGAGGAGGGTGCCACATGGTGCGCAGACCTTTCCTGCCGCCCGCTGCTCCCCTCAGCGGTGTACTTTGGTCCTTCTGCCTGCTCTGCTCCCCACTCTGGCTCTGGTGAATTCTCTCACCCTCCCTGCTTCTGACTGTACCCAGTGCTTGTATGAAAAAATAAAATAAACCTTAAAAAAAAAATCCCATAGATTTCTATGAGATGAATGAAATCCAGAGATGAATGAAATCAAAAGCTGCTTCTTTGAAAAAATAAACAAAAGGGCAAACCTCTGGCTGGGCTTACAAACAAAAAATTTAAAAAGGAGAAAACACTAATAAATAGAACAAGAAATGAAAGAAAACTTGTAAAAACAGACATTTCTGAAATTCAAAGGATCATAATAAATTAGTATAATCATTTCTATGTCAGTAAATTGAATAACCTAGAAGAAATGGACAATTACCTGGAAGTATGTAATCTTCTGAACTGAATCAGGAAGAAACAGAAAACATAAACACACCAATTACAAGAAATTAAAACAGTAATCAAAAGGCTCTACCACCCACCAAAAAAATATCCAGGACCAAATGGTTTCATTAGTGAGCTCTACCAAATCTTCAAAGGTAAATAACTATCATTCTCAAACTCTCCCCAAAAATTGAGAAGGAAAGAATGTTTCCAAAAACATTTTATGAGACCAACATTAGCTCAATCCTAAAACAAAAAACAAATCCAATATCACAAGAAAACTGCAGACCAGTTGTCCTTATTAACCTATAGGCAAAAATCTCCAATGAACAAATTCTGGAGGAGGGCGGATCAACATGGCGGTGAGGAAATGCTGCGCGTAAGATCTCCCATTAACAAAAAGTTAATAGGGAGGAAAAGTGGCGGGTCCCAGTGAGAACTGGGACACGGAAGATAAACGGATGACGCCAGCAAACTACCAGAATAAGAAAGTTGCCATAAAAGAGGACCAGAAGGGAGGAAAGCTCAGAACCCTGCTACCCTCCCCCACCCACAAGTCGGCACTCTCCGACCAACAGGAAGGAGGAAAAAACAAAAAAACTAAAACGACCAACAAGACCAAACTACACATAAAGCAGGACTGAGAGTGGAAAGGAACTATTTCAGCCACCACACCCCGTGAACTGGAGCTGTGGAGAACCCTGCAGGATCCGCCACGGAGGTGAGCAAACGGCTCCAGGTGCCATTAGAGATAAACAAAGAGTCCCAGAGACCTACACACAGCCCCAGGTCAGCCTGTTAGCTTGTGCAGAAAAGCAGTGCGTGAAAAGGATACTCGGATCACGGCTCCCCAGATCACCAAGCCTGCAATGCCCCTTCTGGCCTGCAGTCAGAGCCCAGAGAGGGAGCTGGAAACCACCACCAGGGTAGACCACTCGCGCAGGGAGTGCTTCCCACATCACCAGTTTAGAACAGGGACATTTCTTCAGTAAAGACTGCCTAAAACCAGCAGAAGTCTCCTGGAGGAGCCAGAGGTGAGCTGGGAAGTTCGCCCATGCCAGACCCCTTCTGGCCTGCAGTCTGAGCCCAGAGGGGGAGCAGGAACCCACCACCAGGGCAGACCAGGCGTGCAGGGGAGTATGTCCCCACATCGGCATTTTAGAACAGGGAACTTTCTTCAGTAAAGACTGCTTGAAACCAACAGATGGCTCCTGGGGAGCAGAGGGGAGCAGAGAATTTCACCCAAAATGCCAGCCAGCCCCAACAACACAGTGTCCCAATGCATATGGCAAATTAGAAAACAGACAGTAGGGAGTAGAAGAACCACATGCAACCTAGCAACTCCTCAGGAAAAAAGCACACCACAAAAAGAAAACCACCCCCCAGATTGCAACAACAGTGATTTGGAAGAACTTCTGAGCCTTCCAGAAAGAGAATGTATGGGCCTCCCTGGTGGCTCAGCGGTTGAGCGCTGGGTTGCAAAGCTGCCTTTAGCCTCTGCACTGCTGGTTCGATCCCCGGCTGCTCCCCGGCCACTGGAGGAGGGTCCCACATGGCACACAGACTTCTCCTGCCGCTCGCTGCTCCCCTCATCAGTGTACTTCGGTCCTTCTGCCTGCTCTGCTCCCCGCTCTGGCTCTGGTGAATTCTCTCACCCTCCCGCGCTTCTGACTGTACCCAGTGCTTATATAAATAAATAAATCTTTAAAAAAAAAAAAGAAAGAGAGGGGGGGTGGAGCAACATAGCGGCGAGGAGACGCTGAGAGTAAGATCTCCCATTAAAAAAAGTTAATAGGGAGGAAAAGCGGCAGGTCCCAGTGAGAACTGGGACACTGAAGATAAACGGGTGACGCCAGCAAACTACCCAAAGAAGAAAGTTACCATAAAAGAGGACTAGAGGGGAGGAAAGCGCAGAACCCTGCTCCCCTCCCCCGCCCACAGAGGCGGCACTCTCCAACCGGCACAGAGGAGGAAAACAACAAACTAAAACGACCAACAAGTGAAAACTATGCAGCAAGCGGGACTGTGAGTGGAAAGGAACTATTGCAGCCACCACACCCCGTGAACGGGAGCTGTGGAGAACCCTGCAGGATCCGCCGCAGCGGTGAGCGAACAGCTCCGGGCGCCATTAGAGAAGAACAAAGACCCGGGAGACGCGCACACAGCCCGGGCTGCTGGTAAGCTTGCGCGGGAAAGCGGGCATGCTTGGCGCACTTGAAAAGCAAATGCAGACCTGGATCGCGGCTGCCCAGGTCCCCGCGCCTGCGACCTAGGCTTGTGGGGAGACGCGCAGAGACCCTCACGGGGGTGAAAGTCCCTCCCTGAGTGAGCAGGAACCAGGCGCCCAGGCACGGGAGCTGGGTGCAAAAGGCACCATTCCCGCGCCACTGAACTGGGCTACAGCCTGCGTCCTGGACCTGAGGGCTTTGAACTGAGACCCGGGGCACGAAAACTCGGGGCGTGGGTTCTCCACGACGGTGGGGCACAAGGCAGACACAGCACCCCAAAGCTGTTGAGGCTTACCCTACCATTCCCGCTCTATTCCCTGTCCCACGGGGTGGGGGGAGGCGAAAAACAGCCCCCCAAGGACAATAGGAGAGATCTCTGGTGCCACCTAGCGACCCAGAAAAAGAAAAGTCACTAACACCCCATAGAACAGGAAATTTCTTAAGACTGCTTGAGAAGGGCAGAAGGCTTCTGGAGGACCCAGTGGCCAGCCGGGAAGTTAGCCCACGCCAGGCCCCTTCCGACCAGGAGTCTGAGCCCACAGAGGGAGCAGGCACCCACGTCCGGGGCAGACCGGGCACACAGAAGTGTGTGCCTGAGACCAGAGGCGCAGGGACTGCATCCCGCTTCGCCATTATAGAACAGGGACATTTCTTCAGTAAAAACTGCCTAAAACCATCAGAAAGCTCCCCCAGAAGCCAGAGATGGCTCCTGCAGGAGCCAGAGGGGAGCGGAGAAGTTCACCCAAGATGCCAGCCAGTCTGAGCAACACAGTGTCCCAACGCATACGACAAATTAGAAAACAGACAGTAGGGAGTAGAAGAACCACACGTAACCTAACAACTCCTCAGGAAAGAAGCACACCACAAAAAGAAAACCACTCCCCAGATTGCAACGACAGCAACTTGGAAGGACTTCTGAGCCTTTCAGAAAGAGAATTTAAAATTGCCATGATTAAAAAAGTGATAGATCAGAAGAAGGAAATAGAGTCCCTAAAGAGGGAAAACAATGGTCAGAAGAATGAAATTGAGTCCCTAAAGAGGGAAGTAAAAGAAATGCAGGAGATCAAAGAATTAATGGAGGAACTAAAGAACTCTGGGAAAAGCAATGAAAGCAGAATAGATGAAATGGAAGAACGAATAAGTACTCTTGAAGACACAGAAATAAAAAGAACCAAAACAGAAAAGGAAAGAGAAGTACGAAGGAAAAAGAATGAAGAAAGACTCCGGGAACTATCTGACTCCATGAGGAAAGGAAATATAAGAGTTATAGGAATTCCAGAAGGAGAGGAGAGAGATGTAGGAACAGAGAAAATATTCCAGGAGATAATTGAATAGAACTTCCCAAATGCGAAGAAGGAGCTGAAAATTGATATACAAGAAGCAAGAAGAACACCAAACTTCCACGACGAAAGGAAAAACACAGCAAGACACATAATAGTAAAGCTCCCAAGAATCCAGGACAAGGAAAAAATAATGAAGCTGACAAGAGGGAAGAAACAGATAAAATTCAAAGGAAAACCAATCAGGCTGACATCAGACTTCTCTGAAGAAACACTACGGGCAAGGAGAGAGTGGAGGGACATAGTCAACAGACTCCAAGAAAACAGATGCCAACCAAGAATACTCTATCCCGCAAAGCTCTCTTTCCTCCATGAAGAAAGAATATGGACCTTCCCAGACAAAGAGAAACTCCGGAATTTCATTACAACTAAACCCTCACTCCAAAAAATACTACAAGGAATCCTAAAGCCAGAACCTCAGAGGGACGAATAACAACGAAAAAAGACCAAAAAAAAAAAGTTATTAAAAGAATAAATAAATAAAATCAAAGGAAAGACAAACACAATGGCAAATACAGATGCTAACATATCAATATTAACTCTAAATGTAAATGGACTAAATTCTTCAATAAAAAGACACAGAGTTGCAGCCTGGATTAAGAAACAAAACCGAACCTTTTGCTGTCTCCAGGAAACATATTTAGCTACAAAAGATAAAAATAGGCTCAAAGTCAAAGGATGGAAAACAATCCTACAAGCAAATGTGCCAAAAAAGAAAGCAGGAACAGCTATACTTATATCAGATAAAACAGACTTCAAACTCAAAAAAATAAAAAGAGACCCCAATGGTCACTACATTATGATCAAGGGGACAATACTTCAAGAAGAAATAACACTCATTAACATATACTCACCAAACGAAAGAGCACCAAAATATATCAGACAACTGTTGTCCTCTCTGAAAACAGACATCAGAGAAAACACATACGTAGTGGGAGACTTCAACACACCACTATCAACAATGGATAGATCAACAAGACAAAAAATAAGTAAAGAAACTAAAGCTCTAAATAAGGAGCTAGAGCATTTGGGCTTAACAGACATCTATAGAACATTAAACCCAAAAAAAAACGGAGTACACATTTTTCTCAAGCGCACACGGATCATTCTCCAGGATCGATCACATACTGGGGCACAAGACAAACATCAACAGATACACCAAGATTGAAATCATACCAACCATCTTTTCTGACCACGAAGGCATCAAACTAGAAATAAACCATAAAAAGAAGGTAAGGAACTATCCTACCTCATGGAGATTAAAAACCACACTACTGGAAGACCACTGGCCTAATGAGGAGATCAAAGAAGAAATTAAAAAATTCTTTGAATTGAATGACAAGGAGGACACCAATATCCTAAATGTATGGGATGCAGCAAAAGCAGTAATAAGAGGAAAATATATAGCAATAGAAGCTCACATCAAAAAAAAGAAAGAACTCAAAGAAACAACCTAATCTCGAAGCTCAAAGATCTAGAAAAAGAACAACAAAAAAACCCCAAAACCAGTAGAAGAAAAGAAATAATAAAAACCAAAGCAGAAATAAATGAAATTGAAACTAAAATAAACAATCCAAAAGATCAATGAAACCAAGAGCTGGTTCTTTGAAAAAATCAATAAAATAGACAAACCCCTAGCCAGGCTCACAAAGGAAAAAAGGGAGAAAGCACAAATACACAGGATCATAAATGAAAGAGGAGAAATCACAACGGACACAGCAGAAATCAAAAGAATAATCAGTAACTACTATGAACAGTTATATGGAAACAAGTTCAACAATCTAGAGGAGATGGACAAATTCCGACAACTCTACAATCACCCAAAGCTAGATAAAGAAGAAATAGAACACCTAAACAGACCAATTACAAGCAGCGAAATTGAAATGGTAATCAAAAACCTCCCCAAAAACAAAAGCCCAGGATCTGATGGATTTACAAATGAATTCTACCAAACATTCAGAGACGAATTAGTGCCTATCCTTCACAAACTCTTCCAAAAAATTGAGAAGGAAGGGACAATACCAAACACGTTCTATGAAGCCAATATTACACTAATACCAAATCCAAACAAGGACAACACAAAAAAGGATAACTATAGGCCAATCTCCCTAATAAACACTGACGCAAAAATCCTCAATACAATTTTAGCTACCAGAATCCAACATTGTATCCATAAGATAATTCACCACGACCAATTACAACTCATGCCAGGGACACAAGGATGGTTCAACATCTGAAAAATCAATCAACGTTATCCAACACATCAACAAAAATAAATAAAAAAAACATATGATAATATCAATAGATGCTGAGAAGCTTTTGACAAAGTGCAACACCCATTCATGATAAAAGCCCTTGAAATTCTTGGGATACAAGGAACATACCTCAACATCATAAAGGCAATATATGACAAGCCAACAGCCAGTATCATTCTCAATGGCGAAAAGCTGAAAGCATTTCCATTAAGATCTGGAACAAGACAAGGATGTCCACTCTCACCACTGCTTTTCAATATAATACTGGAAGTCCTAGCCAGAGCAATAAGACAAGAGAAAGACATACTAGGAATCCAAATAGGAAAAGAAGAAATAAAACTATCCTATTTGCAGATGATATGATAATATCATATCATAGAGAACCCCAAAAACTCCACAGAAAAACTAATTCAACTCATCAATCAGTTCAGTAAAGTGGCAGCATACAAAATCAACACACAAAAATCAGTAGCCTTCCTATACACAAACAATAAATATGAAGAAGAAATAAAAATAAAAACCCTTTTATTATCGAAACAAAAAAAAATCAAATACTTGGGAATAAATCTAACAAAAGAGGTAAAGGACCTATACAAAGAAAACTATAAAACACTGTTAAAAGAAATAGAAGAAGACACAAAGAAATGGAAAGACATCCCTTGCTCATGGATTGGAAGAATAAACATTATTAAAATGGCAATCCTACCAAAAGCAATATACAGATTCAATGCTATTACAATAAAAATTTCAATGACATTCTTCAAAGAAATAGAACAATTATTGATGAAATTCATATGGAATCACCAAAAACCCCGAATAGCCAAAGCTCTCCTGAAAAAATAAGAAGGGAATGGAGGCATCACACTCCCAGACTTCAAACCATACTACAAGGCCATAATCATCAAAACTGCATGGTATTGGAACAAAACAGACACACAGAACAATGGAATTGAATAGGAAAATCCAGAAATAAACCCACAGACCTTTGGTCAACTAATCTTTGACAAAGGAGCAAAGACTACCCATTGGAGCAAAAAAAGTTTGTTCAATAAATGATGCTGGGAAAACTGGGTCGCTACATGCAAAAGAATGAAGCTTGACCACTATCTCAGACCACACACAAAAATCAACTCAAAATGGATTAAAGAACTGGACATAAGACCTGAAACCATAAAATACATAGAAGGAAATATAGATGAAACACTATGTGATATGCACATCAAAGACATCTTTACAGACACATCACCCAAAGTAGTGATAGTGAAGGCAAAGATAAACAGCTGGGACTACATCAAATTAAAGAGCTTCTGCACAGCAAAAGAGACAATAACAAAAACAAAGAGAAACCCCACCGACTGGGAGAACATTTTTGCACACAACACTAATGATAAAGGACTGATCACAAAAATCTGCAAAGAGCTGATGAGACTCAACACCAACAAAGAAAATAATCCAGTCAAAAAATGGGCAGAATAGCTAAAAAGAAACTTCTCTGAGGAGGAAATGCAAATGGCCAGCAGGCATATGAAAAAATATGCAACATCACTTGTAATCAGGGAAATGCAAATCAAAACTACCATGAGATACCATCTTACACCAGTGAGAATGGCATATATTAAAAAAACTAGCAACAACAAATGTTGGTGAGGATGTGGAGAAAAAGGAACTCTTCTGCACTGTTGGTGGGAGTGCAAACTGGTCCAACCACTATGGAGAGCTGTGTGGAGATTTCTGGACCTACTAAACATAGAGCTTCCACGTGATCAGCAATTCCACTCCTAGGCATTTACCCAAAGGACACAGAAACATCAATTCGAAAGAGCACCTGCACCCCTATGTTTATAGCAGCACTGTTTACAATAGCGAAGCTTTGGAAACAACCCAAATGCCCAAAAATAGATGACTGGATCAAGAAGATGTGGTACATATACACCATGAAATATTACTCAGCATTCAAAAAAGGTAAACACATGCAATTTGCAGCAACATGGATGGCACTGGAAGGGATCATGCTCAGCGAAATAAGCCAGAAAGAAAAAGAAAAATACCGGATGGTCTCACTCATAGCAGGAATCTAGAAAACTTAAATAAGGGACCAGGAAAATGAATAACTATAAGAAAGTGAAAGTCAAAATCAACAAATAACTATGAACCAGAGACACTCTATGGGGGGTAGGGTGCGGAGAGGGGAGTGATTGGGTCATAATTAGGGGGTTGTAATTGTATGGGGAATATAAAAAAAATTATTTAAAAAAATAAAAATTTTAATTTAAAAACAAAAAAGAAAAATAAGGTATAAACCCAAATTCAAAAAAAAAATCTCCAATTAACATTAGCAAACTGAGTTTAACAATGCATTAAAAAATTTATACATCATGACCAACTAGGACTTAGCCTAAGAATGGAAAGATGGTTCAGCATCAGATAATCAGTCAATGCAATTCACCACATCAACAAAAATAAAAATTATGTGAAATCAACAGATGCAGATAAAGCACTTGATAAGATTTGACATCCATTTCAGATTGAAAACCTCAAAAAAGGAAAAAGAAAAATATCAGATGGTTTCACTTATAGAAGAAATACAGGGTAACCAAATAAGATATCAGTTTAAAAAAAAATACAAAACACAACAAAACAAAAACAGACATTTACAAATCAGAGACATCCTGCAGGGGAGGAGGAGGGAGAGGAAAGAGGGAAGGAGGAGCACAGGGGACTGTGGTGATGGTGCATGGATGCATTGGTAAAGGAAATTCTATGGGGACTATACTTGGGGAGAGCGGGAAGCAAATATTTTCTTTAAAAATGAACAATGATGTAAAAAATAAATTAATTTAAAAAACAAATTTAGAGCACAACCAAAAAACCTCAAAAAATGGGGATAGCTGGAACATATCTTGAAATAATAAGTCGTATTTGTCAAACCCACAGCTAATATCATTCTCAGTGGTGAAAAACAGAATGCCTTTTTTCTAGGATCTGATAGAAGACAAGGACAACCACTTTCACTACTATTCAGCATAGTATTGAAAGTCTGAGATTGAGCAACTAGGCAAAAAAAAAGATATAAATCAAAATTAAATTGTGAAATAAGAAGTAACATTATTATTATTTTCAGATGATGTGATAATACACATAGAAAACCCTAAAGGTTCCACTAAAAAACTAACTGAAAAGTAAATCAGTTCAGCAAAGAGGTAGGTTACAAAAGCAGTATACACGAAATCAGGTGTGTTCCTACATGCAAACAATGAGCTACAAAATAAATAAATCAAGAAAACAATTCAATTTATAATTACATAAAAATGAACTAAAGACATAAGAGTAAAATTAACAAAAGAGGTGAACAACCTGTACAACAAAAACGGTAAGACATTGTTAAAAGAAATAGATGAAGACACAAAGAAATGAAATATATTTCCCAGATATTAATTGGATGAATTAACATTGTTAAGAAGGCCAAAGCAATATACAGATTCAATGCAATCCCTTTCAAAGTCTTCAAAGTTTCACTGGAACTACTCAAAAAAATAAAGCAAGCATTAATGAAATTCACTGAATCATAAAAGATCCCAAACAAACTAAGCAATTCTGCCCAAAAAAAAAAAAAAAAAAAAAAAAAGATAGGAAAATAATGGTATCACAACCCAGATTCCAGCTATACTACAAATCTGTATTAATCAAACCAGTTGGGTATTGGAACAAAAACAGACACACAAAACAATGGAATATAATTAAGAATCCAGAGCCAAGAGTATACAATAGAGAATGTCTCTTTAACAAATGGTATTGGAAAAATTGGACAGTTACATGCAGAAGAATGAAACTAGACCACTATGTCACATCTTGTACAAAATTTAACTCAAAATGAATTAAATACTTGGATGTAGGACCAAAGCCATAAAATTCACAGAAGAAAACTTAGTAAAAACACTCCACTACATTGGCTTCAATGATAGTTTTGGGGACTTCACAACAATGACAAGGGAAAAAAGATAAATATAAACAAATGAGACCCTATCTAATTTAAAAGTTTCTGCACAATGAAAGAAACTATCACTAACTGAACAACTGTGGATCACTAACTAAACAAATACGTATCCTACTGCATTGGAAAATATATTTGCACACCATACATCTAAAATGGGCTGATATCTTAACCTCTCCTGTCTTGCCCACTGCTCCCCTCAGCAGTGTATAAGAGTAGATTCGCTTGTTCTGCTCCCCACTCTGTCTCTGGTGAATCTTCTCACCCTCCTGCACCGCTGGTCTACAGCCCAGCTCTTGTATGCAAAATAAATATAATAAAGCTTTTTATTTTTTTAAAAGATTTATTTATATATTTATACAAGCACTTGGTACTATCAGAAGCACGGGAGGGTGAGAGAATTCACCAGAGCCAGAGCAGGGAGCAGAACAGGCAGAGGACAAAGTACACTGCTGAGGGGAGCAGTGGGCGGCAAGAGAGGTCTGCACGTCATGTGGGACCCTCACCCAGCGGCCGGGGATGGAACTGGCACTGCAGAGGATGCGAGCAGGTTCGCAACCCAGTGCTCAACCGCTGCACCACCAGGGAGGCTCTAATAAAGCTTTTTAAAAAAATTAAAAGGGGGGCCTCCCCAGTGGTGCAGCAGTTGAGAGCTGGGTTGCGAAGATGCCCACAGCCTCTGCAGCACCAGTTCGATCCCCGGCCTCCAGGCAAGGGTCCCACATGGCTCAAAGACCTCTCCTGCCGCCCTCTGTTCCCCTCAGCAGTGTACTTTGTCACTCTGACTGTTCTGCTCTCCACTCTGGCTCTGGTGAATTCTATCACCCTCCCGCGCTTCTGACTGTACCCAGTGCTTGTATAAATAAATAAATAAAATCTTAAAAAAAAATTAAAATGGGCTGATATCCAAGACCTACAAAGAACTAGTACAACTCAACTAAAAGAAAACAAATAATCCAATCAAATATATGGGCAGAAGAGCTAAATGGACACTACTCCAAAAAAGACATATGGACAACAGGCACAGCAAAAAATATATTCATCTTAAGTTATAGTCAAGGAAATGCAATTCAAAATCAAATGAGATGCCATTTCATTCCTGTGAAAATGGACCATATCAAAAAGATCACAAACAGTATGTGCTGGTAAGGATGTTAAGAAAAAGGAACCCTGGTAAATTGTTGGTGGGAAGATGGACCAGCACATATGGAAACTTTTCTCAAAATATTAGAAATCATCTAGCAATTCCACTAACTATCTAGATAAAGAGTGCAAAACACTAATACAAAGTAATACATGCATGGCTATGTTTATTGTAGCACTATCTACAATAGCCAAGTTATTAAAGCAAACTAAGTGCCCAACAACAGCACAGTGGATTAATAAAATGCAGTATATAGGGCCTCCTCAATGGCACAGCAGGTTGAGTGCCATGCTGTGAAGATGTCCACAGACTACAGCGCAGGTTCGATTCCCGGCTACCCAGAAAGATAACCACATGGCACAGCAGACCTCTCCTCTCTCTCCTTCTGCTCCCCTCAGAAGTGTTTTGGTCCATCAGCCCATTCTGCTCCCCACTCTGTCTCTGGTGAACCCTCTCACCCTCCCGTGCCTCTGGCCTGTACCCCAGTTCTTGAATAAAAAATCTTAAAAAAAAATAAAATGCAGTGTATATACATGATGAAATTGTACTCAGCTATAAAAAAGAGGAACTAACCATTTGCAACAATAAATAGAAACGTAGGGAATCATGGGCCTTCCTGGTGGCACAAGGGGTTAAGCCGCAACCTATGAAGTTGTCCACAGCCACTGCAACTTGAGTTTGATCCCTGGCCAGGGATTTACCCACATGGCACAGCAACAGCAGATCTCTCCTGTCTCACCCGCTGCTCCCCTCAGCAGTGTACTTCAGTCAATCCACCTGTTCTATTCCCCACTCTGTCTCTGGTGAATCCTTTCACCTCCCATACCTCTGGCCTGTACCCCAGTTCTTATGTGCATAAATAAAATAAATCTTTAGGACCTCCCCTGGTGGCACAGGTGGTTGAGGGCAGTGCTGTGAAGCTGTCCACGGTCTCTGCAGCCAGGTTCAATCCCGGCTGACTGGCAAGAATCCCACATGGAGCAGCAGATCTCTCCTGTCTCGCCCACTGCTCCCCTCAGCAGTGTATTTCAGTCAGTCTGCCTGTTCTGTACCCCACTCTGTCTCTGGTGAATTCTCTCACCCTCCCGCACATCTGGCCTGTACCCCAGTTGTTGTATGCATGAATGAATAAATCTTTAAAAAACTAAATAAAATAAAATAAAATAAATCTTAAGGAAAAAAAAAAAAGAACTGTCACCAGGAAGGGTATAGGACTATAATTAGACCTTGGACATCCATTCTGACAGTTGGATGATGTCTCTACATCCCTGCAAATGCATATGATTATTCCACATCCTGGGATCATCATTGCAGCTGTTTTCTAATTGCATAAGTATGTACAAAAATTCATTTATGAGTATCTGTATTCCTGTCCCCTCAGCAGAATTTTAAAGACAGGTCAAAAATTCAAAATCTTGCATGCTGAATTGAAGTCCTATCTAAGGTCACCCACAGTAGAAAATGGGAATCAATCCAGCAGCAAACAAAACCACTGTCAGCAGGCAGGACATAGATGTAACAGACCAGACAAAGGCAGATGAAAAGTTCAAGGAGAGAGAACACAAGTCAGGAAGAGAGCTGATGATAAGCAATTAGTGAAACAGATGGAGGGCTGGGGGAAGATAAACATATTCCAGCAAATACCAGCCTCCTCCCAGAGGCATGAAGAAAGAGGTACCATAGGAAAAGTGTATTCTCTTCCAGTTTTTCCAATAACAAGCACTTTTTTTAGCTTAATGAGAATTCAAAACTGAGTTAGTTTAGTGCTAGGCACCAGCCATCTGAAGCAACCTTAATGAGAAACTACTGCACCCAACACTTTCAAGTCTACCTTACCCAAGTCTTGAGCCAGAAGTGGGTTCTCACATCAGTTCTTCCAATGCAATATATTCTGAACCACTAGAGTGAATTCACTTTGTATCCCGCCAAGGGGAAGACTTCAGCTTCTAGAAGATTGAACATTGTATCTTTTCTTTGTACCTTGTGCCTCTTCTTTGCTGCACCTGGCATAGTGTGGGACAGGGTGACTGGAAACTTCGATGTATTGAAATTCAAAGAGCTGTCTATGATTCAAATAACTCTCATTTTCTCCTTTCCCACCACTTCCCTAAGTTAGAAGACATCAAATAAAATTTCCAAGCTGCAAGAATAACCAGTGTAGGAGGCTGCTGAAGGAATGGGCTTCAATTTCTGTTTAAAACCTCCTCAACCCTCTTTCTGTAACTGGATAGGTCTTTGAGGACAAAGTCTTTTGCTCAGAAGAGCACAAGGAATGAGTACAAGTTCTCAAATTCAACATTCCTGAGTTTGCATGTTGGCAAAAATCATTGAAGCATAAGTAAAAAGTATCAGGTTTTTCCACCCTCCCACCATTAGATTAAATGCATGCCTAATGGCAGACACCTGGAATAGGGTGTGGGCATGCATAGGTAGGCACACCTGAGCCAAGAGACTGGGCATATAAGGCCAGGGCAGCAGAGGATGGTGTGGTGTGGAGAGGTGTGGTGTGTGGTGTGGTGGAGTGTGGCAAAACTACCAGAAGGAGAACAGAAAAGCAGCAGGAAGAAAAAGAGCAGAGAAGCAGAGGCCACGAGAGAATGCCAGAGAGCCCAGTAAAGAGTGAAAATTTGCCGGGGGCCAGGAGGGAGGCCTGCCAGCCTCCTGGCCAACTGGCACCCCTGCCTGCCGTGTACCTGGTTGACACACTATGTGTAAAAGCTCAATAAAAGCCTGAGAAAGCCGCCGAGGGCTCCAGGACTCTCCTTTACCTGTCTGCTCGGATCATAGAGAACAGCTCTATGCTTTCCTGCACCACAATCATGATCTTCCCTGACCTCTAGTGCAATGAGAAGCAACATAGTATTAAAATGATCTAAGGGATCTGTCTCTTGAAATGTAATGAAACGGAACAAGTAGTGCCATGATTATTTTCAGTCAGTTTTCCCCAAAGTTGAAATTTGGTATCTCTCCAAACACAAAATTTGACTGTGGGGGGTAGTGGGGGGGAGGATTTTGTTTACAAAACCTCTGGTCATCTCAACAGAGTAGACTTCCCCTTATATACAAATCCATATATGTGGATCTTCTTATATACAGACCGATATATAGGCTCCTTCCATAGATAAAGACCTCTTAATATGCAGATCTGCTTATACACATACCATATACAGACTCTTCCATGCAGACCATATGCAGGTATCCTTAAATACAGACTCACATACAGACCTTCATATTTATACTCACCTCCTTATATGCTGATACATATACAGTTCCCCTTACTTACCTGTTCACAAATAGACACTCTTAAATATAGGGCAGTCAGTGGTGAGATCTTCCTTGGCAAGTGGCTTAAGCCCATTGTGCTTGTCTTTAGTCCTCACCCTACCAAGGAAGAGATTTGCTTGAGCACCAGCATATTTCCCTTTAAAATGATTGTGGAGTTCATAAAATTTGTAATTTAGCCCAGTATTCTGCTGAAAACATGAAAATGAATGTAATCAATAAAAGCCAGTAAGTTTATAACAAAGAGTATTCAACTTTTGCAAGCCCCAGAGAGCTCCACAGTTAACACGTTTCATGGAAGTATTTTTTAGTTAAAATTTTCATAACATCATAGGATTTTGTATTAGTTTTCCACATATATAAATAGAAATTAACATGCTTTAAAATCAGTGGGACATGTCTATATATCCTGGCTCCTTCACATCCTAATATTTAATAATTTATCTACCTGTTTCTTCATCATGAAAATGGAAATGATAGTGACTGATTCACCAAAAGTTGTAACCCAAGATTGATGCATGAAATTACCCTCACAGTTCCTGTTACAGAGTATACAAATATTAAGCTAAAACACCACTCATTCCTTTTTTGGGGACACCAAAGAATATGAAAATTAAAGCCACTCTCTCTCTTCAAACAGGATAGACTTTATTGTGCAGTGTCTTTTGGGAACTCAGTCTCACATAATAGAACAAATCAGACCAACGTGTTTTTTCTTCTGAGGAGAATTAGTACAGTGAAATTTCCTAGGCAATAATGGGAACTGTTTCACAGCAGAGGAATTAAATTATTTAATTGAATATCTTGTTTTAGGTCCTAGCTTATAAGATATGGAGATTTAGAGTAAAGCATGAATCGTATACAGAATCCAAGCAGTAATTAAAAAAATGGAATGTTACTGGCATCAGGAGTTACCTTATAACAGAAACCAAATAATTTTTTGCTTTTTTCCATTAAAGTGATTTACTATGTACAAACATTTCTCAGAGGAATTGACTTCTTTGTTATCTGAGGGATGGGGTTATGATTGCTTTTTCAAGTTCAACTTGAGTAAGACAAAACACCAACAAACAGTATGAAGCTTTAGAGGAGGGATATTTTGTTGTCTGGTATACAACCCATTTCTCTACAATGGAACTGTTTTCCCACAATGCACATTTAAGATTATGATGGTTCCTCAAATCAGAGAGAAAGAAAAATATGAATAGTCTGAAAATGCAGACATTTATCTGGACTAGGTACCTAAACTCCTAGGTCCTAATGTATGGGGAGGCAGATTGATCATGATTTTCTGCCATGTTTTTGAGGTTCAGACATGTGCCAGTCATTATTCCAGTGCCTCATCTGCATCATCTTTTTCAATATCCAAGATAATTTTCTGGCTTGGAATTTCACCCCCATATTAAAGGTTAAAGCTGAAGTTCAGAAAATTGAAGTCACTTCAGTTGAATTCTGCTATAAAAACCTGTGCATTTTTCACCTTAATCTTATGCCAATTTCAGATTTAAGGCTTTATATTTCCCTCTGTGACTGATCACCTTCTTTGATGTTTCTATATCAAGTACATCACTTCAAGACCATGCTCCCACCACCTGCCTCCACCTCTTCACCAGCAATTTTAAAGAGATACTTTAATGGCCCAGGTTTCTCCACCTACTGCCAAGCTTCTAAACATCATCCTCCAACTTCCTTCAGTCATGTAATGTGGTAAAGAACCTTATCAATGACACTACTTAATAATAATACTTACTGTCCCGACCCGCGGGATTCGTAGGCACGAAAAGAGAAGGGCTGAGGATTGAAATGAGGGGCTTGAGACAACTTGACGCTAGCGGTTGCTTCTTTATTTTTCCTTTACCTTCTCTTACTTTTACATGTCTTTCTTTTCCCTGTCTTTCTACCTTCCCTGGCCTTCTCGCTGCTCCTCTCGCAGTAACCTCTCGCAGTATCTTCCTCTCGCAGTATTCTCTCGCAGTCTCTTCGCAGTATCCTTGCCTTATCTCTCGTGGTTCCCTTCTTATAACCTGGTAGCTCTTCCCATCGTACCTCCAAGTCCCACGTGATTCACAGGAACCACGCAGTGGTTTCTCAGAAGGCAAAATGGTAAATCGAAACCTAACTTATCGCGCACATGTGCAACACGGTGCATGCTCCAGGCAGCTCCGGACACTTACAGTTATAAGTGTAGCTGTAATTTCCTTAATTGAAAAATCTACCATAAAATTTGATAATTCAAAGTAAGCCTGCATTCTTTCACTTTTTTCAAAGTTCATTCAACGCTGATTTTTGTAATTTTACTAATCACATTCTAATTTTATTAAATATATATGAGAATAGCAAAATTTCTACCTTGCTTTACATTTCTTAGTGTTTTCTTCCTTCGCAGCTGCATGGTATTGTTATGTAGATGTCGAATTATCTAAATTTCATTCTGAGTAATGATTTTATAGTTTTTACTGTTTCCTGAATCAAGTCCTTTTTGTCTGATCAGTTCATCTGTGTCTTTTTAGTTCATTCTCCTCCCCTGATAGGGAACTCCTTTTCCATGTTAATGCATGATAATTCTGACTTGATCAGTGTCAACTCCTGGTGACCACTGCTGGACATCAGAAGTCCTACCAGGCCACTCAGCCTCTGACCCTACTGACACCAGCAGTGTGTAGGGACCCAGTGCCCTTCAGAAACCTCAGTGTGGCTCTCTGGCCCCTGTTCTCCAAGTCCCGTGTATCTAGTTCTGACCAGTGACTCTTAGGGCTGGCAGTGAAAGGGGAGGTTAGTTATTCTCACTGGAAAGCAAAGAAGGCATTGCTTGAAGATAGAACTATTTAGATAACTCAAACTCTGATCTTTCAAACAATAGTGGTCTAAGTTTGGTCAGGAGGTTGATCCTTCCATATGTGGCCATCCTGTGCAAGTCTCTGACCACCCCCAAATTTCCCTCATTGTTTAGCAAAAAGAGGGAAATATGAGTGTGAGAGTTCCTCTAGGTCACCAACATATAGCTGCATTTTTCAGGATATCTAACAAAATATCACAGGTTGACTAGACAGCTTGGATGACAGGAATCCTTTGCTCACTGCTCTGCAGACTGGAAGTCTAACATCAAGGTGTTAGTGGACAGGGTATAGGGCACCCCAGGACCCCCAAACCTGCCTGCTGTAAATAAGTGCTGCCATCCACCATATCAAGACAAATCATACTCTAGTGCATAAGACCTTCAATGGAAAATAACTAATACAATTAGTGTGCAATAGAAAGACAATTAGTGTGCCATACAGAGAGGAGAAAAAAATAGTTAAAATAGTTTCCCCAAAAAGCAGACAAAGTTATCCATACCATGGTGGGTAAATGCCCAGCCAAACAGGGTTGGTCCAAAGTGGAGCCACTGAGGACTGAAAGCATGCCCAAAGCTTAGGGCACCTTCTGGTCGGGAACCACAGGAGAAGGACAGAATAGGCCAGACAAGACAAAAAGAAAAATAGCTAAAGCAAGTCAAGATAAAGGCTATCATCGTCAGCCCACTCACAGTTCTCTCAGCCATGTCTCTTGTAAGTGTCTCATGCCATGTGCCCCAGATCCCTGGTACAAGTCCAAGGCCAAGAAGAAAGTGCCTTTTCTTCATGTGTCTCTCTGTTGCATGTGCCTCCTCCAGTATTCTTTCTCCATCTCTCTCCACTTTTCCTCTTTTCTAGCTTCACTTCCCTGCCCAGCTCCACCCTTCCTTTGCTTAGAGCAGGGAACCTGGAACTCTGCTTTCCCTGGGGATTACACTGTTACAAAAATATATCCCAATTCAGTTCCCTGGTGAAGGTTTACTTCCTGGCTTACAGAGAACCAACTTCTCCTTGTGTTCTCACTAGTGAGAACGAGAACATTCCCTGGGGTCTCACTATATAAGGGCACCAAACCCAACAAATGGCCTCTACCTTCATTACTTCATCTAAATCTGATTAACTTCCAATTATCTAATTCTAAACGCCATCTCATTTGGGAGAGGGTAGGGGTTCAATAAGGGAGAACACAATCCATTACATTAATTTATCATCACTGTGCTTTTAGCTGGCCATATGAGGCCTGCTCTTGCTGCTCTGATTTTGAAGGTGTTTCTAGCTCCATCAGGAAAGGTGGTCTACATCGCACATTTCAGGAGTGGCCTGGTAAGCAACTTCATTGGTTTATTTTGAAAGCTCAGGCCTGAACAGGTTTTCCATTGCCTTCTGCCCAGGAAATAAGAAAATAAAGCAGCTTCCCTAAAAAATCCATTTTTCCATTTGGGCCTGGGACCCCCTGAGGAAGGAATAGAAAGGAGTTATCCAGTCCAATGTCCTCGGCAAGTGTATCTTTCGGTAAATATTTCCTTGGGAAAAGAGTGCTTATCTATCGAATGTCCATAACATGATGTTCCAATGTACTATGTGTTTTACACATTTATTCTTGGTTTTAGTTTTAGTTTTTGCTTTAATTAGTGAACTTCCCAGCTAAAGTATCACATAGAGTAAATAACTCAGAATCTCTGAGAGGCCCTGGAGATCCTGAAGAATGCCCCATAAGCACTTAACAGACAATGACCAGAGATGTTTCTCCTGTGTGAGATATCCCCACAGACCTCATCTATAGGTCTCATCTACTGTTCTGATCCAGGGGTGCATGACTGCAGGACAGAGGATGTTTGGAGCCAGTCTTGATGTCCCAGACTGCTCTCAATTTTGCCCAATCCTCCAAGTCATCTTCACCCTTGAAAATTACTCAGAGCTTGGCACTGAGATTCTTTGACTAGAAGGAAACTGATTGGACAATCAGATACCATGGTAGTTTCCCAATAGGATAAAAATCATATAAATTTGCAAAATACACACATAAACCATTGATGGCACACTTTTCTGTTCTTGCTGCTGGAGAATTTTTAATCTCTATTGGTCTTGTCTCTGGGCTCTTTGGAGGAAAGAGCAGCTGAATTGTGGATTAAATGTGCCACATTGAAACTGGTGCCTGCTCTCCCCATTGCTTTTAATAACTTCCATATCTTTCCCCCTCTGCTGGGTGACAGAATAGTACATTTAAAATGAAAGCACTATTTGTCACTTTTATCAGCACCTTATTTACTAGACAGAAACCAGTGATATGAGTCTAAGTGACAGAGTCCTATAGTGAGCTGCTCCTCAAAGAAACTCACCATAATGGAAGACTTAACCATGAAGCCCCTAGTGTGGACATTATGTGCACTTAGAAGGTATCAGAAATGACAGACCGAGCCTCCCCTGGTGGCGCAGGCATTTGAGAGCCACACTGTGAAGCTGTCCGCAGCCTCTGCAGTGGCAGTTCTATCCCAGCCGGCCAGCGCGGGTCCCACATGGCAAGGCAGACCTCTCCTGTCTCGCCTGTGCTCCCCTCAGCAGTGTGTTTCGTCAGTCAGCCTGTTCTGCTCCCTGCTCTGTCTCTGGTGAATCCTCTCACCCTCCTGCACATCTGGCCTGTACCCCAGTTCTTGTATAAACACATCTTTTAAAAAAAATGAAAAAAACACCTTTAAAAAATAAAAAAAGAAATTAAAAATAAGAAATGACAGACCATTAAGTGTTCACAAAAGGATTCATAAGTAACTGTGTTTTACCTACAGATCAGATAGTCTCAGGACTCACTGTTATTTACTTACAGCTTATTCTCACTATTCTTTTGGCTTCTTATTTCTCTTGAAATACCTGAGACAGAGCTGAACCCTAGTCAAGCAATGGTATGTTTCAGGTAAGGGCATCAGAGGTATGAAAGAAGTCACTTTATTCATTTAAAGTCACGGCATGGTACCTTTTCAAGTCATCAGCTCTTGTTTGCACTTATCTTTGTACTTGCCTTTTATTTCTATTTCATTTATATATAATATTATTTTCCTCGATGTAGCATTTTTTTGTTTATTTTTTTTAGTTTTATTTATACAAGCACTGGATACAGTCAGAAGCACGGGAGGGTGAGAGAATTCACCAGAGCCAGAGTGGGGAACAGAACAGGCAGACTGATGAAATACACTGCTGAGGGAAGCAGTGGGCGCAGCAGGAGAGATCTGTCATGCCATGTGGGTCTCTCACCAGTGGCCGGAGATCGAACCAGTGCTGCAGAGGCTGTGGGCAGCTTCACAGCCCAGCACTCAACTGCTGTGCCACCAGTGGAAGCCCTCTTTTGTTTTTTACCTAATTCTTTAAGATGCAAGGTTAGATTTTATTTTTTTAGAGCATTCTTGTTTCTTGATTTAGGCCTGTGTTGCTATATATTTCCTTAAGTACTTCAAAACTATTGGTAGGTTCAGTAAGCAAAAGGAAAAAAACAGTAATGAAAGACAAGAAGTTACAGTAGACATCTCAGAAATTATGCTCAATGAAATAAGCCAGAAAGAAAAAGAAAACTATTGGATGGTTTCACTTATAGCAGGAATATAGGGAAACCAAATAAGACATCAGTGTAAAAAAAATAACAGTACAAAACACAACAAAGCAAAACTATGATGAACAGATGTTGCCGGAGGTTGTGGGGAGAGGGAGTGATGACTAGGCAGATTAGAGAGGAATTTTAGGGCACTGAAATTATTTTATGTGATACAGTAATCAATGCTGGATACATGTTTTAATCCATTTGTCAAAACCCATAGAACTGCAACACTAAGTGAACCCTAATGTAAACTATGGACTTTTGTTCCTATTACTGTATCAATATTGACTCATGACTTACAACAAATTACCACTGTAATAAAAAATGTTGACAATGAAGGAAATGATGAATGTGAGAGATAGATGGAAACTATTTGTAATTTCTCCTAAAATTTTCTGTAAACTAAAACTGCTCTGCTTTCTCTTTTTTAATTTCTATTTATTTTTGCATAGAACTGGGGTGCAGGTCAGAGGTACAGGGTGTGAGAGGATTCACCAGAGATAGAATGAGGAGCAGAACAGGCAGATCTACTGAAATACACTGCTAAGGGTAACAGTGGGTAAGACAGGAGAGGTTTGCTGCACCATATGTTGGGTTAGTTCTCTGGCCAGGGATGGTACTCAGACTCAATGGTGATAGCAGTGATAACACTTAGATTTAACCCCTAGGCCACTAGGGGGGGCCCAGTTTTGCTTTCTTTAGATATGATGTAATTAGAATCATACAGTATGGGGCCTCCCCTGATGACACAGGCGGTTGAGCGCCATACTATGAAGCTGTCCACAGCCTCTGCAGAGCGGGTTCAATCCTGGACAGCCAGCAAGAATCCCACAGGGCGAAGCAGACCTCTCCTGTCTCACCTGCTGCTCCCCTCAGCAGTATACTACGTCAGTCTGCCTGTTCTGTTCCCTGCTCTGTCTCTGGTGAATCCTCTTACCCTCCCGCACATCTGGGCTATACCCCGGTTTTTGTATTCCTGAATAGATAAATCTTAAAAAAAAATAATAAGAATCATACAGTATGTAGTTTTTCCAGATCAACTTCTTTCATTCAGTATTGTAAACTTAGGGGTTCCTCCATATATTTTTGTAGCCTGATTTTTCTATTCTTTACTCCATTATCTAGATGTACCATGGTTTATGCATACATTCACCTACATCAACCATACATCTTGGTTGCTTCCATTTTGGCAATTATGAATAAAGCTCTATGAAGACCTGTTTAGGTTTTTTTGTGGAGATAAGTTTTCCACTCCTTTGGGTAAATACTTGGAAGCATGATAGCTGGGTGGTATGGTAAGAGTATGTTTGCTTTGTAAGAAACCACCAAACTCTTCCAAGTGCTTCTACCATTTTACATTCCCACTAGCAATGAATGAGAATTACTGATGTGCCACAACCTCACTGGCATTTGGAATTATTACTCTTCTGAAGTTTGGCTGTTCTAATAATGTGTAGTGACATGTAGTTATTGTTTTAATTTGCATTTTCTGGATGATATATCACATGTAACTTTTCAAGTGTTTATTTGCCATTGGTGTATCTTTGGTGAAGTGGCTATTCAGAATTTTGGCCTTTTATTCATTTGGGTAATTTTGCTTTCTTACGGTTGAATTTTTTAACAGTTTTTAAAACTATATAACCAGTCCTTTATTAGGTAAGTGTTTTGCAAATATTTTCTCCCATCTTATGGATTATCTTTTCATCTGATTAATAGTGTCTTTCACAGAAATCCAACTTGTGGATTTTTTTTTCTTCATGAATCATACTTTTGCTGTTATATCTAAAAAGTCATCACTAAATCTAACATCTGTATTTTTTCAATTTCTTTTTCTAAGATTCCATAGTTTTACATTTTGTATATACAGTTGTAATCTATACTAAGTAAATTTTTTATAGATGTAAGGTCTATATTTAAATTCATTGTTTATAGTTATATATATATGTGTGTGTGTGTATATATATATATATATATATATATATATATATATCTCCATTTGTTCCATCACCACTTATTGAAAAGATCATCCTTTCTCCATTGAACTGCCTTTGTTTTCTTCTTAAACACTTTTTAAAAATTAACATGATAGTAGCAACACAGAATAAGTTATTTTATGTTCAGTTTTTTAAAAAGAGAAAAACAAGATTTAGAGACTTTAAACATTTGCTTTTAGGAGCACAGCAATGATGAAGTAGCAATAGAAAAACCAGGTAATGCCTCCCTGGTGTCCTAGAGGCTAAATCTCAGTGCTATCACCACAACTGCCTAAGTTCCATACCCAGCCAGGTAGCTAACCCACATGGTGCAGCAGACCTCTTCTGTCTCACTGGCTGCTCCCCTCAACAGTGTATATCTGCATATTCTGCCCCCCACTCTGTCTTTTTACCCCCAACACCTCTGGTCTACATGCCAGTTCTTGCATTCATAAATCAATAAATCTTAAAAAAAAAAGAAAGAAAGAAAACAAAAACCCGGTACATGCAATATATCTGAGCCCATATTCTTGAATCAACCTTTCTCAATGGATGATTCTCAGGAAGAAAAAAAAATCAGTAGCAAGGTAAGTTTATAAAATGAAACATTATTGATCCTTTCTCAGAGATTCATAATGGGCATCTGCCTGCAGGAAGAAACTATTTTAAAGTTCATACAACACAGAATGTTCCAAGTATGAGTTCAAACACCAGGTTTTGATTTTGCCTCCAAATTAACTCACCCCCTATAGTGGCATTCAGCAAAGGTTACTCTGCTATAAATATCATCTGATGCTACTCCAGGCATCATGCCAGGGTCTTCAAAGACCTGTTATATCTTTGACCACAATTTACCCCTCTCTTAATTAATACGTTAAAATAGATGTTATCTATGTCCTTTTGTTTTAACATGCTGCCCCCTCCTTTTTCTTCATGTGAATTTTCTGGAAAGTGTTAGCCTTGTTTATTAAAAAGCTTGAAAGACTAAGAAGATTTCAAGGGTTTGGGTAGGAGCCCCATGTCTTCACCAAAAGAGTTTCTCCAGGGAAGTCTCCATTTTTTACAATGATCATGTTTATATTCAGATTTAGTGGGCATTTGCCATTGTTGCACAGATGGCAACTCACGTTGGCTTCCAAATAACTTGTGTGGAGTTCATGATTAAAGGAGCTTACCTTGCTCATTTCTCCTTCCAGTGCAGGAGTGGCAACCCCTTCTGCCAGGGAGGCTGTGATTAGCTACCATGAAAGGATCCCTCTGAAGGCTCCCAGGGCCTCCTCAACAGAACACACTCTGTTTACCTTAATTGGAGTAAATTATTTGTACTTCCCTTCCCCAGAGTTTAATCCATGTAAAGGACAGTGGGGGGCCTCCGCTGGTGGCACAGGCAGTTGAGCACAGCACTATGAAGTTGTCACCAGTCTCTGCAGTGCTGGCTTGACCCAGGCCAGTAGGGAAGGGTCCCACATGGCGTGGCAGACCTCTCCTGTCTCACCTGCTGCTCCCCTCAACAGTGCATTTCATCAGTCTGCCTGTTCTGTTCCCCGCTCTGTCTCTGGTGAATACTCTCACCCTGCACACATCTGGGCTATACCCCAGTTCTTGTATGAGTAAATAAATAAATCTTAAAAAAAAAAAGGACAGTGGGCCCAGAAGTAGTAGGAGGAAAATATAGGGGAGAATGCTTCAGTTTCCTTTTAGAATGAAATATCAGATAGTATTTCAATGGGAAATTTAAAACATCTTCAAATTCCATTTATTGAACAAACTTTCTTTGCTCCAATGCATATACTTTGCTCCTTTGTCAAAGATTAGTTGACCATAAATCTGTGGGTTTATTTCTGGATCTTCTATTCGATTCCATTGGTCTGTGTGTCTGTTCTTGTTCCAATACCATGCAGTTTTGATGATTATGGCTTTGTAGTATAGTTTGAAGTCTGGGAGTGTGATACCTCCATTCCTTTCTTATTTTTTCAGGAGCGCTTTGGCTATTCGGGGTTTTTGGTGATTCCATATGAATTTCATCAATAATTGTTCTATTTCTTTCAAGAATGACATTGAAATTTTGATTGGAATTGCATTGAATCTGTATATTACTTTTGGTAGGATGTCCATTTTAATAATGTTTATTCTTCCAATCCATGAGCAGGGGATGTCTTTCCATTCTTTGTGTCTTCTTCTATTTCTTTTAACAGTGTTTTATAGTTTTCTTTGTATAGGTCCTTTACCTCTTTTGTTAGATTTATTCACAAGTATTTTATTTTTTTTGTTTCGATAATAAAAGGGATGGTTTTTTTTGATTTCTTCTTCAGATTTATTGTTTGTGTATAAGAAGGCTACTGACTTTTGCGTGTTGATTTTGTATCCTGCCACTTTACTGAACTGATTGATGAGTTGAATTAGTTTTTCTGTGGAGTTTGTGGGATTTTCTATGTATATTACCATATCATCTGCAAATAGCGATAGTTTGAATTCTTCTTTTCCTATTTGGATTCCTTGGATGTCTTTCTCTTGTCTTATTGCTCTGGCTAGGACTTCCAGTATTACATTGAAAAGCAGTGGTGAGAGTGGACATCCTTGTCTTGTTCCAGATCTTAATGGAATGCTTTCAGCTTTTCACCAATGAGAATGATACTGGCTGTTGGCTTGTCATATATGGCCTTTATGATGTTGAGGTATGTTCCTTGTATCCCAAGAATTTCAAGGGCTTTTATCATGAATGGGTGTTGCATTTTGTTGAAAGCTTTCTCGGCATCTGTTGATATTATCATATGGTTTTTATAGTTCTTTTTGTTGATGTGTTTGATACCATTGATTGATTTTCGGATGTTGAACCATCCTTGTGTTCCTGGAATGAATCCTACTTGGTTGTTGTGAATTATCTTATGGACACATTGTTGGATTCCGATAGCTAAAATTGTATTGAGGATTTTTGCGTCAGTGTTCATTAGGGAGATTGGCCTGTAGTTTTATTTTTTTGTGTAGTCCTTGTTTGGTATTAGTGTAATGTTTGTTCAATAAATGGTGCTGGGAAAAGTGGGTTGCTACACGCAAAAAAATGAAGCTTGACTACTACCTAACACCATGCACAAAAAACAACACAAAAATGGATTAAAGAACTAGACATAAGACCTGAAACCATAAAATACATGGAAGGAAATATAGGCGAAACATTACATGATATGCACATCAAAGACATTTTTACAGACACATGACCCAAAGCAGTGATAGTGAAGGCAAAGATCAACAGCTGGGACTACATCAAATTAAAGAGCTGCTGCACAGCAAAAGAGACAATAACAAAAACAAAGAGAAACCCCACAGACTGGGAGAACATTTTTGCACACAACAGTAATGATAAAGGACTGATCACAAAAATCTACAAAGAGCTGATAAGACTCAACAAAAAACAAAGAAAATAACCCAGTCAAAAAATGGGCAGAAGAGCTAAAAAGAAACTTCTCTGAGGAGGAAATGCAAATGGCCAGCAGGCATATGCAAAAATGTTCAACATCACTTGTAATCAGGGAAATGCAAATCAAAACTACCATGAGATACCATCTTACACCAGTGAGAAAGGCACATATTAAAAAAACTAGCAACAACAAATGTTGGTGAGGTTGTGGAGAAAAAGGAACTCTTCTGCACTGTTGGTGGGAGTGCAAACTGGTCCAACCACTATGGAGAGCTGTATGGAGATTTCTTGACCTACTAAACATAGAGCTTCCATATGATCCAGCAATTCCACTCCTAGGTATTTACCCAAAGGACACAGAAACATCAATTCCAAACACCACCTGCACCCCTATGTTTATAGCAGCACTATTTGCAATAGCTAAGCTTTGGAAACAACCCAAATGCCCAAAAATAGATGATTGGATCAAGAAGATGTGGTACATATACATCATGGAATATTACTCAGCATTCAAAAAAGAAAAACACATGCAATTTTCAGCAACATGGATGGCACTGGAAGGGATCATGCTCAGCGAAATAAGCCAGAAAGAAAAAGAAAAATACCAGATGGTCTCACTCATAGCAGGAATCTAGAAAACTTAAATAAGGGACCAGGAAAAAGAATAACTATAAGAAAGAAAATATCAAAATCAACAAACAACTATGAACCAGAGACACTCTATGGGTGGTGGGTGGCGGGGAAACGAGGGATTGGGATCAAAATGAGGGGGTTGTAATTGTATGGGGAATATAAAAATAAAATTTAAATTAAAAAAAGTATAATGATGACACAAATAATCAATGAACTGGGAATAAAACATTAAATATTGTTTAAAACCCTCTTAATACACATACACTTACACACTTCTTTTGTTTTTCAGAAAATACACTAGATTGGGCCTCCCCGGTGGTGCAGCAGTTGAGCACTGGGTTGTGAAGCTGCCCACAGCCTCTGTAGCGCCGGTTCGATCCCCGGCTGCTCCCAGGCCACCGGAGGAGGGTCCCACATTGCGCGCAGAACTCTCCTGCCGCCTGCTGCTCCCCTCAGCAGTGTACTTCGGTCCTTCTGCCTGCTCTGCTCCCAGCTCTGACTCTGGTGAATTCTCTCACCCTCCAGTGCTTCTGACTGTACCCAGTGCTTGTATAAATAAATAAACAAATAAACAAACAAGTAAATAAATAAATCTTTAAAAAAATTTAAACAAAAAGTTCAAAATTTGCTATCGTTCTTCAGTAAAAAATCACTCCATCAATTACAGACATTCATCATGATCAAAAACAAGTGATGTTATTTTCTGCAAAGTTGGTGCCTGTACATTTACTATTCAGTCCATGCATATCTGGAGCTCAGCAGAGCTTTGGGAAGAACTGAGCTGGCAGGTGTGAGAGCAGCCCATTACATTGACAAGACAAAATAGAATTAATAGTCACACTTTCAATCATTTACAAAACTAGTATAAACAAGAGGTTAAACTGTAGAGAGTTCCAATGTTCCTCCCATTATACTTCCTCCTAGTGGAATGGGATTAATTAGATCCATACAGACTCGATGTTGAGGAAGTCTAAAATAAAAGACTCCCACATTTTGTGGACCCAGGGCCTGGAGAAAGAGAGAGAGAAGGGCTAGCACGAAAATGACTGACAACTGAGTCAGAAAGTTATTCAAGATTTCCCTTCTTTCTCCTCCCTGTCAGGAGACCTTCTGAAGAGGAAGTATGTCTAAAACCTTCAGATAAAGAAATCTGGAATGCTGTCACCTAACCTAGGATTGCATATGTGCCAAAAGGCACAACTTGTAGGGCCTGCTGTGCCTCAATTCTGAATAGGAGGGAGGACAGTTTCCCCATGAGGCATGCCAAATAGATCTTTTGCAATTATTTATAGTTGCCTAAAAGAAATCATACATCTACATTTTGGCCAGGTGCTAAATGCCTCAATGTACAGACAAAATAAACAACAACAACAACAACAAAAAAAAAAAAAACATGTTATTGTGTTGCCTCTTTGACTCCCATGACAAGGCTGCATAACATTTTACCAAAATGGGTAATAGAATCAGTCAGCAAAAATGAAAGTGTAGCAAAGAAATAAAAAGTGATGATGCTAGAAGTGAGATATGAATCAAATATAAATTATATTATCAAAGAAATGACTACTAGAGGGAACATGGACGCTGTTGCAATTTTAAAATTCTATATATAGCCAAAAGAATATGGGAGGAGAAACTTCAGACTACATCAAAAAGGTAGACTATTTAGTATCCTGGGGAAGCCAAGACAGTGAGAAGTTTTTCTTAAAGACATCCTCAGAGATGTCTCACAACATGGAAAGCACAAAAGACAAAATGTTGGAAGCTAATCCAAACTCAGAGTAGAGTGTGGCAATTTGCTATGGTGTTGAAAAGATGTTGCTCTGTCTCCTAAGTTATACATGAGAAGAATGTAGAAGGTGGCACAGCACCAAACTGTCTAAGCTGCTCTTGGTAAGATTTTAACAAAGAAAGAAACACTTTAATTTTCAGTGTCTCTAATGTTTTAAATCAGTGCTTTAAATATCAATTTTGCAACTTTTCATTTTTCCATACATACATAATTTGACAGAATATTTAGTGTTTGGACAAAAATTCTAAATATTATAAAAAAATCATTTATTTTGCATCAATTATTAAGAGTGCTTTGCATGGTTCTATCTTGCATAGACATTTGTATAGCCATGTGCTGCCTGTATTAAAAAACTCAATCATCACAGTAAATCTAAGTTAATTATTTCTGATTCTGGGGCTTCCCTGGTGGCACAAGGGGTAAGACACAACCTATGAAGCTGTCCAAAGCCACAGCAACAGGAGTTCGATTTTCCAACTGGCCAGGGAGCAACCCACATGGCACAGCTGACCTCTCCTGACTAATCCGCTGATCCCCTCAGCAGTATATTTCGGTCAATCTGCCTGTTTTGTTCCCAACTCTGTCTCTGGTGAATCCTCTCACCCCCCACACCTCTGGCCTGTACCCCAGCTTTTGTATGCATAAATAAATAAATCTTTATTTAAAAAATTATTTCTGATTCTGAAAGTAAAACCTTATACATTTTGTGATTTAATCCATTGCAATATACCTAAGAGAAATGCCTAAACATGGACAAAAGAAGACATATGCTGAGAAAACACATAGCATCCCTGCTCACAAGCTACTATGTATGCCCCAAAGAGAATATCATTCTGTGATCCAAACACATAAGGTCCAGTGGCAAAACTATGGAAGAGAACTGTCAACATAACAGGAAGTGAAAAATTCCCAAAGTTGGCCTGATATCCAAATATGATTTGTTTGGGCCTCCCTGGTGGCACAAGGGATTAAGTGTTAGTTATCCACAGCCACCACGGCATGAGTTTGATCCCCGGCCAGGTAGCTGATCACATGGTGCAGCAGACCATTCTGATCTTTCCAGCTGCTCACCTGAGAACTGTATTTCAGTGGATCTGCTTGTTCTGCTCCCCACTCTGTCTCTGGTGAATCCTCTCAACCCCTGCATCTCTGGCCTACACCCCAGCTCTTGTATATATAAATAAATAAATATCAAAAAAAACACATGATTTGTTGTATGATATTAATCTACTTTATATGTAATTTATATTGTCTACTATATATCATATGACATATTTATATTACTTTATGTTATATAACTTATAGGAAAGAAACTGGAGGGAAACAAATGTTAATTAATTCACTCCAATAACAGGGGTTGTTATGTTTCAGGCTGCGTGTGTTCTACTCTCATTGCTTACATTCTCAGCACTCTGTCTGCCTCACACCTCACTCATCTGACTCAGCCCATTTATAATGAGTGCTTGTCCAATGTGATATTGCTCACTAGTCTTAGACTCAAGTATTACCAAAGCTTAGGCTGCACTGGTTGTTCTGTGTTCCCATTGCAGATTTGTCCATAGGATCCAGCGAAAGCAGTCCCATCCCCAAGCCCACACTGTTCACCTGCAACCAGTCAATGACCAAATACCTCCACTCCCCTTCTCTCCCATGGCTATTCTTGACTTCCTCTTGCTACCCTTACAATGACCAGAGATTTCTAAGAGACAAGTTTATTGTATACTCTCCAAAAACAAGATTCTGATTCCTGGACCTCCCCGCCACTATGGTCCATAATTTGTGAATATCTTCCAAGTTAATCTTCAAAACAAGGAGAATTGAATTTTGCTTTTGTTGGCTTTTTGTTTTCTTTATTTGTTGTTGCTGCTCCCATTTTCCTTCTGCTTCCCACCTAAGGTGACTATCATTCAAAATTCCATTTTTCTCCTTAGCTTCCTCTTTTTTATATATGTTGATGTAATATTTATGCATTTCTAAAATATATGTATGCGCACCCATCCTGTTTATCTATGTCATTTTAAATTTTATGTATCTGGTATCAGGCCATGCATAATCTTTGGGGATTTTCCACATCCTGTTATGCTGACAGTTCTCGTCCATAGTTTCACCACTGGAGCTTTCATGTTTGGATCACAAAATGATACTCTCTGTGGGGCATACATAGCAGCTTGTGAGCAGTGATGCTATGTATATTCTTTTTTTTTTAAGATTTATTTATTTATTTTTATACAAGAACCAGGGTGCAGCCAGATGTGCGGGAGGGTGAGAGGATTCACCAGGGACAGAGTGGGGAACAGAACAGGCAGACTGACGAAATACACTGCTGAGGGGAGCAGAGGGCGCAACAGGAGAAGTCTACTGAGCCGCACCGTGTGGGACCATCCAGGCTGGCTGGGATCGAACCAGCACTGCAGAGGCTGTGGACAGCTCCACAGCATGGTGCTCAACAGCCTGTGCCATCAGGGCAGGCTCACTAGGTATATTCTTTGCATATGTCTTCTTTTGTCCATGTTCAAGCATTTCTCTTAAGTATCTTTCAAAGTGTTAAATCACAAAATTTCTTTAGGAAATAAGACCCACTTATTTTCGACAGAAATCACACCAAGTTTCAATCCACCAGGAATGAGTGAGAAACACTCTTTCACATCCTCTCCAGAAATGACAGTTGTGGGATATCTTTCACATTTCTACAGAATGAGTGTAAAATTATCACATAGTGTTCTTGATTTTCATTTCTCTCTTCATTTAATGGTGTCTAATATCTTTACATGGGTTTATTGAACACATCCTTCCATTTTTAAGATGGCTGTTCTGTTCTGTGCCATTTTTCTATTGATTGTCCATTCAAATAATGAGCCTGTCACTAGAGAAATCGCCTCTGTATCTCAGCCTGAAAGAACAGGGCAATTTCCAGGTTCCAAGTCCTGTGGATTCCTCTCACTGCTCCTCTCTGCAATGAGCTTCACTGTTTTAAGACTGTAGGGAAAGTCATTGCTATACTAAAAGAAACTTCAGGCAGGCGAAAAAAAAAAAAAAAAAGAAGGAAAATTAGAGCTTGACCCAAGATATGCCCCCTGAAATGAGAATATGTTTTAGACATATGATCAAGTTTCAGCAGCTGACTTAGAAATCTCCAGTGAGTAAGTGATGCAGAATTTCTAAGTTTGGATAAATGTAGATGTTCACACTGGTGATAGGAGACACACTGTTGAGGGAATCCAGGCATCAGAAAATAGCAAAGGGTCTTATGGGAATATTTTCATCATCTGGAAGCTGTGCCCACTGAACTAGTATTAAGTTAGAAAAACACCCTTTGAGGTAGACTGGTGAAAGCAAGCTGAGACTGCTGGGTCTATCATAAGTAGGAACACACAGACATGGTAGACTTGGCAAAGAAAATAGGGTAAAAATGAGGATAGACACAAATGCCTATGAGACAAAAATATTAAGTCAACACAAAGAGGTTAGCATGGAGACAGGTTCAGCTTAAGCTAAGATTTAAAGATGCATTGAGAAACTATTTGTAAATTAAAAGAATAATTTTCTGGGGGAAATAAAAAGGACCCACATCTGATGGGCAGCAAAGCATAAACATATTCTGGAGTCCATTTTGATTTCCAGGAATCAAGAACTCTATATTTCAACTATTGACTTCATTACAAGAGAGAAATGCTGACTGCTTTCTGATTGTTCAGGACTGACTCAACCCACAGTGAGACTAAACTTTTATGGATGATGCCTGGTTTTGATAAACTATAAAGAAAAAAAGGAGTTAATTTTAATGAATGTTTTTGCACTCAATATATTTGTAGCATTTGGCTTTGTTCAGGTAGAATTGAATAGGATATAGCATTTGCCCTCGAGTTGTCTAATAATAATGGCATAGACAATGTAATGAGTGTGACTAATATACTAAGCACCTTGCATGTATTTTCTTATTTAATCTTATTAAAACCACATAAAGGAGCAACCAATATCAGCCCCAAAATCCAATGAGGACACAGAAGCTTAAAATGTTTCACAGCACTGTGAAGCTGTTCATAGCCTCTGCAGTGCTTGTTCGATCCCCACCAGCCGTGGAGGAGCAACCCACATGGCAGGGCAGACCTCTGTTGTCTCACCCGCTTCTCCCTTCAGCAGTGTATTTCAATCAGTCTGCCTGTTCTGTTACTCGCTCTGTCTCTGGTGAATCCTCTCAACCTCCCGCGCCTCTGGCATGTACCCCGGTTCTTGTATAAATAAAATAAATCTTAAAAAAAAAAAAACAAATTTTCCTAAGGTCACCCATAGAGTGGAAAAAGAACTTTGAATCTAAGCAGTTAAACTTGTCTGCATGTGGACTGATGTTACTAAATGTTTCTTTATAGAGGAGGGGAAAGGGCCTCAGCTCCTTGCAACTTAACTCATTTTGTTGTAATGTTAACCATTTAAGAGAACAAGGGACTATTGTGATGGTACACAGGTGAATTGGTGGCGGGAATTTCACAGGGACTATACCCGAGATGATAAAGCATTCATTGTATAAAAATAAAGAATGATGTAAACAATATATAAAATAATATAAAATGTTAAAAAGCATAGACCAAGTTATTTTATATATTGTGTTAATGTAATATGGAACACATCTACAAATAATATAAAACAAGCATAATTTAAAATAAAATAATACATGAATGAGGCAGATATGGTTTTACAACAGTAAATTGCAACTCTGCATCTGGGAGTCAGAGTGCCCACAATGACTCATATCTCCCATGTTTGTCTCTATTTGAGTGACTGTGAAACTCCATTAATGTGGTGTTCCATGGTGCCATCTGGCCTCCACTAGCTGAAAGCACATCACTTATGAGTTAATTCACACCAGTGCTTTTCTCATTAGCCTAAGACAGTGAAAGAAGCATTTCTTGACATCAACTCAATTATTAACACAAACCCATATGCAGGCACTAAGATGTCCTAGCTGTGATCAGGTGTAAGCTAGCAATCCTCTGAGAGAAATTCAGACAACAGTTTGAGAAATACTTTATTATTCTCTTATTTTTCCTTCCAAATACAACCCTAAAAAAAGGCAATTATTTTCCCGTGTGTCAAGACAGAGAAAAATGCAGGAACCCATGTAATTGTAAAGGACATCAACACATTTGCTATAAGAGTATAGTAAAACTTCCCTAAAAGTGTGACTTCTGAACCAGTTCTTTTTTTTTTCCATAATAACGTATTCTTTCAATTATGGTAATATTAGGATTCCTGCTGCTGCAGGATGTCCACCAGGATGTCCACCAGGATGTCCACCAGAGTCCACCATCACAGCCCTTTGTGCCTACTTCCCTCTTTATTCCTACTCCTCACCCAACCCCTGCCTACTTTGGATATTTAAGTTCTTTAGTCAGTTCTTGAGAAAGAGAAGATGAAGGGAAACAAAATAAGAAAAGGCAAAGGGACAAAGTACAATGTTATGTGTCTGCAAAACAAAAAATATATATAATTCATGGGAATAAGAGGAGGGAGAGGAGGTAGGAGAAGCATGTAGAAGACAGGTCATAAAGTTATCTACTTTTATATCTATACTCACATCGATTTCTATATTCACATTTATATACACATCCATTTCTACTGTACATACAATTCTACAAATACAGCTATAGCTACATCTACACCTACATCCACATTTATTTCTACAGCCACTTCTACAACTATATCCATATCAACTTCTACATCCACATACTTACCCATACGTCGTTTTATGTTTGCGTCTTCCTCTATGTATCTATATCTACTTCTACAAATGAATCTGTACCAACTTCTGTAGGCTTATCTACGTCTGTTTTACAATTCCATCCCATATCTCCAACTCCATCTATTCCTTCACATATAGCTATGATGTACATATATATCCAACATGCCCATGGCCTATGGATTAAATGGAAGGAAATAAAGACAGTACTATTATTGACTTCCCATTTTCATTTCCCACAGAACTGTACAGGAAAAACCCTGCTCTGTTTAAAAGGGAAGGGACATAAACTTTGACGAGACACTCTTTTCCCAATTTCTCGGGACAACCACCTTAATTCCTCTTTTTAACACCCTGACATGCTGTGACTATAGAACATAAGGTTCACAGTTGACAAGAACAACACTGGGAACTCTCATCTGCCATCACAGGCATTGTATTATGCACTGTAGTTTGCTAGGTCTTTTTCCCACTTTCCTGCTCCCTGATCATTACTGCTTTCATGACTACATGCCTTAAAGCAATAACTTTCATTTACCTTAATGTTTCTTTAATGGGGGCATGCTGGCCAATATTCATGTGCACTTACTTGCATAACATTTTTTTTTTTTTTATCCAAGAGCTTGCACCAACACAAAAGACGTAAATTTAGTAAAAGTAGAAAATCACAAAAAAGAAAATAAGCATAGCCCATGGGCCCTCTTCACAGAATTTGTTATGCTTTTCTCAGAGTAGTTCCTTTGCATATTAGGAACTTACTGAATTCTGAGTGTTATTTTTAACATTATAATATAAGTCATTTTTTAAGACTTTAAATATATTGGAAAATAATTTGTGTATGTGATTTCTTTATGTCCTTTCATATTATTGTCAGCCATTTTTACCACACTTTAATTTACTTACTCAATTATCAAATATCTGTTGAGCATGTATCAGCACCAATAATAGTTCAAAGACTAAGGAAAGCAAGACAAGTAAGATCTCTGTCCTCTAAGAGATTTTTATAAAAGGAGGAAATGAATAAATAATGTATAGATAATGAACAAATGTAGTAAAACCCTAAAATTAGACATATGGTACTCTAACTATGTGCAGAGAAAAAAGTTGAGATTTTACATTCATTTATATCTTCCACATAATCTCTCATTCATTAAAATGTGAGTAAAAGATAAGTGAAATAAATTACAGTACCTGCCAAGAAACATAGACTTATTTATAGAATAGGAGCACTTTTTCTCAGCTAAAACTTTGATTCTTTTTTTAAACTAAACCATCATCTAGATTCCAAGAGAGTGTCCATTTTAGAGTACCTGACTACAGTATCCATTGTCAAACTCTCTGCCTGCAGGGTCATCTTAGTCCAATCCTAAGATTGGCTGATGCACTATATCCTAAGCTCTAATTTAGCACATGGAAATTCCCATCCTTTACCTAGCACAGCTTGTTTAAGGAGATTCTGATATATACTAATATTCTGATATATATTGATATATACTGATGCTTCTAAATGGCTGCAAATTTCATTTCCACCAAAGTCATTTGCCATTCTGAATCTTATCACATTTAATAGCAATCACGATGTCTCTGAATGTCCATCTCCAAGGTACATCTCAAGCAGTGGAGGAAAAATAAGACTTTCCGAAGTGACCTGTTTTCTTTCTTCCACCATATCCTAGCCTTGAAGGGATTGGCTAGGAGTTCTCCTTCACTTATGCTGTGCCTTCCTCTTCCTCTAATTTTTATGTGGAGACATTGCTTCTGCATTTCTGCAAGGGGTGCTGAAATGTGCAGTCTCCAGGTTGGGTTGTTGGAAAACTAAAAGACCTCAATAAAATCTTCCACTCATTTTGTCCTCTCCTGATTTTACCATGGTGCCTGTGTCCCCACAAAACCTGATTCATAGTCTTTATTACGGTAATATATGCTCAAACTAAAAGAAAAATCTATTTGACAGTCAAACAGGAGAAATGAGCTTACTGATTTAACACGTATATTTTTTTTCTCTCTGAAGAGAAAAATAAAAAATTCAGTCTATGGAAATACATCAAAAATACTTCCAAAAAGTGACATTCCTGTTGCATCAAAGCATAAATTGTCTTGCCTCAGTCACAGAGACCATTTCTCCATCAAGTAGCTGTGTGACTGGTGTCACTGCCTCCTGTCACACCCCTTCCTTCTGAGACAGGATAGAATTTAGCATTGTTCCTTTACAGCATCTTGGAAACATCTCCATATTAATAAAAATATGAGGGTTCTTGGCCAGGGTTTCACTGGTAAGCAGAGCACCTATCTGAGCCAGGAGGCATTGGATTTTGGCACCCAAATAGTTGGAGGAATCGGTCCAGGAAAAGGAGGCAAGACACATCTGGGCTTATAGCTGTTTAATTCTGTGAAGGAGGCCAAAGAACCGAAAGGAGCAACAGTGTCTGTCATTCATGTCCCTCATCCTTTTGCTATGACTGCCAATGATGAAGCCATTGAGGCAGAAATACCTTCAGTTGTGTATATTTCTGAAGGTACCCCACAGCAGGACAATGTATGGGTCAAGCACAAACTGCTGGTCCAGCAAAAGACAGAGTTGATTGGGCCAAACTGCCCTGGAATCCTGGAGAATGCAAAACTGGCATCATGCCTGGCCATATTTATAGGAAAGGTAGAAATGGTGTTGTGTCCAGAATGGCATTCTCATGTATGATTGGTTCACCAAACAACACAAGTTGAATTTGGAAAGACTTTGTGTGTTTGCATTGGAGGTGACCCTCTCAATGGAATAGATTTAATTGACTACTTTGATGCAACAGAAGGCATCATACTGGTTAATGAAATTGGTGGTAATGCAGAAGAAAATGTTGCAGAATTTTTGAAGCAACATAATTCTGGTCCCAAAGTCAGACCTGCGGAGTCCTTCATTTCCGGTATAACATCTCCTCTTGGTAGCAGAATGCTGGAGGAATTATTGTTGGAGGAAAAGGTGGAACAAAAGAGAAGATATCTGCCCTCTGGAATGCAGGAGTTGTAGTCAGCTTGTCTCCTATGAAATGGGAAACCACCATCTACAAGGAGATTGAAAAGATGCTGTGGAAAAAGAAAAAAGTTCCCTAAACATATGGCCTGGATCATTATGCAATGGGAACCAGTAGCAGTTTGCTTCTGATGTCTACCAATTGTCAACCTGTGCATTTAGCTCTTGGATTTCAGTACAATGAGAAACAAAACAAGGATTAGAATGTCTGATATTGAGATGTATTCACTTCATTGCATAACAGAGACAGACAATAAGTCTACCATTTGACTTGAAAAGGATAAGTCCTATGATTCACCTCTAGATGTTTTGTAAAATTTGTTACATGGTTTTATACTCAAAACAAGTGTATAAGGATAAATCCTTATTCTATTTTCTTAGGCATAAGAAAGTGGAGGAACAAAGAGTCTAAGTGGCTTGCCCTAGTCCTAATCCAGAAAATGCTGGACCCCTGTGCTGGCTGTGTCCTGTGAATTTACATGAGGTGACAGATCCGAGTACCCTCTGAAAACATGTTTTTGTTCTGTTTTAACCTCTTCCAGCAGACTCTTTCTGAGTCTCCCAATTTATTCTATATCATGGCATTTTTTTTTTTTTTTGGCTACTCTAAAGGCAAATTCCTTACTATGAAATAATTTAGGCATACAGATGCATATACACACAGAAGTGAATGCATTCACTTAGCCATTCATCTGACTCCCCTCGTACAGTATGTCGGAAGGGACCCTCAACATGTCTATATTCTACTCCCTAGAATTTGTGACTATATTATATAACTTAGCAAGGCAGAAGTTGGTTACCATCAGTTGACTTTAGGATATAATAATACCTCCAAGATCAGTAGGGCCAATGTAATCTCAAAGACTCTTTAAACGTGAAGAGGAGAAATGGAAGAACAATGAAGTATAAGGACTCAAACAGTCATTTCTCGATTTGAAAATGGAGGCAGCTGCTGGATTAAAAAAAAAAAAAGGAAGGGTGATGAAATTGCTGGATCATATGGAAGATCCATATTTAGCAGGTTGAGGAATCCCCACACAGCTTTCCATAGTGGTTGGACCAGTTTACACTCCAAAATTTTCCACTCCTAGGTATTTAACCAAAGGACATAGAAACATTAATTCAAAAGGGCACCTTCACCCCTATGCAGCACTATTTACAATAGCTAAGCTATGGAAACAACCCAAATGCACAAAAATACATGACTGGGGCCTCCCCTGGTGGCACAGTGGTTGAGTGCTGGGCTGCGAAACTGTCACAGACTCTGCAGCGCTGGTTCAATCCCTGGCCACCGACAAGAGTCCCACATGACGTGCAAACCTCTCCTACCATGCCCGCTGCTCCCCTTAGCACTGTATTTCCTCAGTCTGCCTGTTCTGTTGCCCACTCTAGCTCTGGTGAATTCTCTCACCCTCCCGCACTTCTGACTGTACCCAGTGCTTATATAAATAAATAAATCTTTAAAAAAAATACATAACTGGATCAAGAAGATGTGGTACATATACACAATGGAATATTACTCAGCAATCAAAAAAGATAAACTCATGCCATTTGCAGCAACATGGATGGAGCTGGAAGGGATCATGTTCAGTGAAATAAGCTGGAAAGAAATGAAAACTACCAGATGGTCTCACTCATAGCAGGAATCTAGAAAACCTAAATAAGGGACCAGGAAAAAGACTAATTATAATTAAGTAAATATCAAAATCAATAAGCAACTGTAAACCAGAGACACTCTCTGGGGGGGTTAGAGGGAAAAGAGATTAGAGTGAAAATAAGGGGAGTGGGAATTGTATGTGGAATATAACCAAAATTAAAATGCATACATTGTGCAAAAATGAAAAATGATGTAAAATTATATAAAATAAATTAAAATAAAAGGTGACGAAATTTCACCTAAAGCTTCTAGAATGAATACCTTGATTGGAGTTAGGTAAGGCCTATTTTAAACTTCTGAGTTACAGGGCTGTATGGTAATAAATCTGTGGTTTTGTTTTTAAGTAACTTGTACATATACAGCAGCTCCATATCATAGGCCTAAGCACACAACTAAGGCTGGCGACATGAATGGACATGTAAAAGTACCAAAATGCCTTTGTAAAATGATGTCTGCTTAGTGCCTACAGTCCCACCATCACCACAATAACTAAATCTTCACTTGTCACTTGGAACAGTACCCTCCAAACATGTACTGTCATTTTCTAAATGACCTTTCAAAGTTTATGTTTAACATGTAACTTACATGTTCAAAGTTCACTCACTGCCACTCACCCCTTTGCATGGCCTTTAGGGTAGCTGCAGGCCCCAACCTATAACTCCTTGTCTATAGCTTCCAATGACATGTACCCACCCCAAGCTGCTGGCTACTGGCCATGGGTGGCCTTTAATCCTCACTAGAGACTTTAATCCTGCCTCTGCATAGAGGCGCACACTCTTCTCCCTATGTGCTCACCCATGTTGGCAGACCCCCTGCTGCATTCTGTTTCATGGCACCCAGTCCTCCTCCACCCAGAATCAGTGGGTCAAAGATGGAGGAAACAGAGTCTCCCAGGTGGCACAGGCAGTTGAGCGCAGCACAATGAAGCTGTCCACAGCCCGTGCAGTGCCAATTCAATCCCGGCCAGCCAGTGAGGGTCCCACATGATGCAGCAAACCTCTCCTGTTGCTCCCGCTGCTCCCCTCAGCAGTGTATTTGGTCAGTCTGCCTGTTCTGTTCCCCGCTCTGTCTCAGTGAATCCTCTCACACTCCCATGCATCTGACCCATATCCACGTTCTTGTACAAATAAATAAATCTTAAAAAAAAAAAAGATGGCGGAAACATGTTCAATATCTAAAAGTTCTATGCCTCCAGCTAAGTTGTCTCCAATTGTTCATATACTCCACAGACTATTCCAGTCTGTGAAGTCTTACTCAACTGGAGAAAAACTTCTTATCTTTTAAAATTCAATGGCATTTTATTTAGCTGTACTTCCAGCTATCAACACAGAACAGGTTTTAACTTTCATCATGTATTTTTCTTACCTGGTTACTAGATTGCAAGACTCAGAGAATCAGGGAACTTGCCTATGATAATTCACTGCTGACTTAATAAGCTATCTGTTAAAATTTTGTTGCCCTCAAGGAGTGTACTACAGCCAATCTGCCTGTTCTGCACCCCACTCTGTCTCTGATGAATCCTCTCACCCCCCACACCTCTGGCTGTACTGTTGAAGACCAACTCTGGCAAAATGTCGGTCAGGTGTCCCTGAAAGGATGAGATGGCCTAGGCCAAACTTGAGGACTGAGGGGAAAAGGAGTGAGGCAGACACAGACACTCTTATATTGGTGCAAGTATCCCCTGCTGAGGGTCTCAGTGGGTCTTTATTTATATGTTAAGGCAAGCTGTGGGATTACATCATCATTTGCATAGAAGTGAAACAGAAAAAAAACAGTACATTCCTTTCCCATAGACATTTTGGCACCTATGTGTTTTTGAGAAAAGAAACGACCTTAAAAGTTAATAGATAATTAAAACTTAGACTCATCATTTCAGCCTAAACAACAACCTGGTACAGCTAATAGTCCTTGGTACATCCCTATCGCCAAGACTACAATATCAGGAGACTGCTCTATCTATATGGCCTATAGCTAGAGACAAGTTGCTTCCCGGTAATCAGTTATTAAAACTTTTTTCTACCTAGAAACTCTTAGTGTAATCAACTTTATGAATCATTACAAGGTTTCTTTACAGAACTTCCATATAAGGAATATTATGGCCAGCTCTGATTTGCTTATCAGGCATGCCCTTGCACAATAATTATTTCCCATTGTCAAGTGGGCCAAATTATTCAGTGTTTTAATTTTTAAGCAAGTAGTTTTCCATGCCATGTACTTACAATATTCTTATACGTATAATTTATTGCCCAATGTATTTACTGAGAAGTTCTTTCTTATTATGATCAAGAACAAAAATCAAAGGGATGTTCAATCTTCAGCCCCATGGTGTGAGGCACAAGGAATTTTCAGCCCCACAGTGTGAGGCTCTTTAAAAGTCTTTGGTGCCACCAGGTGTGAGGCTCTTTTTCTTCAGCCCCACAGTGTGAGGCTCTTTGAGCTTTGGCCCCAAGATGTGAGGCTCTTTTCTCAGCTGCTTGCCATCGTCTTACCTGGCTGGGGTAGCAAGGTCCCCTGCAGCACTGTACCCCAGCTCTTGTATGCATAAAATAATAAATCTTTTAAAAAATGAAGAAGATAGAACTGTTGTCATAGAAAAGAAAAAAAAAAACACAGAAGAACCTTATGCAGGCACAAATATATGATACTTAGCCTGGAGACCAACATTTCATTGTTTGCCAGCTAGAGAAATCACCAAAGGAGACATAAATCATTCCACATAATTAGCCCAAAACTGCCAGAAAAGTATGATTCTAAGTCTAATTTTATAAATAAAGAAATTGAGGTTCAATGAGATTAAATCATTTGCTGAAATGGCTAAGGTAGGACTCAACTTCAAAGCCCTGACCACCTGTCAAGTGCAGTTTCTGCACAACACTGGGCTGATCTGCAGATTATTTTCTGGTGTCCTAAAGCAATATGCCTAGATGAGGAGCAACAGGCTGGACTGAGAGCAATGGAATGGTCAGAATGAAATAGAAAACCTGCTCTGGATACTCAGATCAGGGAATTTCTCCAGACATGTTACCAACTCTTTGTCTTAAACCCTCTAATTAGCACATATTGCCCATAATTCCTCTCCTATCTCTTCATTACTCAATTCTCTCTGCCAAGCCACTCAGTCATGATTTCCCTGGATGTTTTTTCTGTACTGATGTTTGTTTTCTTCCACCTCCAGAATCCTTCTCTAGGTTTATGCTACCTCCATCGCCCCAAGCCTCCCCACCTCATCCAGTGGTGCAGGTGCCACCACCCCCAACCTGCCTGGGACAGGGGTCCTTAGCTTTACTTTCTCAGAGAAAATTTAGCTAAGGACAGTTTTTTTGTGCATAACAAGTACAATTAGATATTTGTTAATGTGGAAAATGTTCAAAATTAAACAACTGGTGTGCAGGTGGGTGAAACCATCAAAAGGAATCATTCTCAACCCCTTCACATAACACATCATGTTGTCAGGGCCATAAGCCTTAACTAGAAGGCTAGAAAATCGAGCATGAAATAGAGATTTTCAGTTACAGGGACCACTGCTGAATTAATAAGCTATCTGCTGAAATTTTGTTGCCATAAATCTGGGACTAGAATAACTGAAATCAATAGCAAGGCAAGAAGTGAGTAATAACACCAACTCAGAACTAGAAGTGAGTTGTGCTTGTTTCCTCAGAATATCCTGCTGTTTTTATTTCCTACTTAAAATGCAATAGATGCAAAATTGGGCAGCTAACTCAGCACTGGGTTTTCCTCTTTCCTGGGACTCATATATCACCATCTAGTCACTAGCATTGAAATGTATGTTTTTAGGTTAATATTGAGACTCCACCTGTGCCCAGGGAGAGCTGTAGGAAAATCCTAACCCTATATTCAATTTGGATCTTGTTTGTGTGAGTTTTTTCCTTACTGATATTCATCCTTTTACAATTAATCCATTCATTCCTTCATTCAGCAAACATTTATGGAGCATATCCTTTTACCCAGTGCCATGCTACTTATTGAGACTATAAAATGAAGAAGAGGGGCCTCCCTAGTGGCACAAGGAAGGTGCAAAACACAACCTGTGAAGTTGTCTGCAGCCTCTGCAGCATGAGTTCAATCCCCAGCCAGCCAGAGAGCAACCCACATGGTGCAGCAGGCCACTCCTGACTTAACCACTGCTTCCCTCAGCAGTGTACTTCGATCGCTGTTCCCCTCAGCAGCATACTTAGGTCAATCTGCCTGTTCTATCCCCCACTCTGTCTCTGGTGAATCCTCTCACCCCCCACAACTCTGGCCTGTACCCCAGCCCTTGTATGCATAAAAGAAATAAATCTTTTTAAAAAATGAAGATAGAACTGTTGTCATAGAAAAGAAAAAAAAAAAAAACACAAAATAATTGAAGGTTACCAATTGTGCTTATTTCCCTAGGACAAGTTTACTAGGACTGGTCAGTGATAATATCAGGAAAATCCTGGGAGATTCAGGATACCTAAATACCTTGTGGAGGAGATAAAAGGGCTGATGGATTATTATGGACTTAAGTGCTAAATTGAGATGTTCTTAGAATGTATAAGAAGTCCTGGCATGGTTCAATATCTAGAGGCTTCCTGCAGTCTTGACTTCCAAATGCACAAATTCTGGCAAGCCAAAGTGTATGGAGGGATGGGGAGGTGAAGAGAGTGGGCGGGGGAAGACAGCTCAATGAGTTGAACTTTGAAGGAAAGTTGAGAACTGGATTTAAAGTCATGGTCTGGATATCACAACACTCAAGGACTCTCTACTGGAAAATGTGGCCATGAAGTCTATATTCAGCCAAAGAAAATGCTATTCTCCTAGGAAATGGAGATGAAAAAAATGTTCACTATCATCCAAATGGTTTTGTTACCCCTAAATTCATGTATTGAAGCCTAAGTCTCAATCTGTTCATATTTGGAGGTGAGACCTCATAATTAGGTCATGAGGGTGAAGCTCCATAGAATCCAGAGACCACCCGCCCTCTTCTACCTTGTCAGGACATAGCAAATAGATGGTTGTCTGTCAATCAACTGGAAGACCTCACTGGACACCTAATCTACTGATGCCTTGATCCTGTATTTCCATAGTTACTATTACCTCCTACCCCATGAAAACTGCTTCTGTAAGCCATGAGATCAATTTTAAGTATGGATTTTAACAATTTTTAATGAGATGAATTTTACAATGGATTTCAATAATAAATGCATAGAATAAATTTACATTAAAGATAATTCCATCTGTGGTGTAGAAAAAGGAATCAACTTTAACAGCAAGAGTAAAACCAATGAGGGACATTTGTAAGGAGAATTATCAGGAACCTATGCCTCCCCGCAGTAGTCAGAGATATCCTCACCTTCTCTCAAGTCCTGGCCTGGGTGGCTCATCTGCCAGATCAGAGTGAGGAATGTCTTCAGAAACAGTGAAAACAATCACCATTCACAGATCTTAGTCACAAAACCCACCAAGAGAACCCAGACCTCCTCCTTCTTTCAATAGCCTTGATTTTTTAGCAGGATCCAATGTGGTTTGGACCACCTGGCAAGTCATTTCATAAGTCCCAAATCACTTCAGAATGGTCCAATAACATTTATAGCTCACCCACCCCCTCCATCTGTATTGCCATAGATGATAGGACATGGGACAACATCTGACTAAGTAAGATAAGTGGATAGATTAGCTAAATCAATCAGACCCTGCTGCTGCAAGCTGAAATTGCCTAGAGGTCAAGCACTGGCTTGTTGTCTCTGGTCATGAACAAACTGAGGGAGTGGGTCAGAAAGAAAATGATTGAAAGAGAGACATGAGAAGTATCAGGCAGCCCCTGAAAGATACAGAAAAGTGGATTTGGGGTCCCAATTTTGCAAATCTTGGGAAAGAGGGAGAAGTAGAAGTGAGAGATACCATTGGGATTTTGAAAGATAGAAAAGGGTCTTCAGATTCCAATTTTCTTCTGACCTACTTAAATTAGTTAATATAAAAGCTTCAAAGAGCACCTGGAAAATGTTACTGCATGGTAAATGTTGACATTATTTTCGGTATCCATTAGTTTGTTATATATATGTTGGAAAAATGTATGTATTAGGGAAAACTGGGTGAATTCTATTGTGGCACTCTACTAAGACTACAGAAAATTTCATGAAGGAGATTCCCTCACTGCCTGAAATTTACAGAATTGTAGATAGTACCTCTCTTACTATTCAAACTAACTAGTACCCTTAAAGGTTGTTTTCAAGATCCAATGATCGTCATTTATATGTCAGTTTTACTGTTTTACTTTCTTTGATTATCCATAATATAACCCTGTATAATGAAGCTAGAGGCCAGATCAAAGAAAGTTTTATACTTAACAAGCAAGGCTTATTTTTATATTTTATTGAAGTAACATTATATTACAACATTGTACAAGTTTTAAGAATGTATCATTAAAAATCAACTTATTTTCAAATTCTGCTAAAATATTGTTATCATCCATACATCCAATACAACATCTCTGGTCATGAGTATTAAATTTATGTAACAAAATATAGTTTAATTTTGATATTAAAGCCAGAAAACTGACAAAATCCATGACTCAATATTCATGTTGTGTATTTAACAAAGTTGATTCAATACAGACTACATCCTAGAAGTCATGTCCCTGTAGGATTTTGGACATTCCTCTTGTCCCACTTAAAGGCAGTGTTATATTAAACTGTCACATATACAAGATGTGTAGGTACAGATATTCCAGAAAGACTGGGTTCTCTTAATCCTAGTATAAAAACCTACAAAACAGGCTGGTTAGACAAAGATCTGCATAACAGTAGTATACCTCAAGTTTCTGAAGCCCCAAGCTTAGGAGTGAGAGTTGGAGTTAAGTCAAAAAGAGAATCAGAAGGGCAGATGATGTGGTCAGGCCTGAACTGGGAATATGGCCTCTGCCTTATAAGCCACTGTACTACATTCCTCAGGGTCATGAGGATGAGTTGCCTAATGCTTAGCAAGATATTTCTCTTCTTTCCAAGGATGTTGATAATATCAGTGCCTGACGAACATTCAATGGTAATTTTAATTGATAGCATAAGAGAAAATACTCCAGAAATGTTACAAAAGTCTTGTGATTGACTTGACTGCCAGGTACTCCCTTTTAGATATAACCAAAAGCCTCTGCCTCGTCCTGCACTCATTTCTTTCCTACATAATCTTCCTTCATGTGCTTATGGGGAGGCAGCGTTGTCTGAATACTGACTCGGCTATTGTTCCGACATAGCTCCACTCACTCACTAATAAACATGTCCTTTGTGGAAACTATCTTGTAGTTCAGAGCTTGGTTTTCTAAGTGCAAGGTATATGAGACAGTTGGTAGGTGACAAAGAAAGGAACATTCAGCCATTGCCAACCACAGTCTTAAATGAGGGTGCCATGTGAATATGCTGTGGTTGTAAACTGTGAATAGTGTCACCCAAGGAGGTTGAGTGGGAGTTGAATTCCATTCCACCATCCCTTACTAAGCTATGTGCTGTGGTGGGTAGAAGGGGTGTTTTTTAAAATTAATCACATATGTGTAAAGTTAATAAAACAATAATTCAAAAATTAAGGGGCCTTTCTGGTGGTGCAAGGGGTTAAGTGTCAGCACTATGAAGCTATCCGCAGCTACTGCAGCACACGTTCGATCCCTGGCCAGGGAGCTGACCTACATGGCACAGCAGACCTCTCCTGTCTGGCCTGCTGCTCCTCTCAGCAATGTAAAAATCCGCCTGTTCTGTTCCCCACTCTGTCTCTGGTGAATCCACCCACCCCCGCCACCCACACCTCTGGCCTACACCCCGGCTCATGTATGCATAAATAAATAAATCTTTTAAAAAAAATAAACACAGAATTGACTTCCAGGAGATTTTTCTTTTTTAAATACATTCAAAGTTATGATCTTCAAGTTGAAAGAAAGTGTAGGGGAGGAAAGGGTAAGGGCTTCACATTCTTCACATTGTATTATTAACTGGTATATACTATTCATGTCAAACCTATGAATGGACTATGAGTGGAATTACAGAAAGATATTTCAGAAGTTTGTCATAAAACTTACAGAACAAAAGAGACACAGGCTCAGGTTCTATCAAGTATAAAGTTCACAAATCAGTTCACTATGACAATACTTCACCCAATGTCTGATGACCTTGAACACAAACATTTAGCTTAAGTTTCAGCCTGAGAGGCACATATCCCTGTCACCATTCCCAAATGCCAACATATTCATGGTCCTCAATCAAATGAGAACAAATATTTTATTCTGGGGCCTCCCTGCTGTGCAAGGGGTTAAGACACAACCTATGAAGATATCCACAGCCACTGCAGCACAAGTTCGAACCCCTGCCAGGGAGCTCCCCACATGGTGCAGCAGACCTCTCCTGTCTTGCCCACTGCTACTTTCAGCAGTGTAATTCAGTGAATCTGCCTGTTCTTTTCCCTACTCTGTCTCTGGTGAATCCTCTCATCCCCATACCTCTTTTCTGTACCCCAGTTCTTGTATGAGTAAGTAATTAAATCTTAAAAAAAAAAGAAATATTTTATTATGACTTTTGTTTTTCAATTAGAATGAATGAATGTTCAACTTCTAATGTGGGAAAGATAGAGGATGAATTACAAGGATTGAAAGAGCAGGATCAGGTTACCAGGAACAGGGACTTAAGACAAAATTCCTGCCCCAATCAGATTGCAATTGTATGGCTTTTTTAATTAAAATGAATTAATTATTCTAAAGATTTTTCCCTTTCTTAACAATTGGAGTAATAGTGTTTTGTATTTATTGGTAAAAGCAGCAAAGCATAGGCTGGAGATAGATTCTGGGCAGTCCCCTTGGTAGGGATTTATGCAGTAGCAGAAAACATTTAAACTGGGCCATAACTGAGGGAACAAAACCTACATTGTGAGAATGCAAATAGGAATGTAAAATAATGGTACATCATCAATTAAAAATAATACATGATTGATAAAAAGATGAAGAGAAATGAGGTGAAAGGGAGTGTTTAGAACAGTAAATCAGCAAATTACTTCTTAATTAAAGAAAACAGAATTGGATTTGCAGAATAGAGAGTTTCCAATATTATCGCCATTTTCTTTGGGAAAAAATGAACATGTTTTAGAAAGAAAAAGTCAATTAATCACTAAAGAAATGTTTTTCATATATGCAACCAACTCCCAAAAGAATATGAAAGAAAGCCTTCAAAGTGATGCCTTTTAGCTAGAAAGAAAGAAGAGAAATCCTTATGGGAAAGAAGAGAAATCCTTCCTATTTGAGATGCTAAGTGACTTGTAACTTATGAAACAAATTGATATATATATATATATATATATCTCTACCTTATTACCTCTTTGACATAATTTATCAACCTTATGATTATGTCCAATTTTCTTTTTAATTGCATTAATATTTGAATTCTAAACCTTGAAACCACTTTACATACTTATAAATGTTCATCTCTATTAATTCAGCACCAAACTTGTTTGGAAAAAAATATGCTATGTCTTTATTTGGTGAATAATGGCATAATGGCAGAGTCCAATTAAAATATGCAAGTGGGGAGGAGGCAGGAGAGGGATCAGAGGGAGGGAGGGAGGAGCACAGGGGACTGAGTTGATGGTGCACAGGTACTTTGGTGAAGGAAACTGTATGGGGACTACACCTGAGGGGGTTGGGGGAAGCAAATATTGTTTAAAAATGAACAATGATGTAAAAAATAAAAAATAGTAATTAATAAAAAATTTTAAAAATGCAAGTGTGGAAGTCCTGGGGTACCCCCTCAATTCTGTCTGCCAACCAGGCAAGAGTTGTCATTTAAAATCAAAACCAGTTCCTATGACAAATCCAGAGAAGGTTCTGTAAATGAATGTGAAGTATGATGTGATTTTTCTCCTATTGTTACATAAGTATTTATTAATTATTTTAGGCATTATCTGGTATATCCTTCTGAAGCCAATGTGCACTATTAATTTAGCCCTTGAACCACCGTTCTTGTCCCACAAAGCCATAAAAAAGAATTCATAGACTTTTTAGATAATAAGCAAAGAGAAGCAAACTTTGTTCAAGAAAGTAAAGTTTATTTAGTGGAAAAGAACAAAAGCAAGAACTCCAAAGAAGTGATGCCAAGGAGTGGCAAAAGACACCATTACAGACATTATAGGCCTAGGTCTTGGGGATATTTAAACCTTTTTCTCTATTCTTTAATCTCATCGTCCTATTTTATGATCAGCTCTTTGTCCTAGTGAATATACTAGGGCAGATGTGCCCATTTTCCCAGCTTTTATCTTAGAATTTCTCCTTTTACCTTCCCTGTCCCAGATCTCTTAAAATTTATGGTCTCAATTAGCCTTAAAATTTAGCCTTAAAATTTACCACCCTAATTATCCCTCCTGAATTTCTCTGCCCTTATCTCAGAAGCTTCTTAAACTCTCTTGAAGTCCCTGCCTGCCCTGTCCCCGAAGCTGCCTAATTAACCCTAACTTGCCCTGGGGCTCACTTCTACCACGAGGAACACCATCAAGGATGGAGGCTAAAATTCAGGATGGAAGCCTCACAAGATCAGAAACTGGAGGTGGGGGTAGAAATAATTCACATAGTTAACCCATCTATAGCAATGAAAACTGCTAAGCCCCTACCTCCTAGAACAGGTTTCATACTGCTATCTGGAGGTGCAGCCCAGAGGTGAGGATATAGAGATTGAAGGTCATTGTAGAGAATCAACTATTCTTACAAATCAGACAAGTCACATCTTAGAGGTATTTACTTTAACAATAAATAATAATTCCACAAAGAAATGAACTCCTCTCAAAAAGAACAATATATCAGTACAATTTCTGCAGTGGCAAAATACATCTCTTGTTCCAAGTCTGCCTGCCTGTGTCTATGCAGGCATCTCCTTTGACAAATCTGTGCCTTTCAGAGGCAGCACTTCCTACCTGCTTATGTCTGTGCAAGTGGTTTCTTCTCCTTTACTTATTAAATATAATAAACCTGTCCTTTTAGATATAACCAAAAGCCTCTGCCTCATGGGGAACTGACCATGTGCCACTGAAAGGGGAACTCTGGTGAAACTGACAGGCCTCATGAGGAAGGGAAGGCACCTTACCAACTACAGGAATCTGCACACACACACCTATCACAGGCTTCACACACACACACTATGACTAATGATCTGTTTTCTTTATACTAAAACTCTTGATTAAAACTGAGATTCCTGCCCCGATGATTCCAAAATAAGTGGCAAAGATTGATGCGGTCAGATGTACCAAGGCTGAACATGACAAATACTAAGAGCATGAACTATGATGAACTGTTCTTGGTGTGGGGAAGGATAGGGGCTTTAGCTGAAGGCATAGGGGTGAAAGAATTCATCATTCTATACTCTGTAGTGAAAAACAGAAAAGGTGAATTTATTGAAATGCACTAAGAGAAATGATGAATGAGAGATGAAATGACTGTGCAGAAAGAAGTGTTACAAGGGAACCCCAAAAGGAAATGGGATAGCCTGGATGTGAGTCTGGAATAGGGTGGACCTGAAATCTGTGCCACCATAAATATGGTGGAATAAAAATTAAAAGGGGGGATTGTAACAGGGCTGTCCCCAAGAAAAGTGGAGGTTCCAGGTTCCCTGCCCCACTCAAAGGAAGGTGGAACTGAGCAGGAAGGAGAAGCTGGAGAGGTAACTGTCAGTGTGGAGAGCAAGAATGAGACCTGGAGGAGGCTCATGGAGCAGAGACATGTGAAGAAACTGCTTGTTTCTTTGTCCTAGACTGGTTGAAACAGATGTGGGTGACAGACCTGTGGGGAAGTTACCAGTGTTAGCTTTTATCTTAATTTTGATTTTTTGCTCTTTTCTTGCCAGACTTGTCTAGTAGCTGTTTTTGACCTTTTTCCATGTGTCCCCACCAGGAGGTGCCTTAGACTTATGACAGGCTTTTGGGCCTTGCTTTGTGCCAGTCCTGTTTGCTGTACTTTTACCCACGAGGGTATGGGCAACTTTGGGTGCTTGATTTGGAAACTGTATTCTTTGTCTTTTCTGTACTGCACACTAATTTTATTAAAGTTCTTTCCATTAAAGGTCTATATGTTTTGTCTCGATGCAGTGGATGGCAGAATTTATTTCGAGTGGGCAGGTTTGGAGGTCCTGGGGTGCCCCTCTCCCTGCCCTGTAACAAGTCCTTACCTGTGCACTTAAAAATCTTAGGACAAGGGCCTCCCTGGTGGCCCAGGCAGTTGAGCGCCGCACTGTGAAGCTGTCCGCAGCCTCTGCAGTGTGGGTTGAATCCTGGGCGGCCAGCAAGAATCCCACATGTTGTGGCAGACCACTCTTGCCTTGCCCACTGCTCCCCTCAGCGGTTCATTTTGTCAGTCTGCCTGTTCTGTTCCCTGCTCTGTCTCGGGTGAATCTTCTCACCCTCCCACACATCTGACCTGTACCTCAGTTCTTATATAAAAATAAATAAATCTTTAAAAAAAAATCTTAGGACAAGGCCCAACTGCAGGTACACATAGAAAAGTTAATGAAAGGTTTATTTATAAAGGGAAATGAAAAGTGTGGGAACCCAGGGAGAGAGATGAATTGGATTTTTGGGGGAATAAGCCCAGAGTCCAAGGACCTCAGGCAGGCTCTTAACTTGGTTCTTGTCTTCAGCAAGAAAAGAAGAATTCAACTTTGAGACCGAAGTTTCAGAAAAGCAAGAGATTTATTGATAGAAAGGAGGACAGGAAAGCTCTCCAAGCACAGAGAGGCCCCAAGTGGGTAGCCACTGAGGTGGTGAGGGTTAGCTGCTTATATAGGTAGAGTGGGCAAGGAGTGGGGTTTGGCTGTTGGGTGTCTCCCCATTCTGTCTCTTATGACTGGCTGGAACTGTTATAGGGCAGCCCCGATACAAAACGGGGTGCCTGACTGTGGGTCCTCACCCGCGTGCTTAAAAGGACTTATCCATGCTCTACTGCAGGCACATGCGAAAGGTTAATAAAAGGCTTATTTACAAGGGAAGGGGAAATGAGGAAATGTACAGCTCAGGGAGAAAAGTGGGAGACAATGTTGTAAATGCATCCTACCCGATCCGCCGATCAGGATCCAAATGGCACTCTGAGAGCTGGCCGCAAGCCAGGAGCCATGAAGCCAGGAGGGGAGAAGAGAGCAACCCCCAAGGCCCATGTGTTTGGTTTTTATACCAAACCTGGCTGCCTAACTCCACCCTCAGGTCCCAGCCACCTTCCCTTTGGTGGTGATGAGATTTGTCTTTCCCAATGTCTTGATGGCTTTGGTCTGGAGTGGGGGTAGAGTCCACAAAGCCTGTATGGGATTAGCTCAGAACATCCTTTCTCCCTAATAGGCCCACAGGGGTTTCTTTGGATACCAAGGCGCACTGAATCTTCCCACTTTATTCAGCCTACTTTTTTGAAACGAGCTTTGGTCCATTGCTAGTGCGCTATTATGTTGGTGTTCTGAACACTCCTTTTTTTTTTTTTTTTTTTTTGTGGGACCCTCGCCATTGGCCAGGGAACCAACGGCACTGCAGAGTCTGCGGGCAACCTCACAGCCCAGCGCTCAACCACTGCCCACCAGGGGAGGCCCTGAACACTCCATTTTTAATTGTACTGGGGGCAAGGGGCTCCTTTCTAGTCTGCGACTGTTTCTCAGTCAGACTGATAAATGTGATGGAGGACAAGAATAGAAAGATGGGAAAGGAGGTGCCCAAGGTGCCCACCTCCTGACTCAAAAGGAGGTGGGGGTCAAGGGGTATAACATGACCATTAACTCAGCTGTAGAGCTGGGGACCCTTAGGCACCAGTGCTTTATCACAAGGCATGAAACCCAAGCAGGATCAGACTGCTATAGGAAGTGGAGCACAGACCTGAGGGTAAAGATATGGAGACTGGGAATCTCTGGTCCCTTCCTGGTTTTGCCTAGTTATCCCAAATCAGCAGTAAACAGGCCACTCCATGGAGGAGTGAGCCCCTCCCATACAGAAGAGTACTACATCAGTGCAGTCTCTGCACTGGCTCGGGGCAGCACTCCACTGCCCGCCTGTGACTATGCAGGTGCCTCTTCTTACCAACTCTCTCCTCTGCAGGGCAGAAACCTCCCTGCCTGCCCATGACCTGTCCATGCTGGGACTTCTCTTCACTGACCTCCCTCAGGGGAGGCCCCTCTCCTCAAGGCCACCCGCCTGCAACCATGCAGGCCTCTCTTAGCAAACCTGTCTCGTTCCCTAATAAACCTGTTCTTTAAATATCACTACTGTCTCTGTCTCATGGAGAAATTTGCCACATGCTACTGAAAGGGGAGCTCTGGTGAAACCTTTCCCAGAGTGAACCCAAGGACTGAGCACTCTACATAAGTCCATCCAATGCACTTGGGGCTTGGGGCACTCTGTTCCGAACTGAATGCCTATCCCCATTTCCTAACTTCCTCCTTCAGAGAGATTAATTGGGCAATGCATCCTCCTGGTAGCGCTGTCTGAGCTGGGATTCTGAGAGCACACTGAAAGCAGGCAAAAACCAAAACTAGTCCAGGCCCAGATGTCTTTGGTTATATACCAATGTTAGGGGAAAGGATGTCCTGAGCTAATCCCATACAGGCTTTGTGGACTCCACTCCCAGTCCAGACTAAAGCCATCAAGACATTGGGAAAGACAAATCCCGTCACCACCAAAGGGAATGTGGCTGGGACCTGAGGGTGGAGTTAAGCAGCCAATTTGGGTATAAAAACCAAACACATGGGCCTTGGGCTGGCTCGCTGTCGCTCGCCTCCTGGCTTCACGGCTCCTGGCTTGCGGCCAGCTCTCAGAGTGCCATTTGGTGCTCTCAGAGTGCCATTTGGTATTCCTGATCCGCGGATCGGGTGGGACGCATTTACAACTTTGTCTCCCACTTTTCTCCCTGAGCTGTACATTTCGTCATTTGCCCTTCCCTTGTAAATAAACCTTTTATTAACCTTTCGCGTGTGCCTGCGGTAGAGCATTGATAAGTCCTTTCAAGCGCGCGGGTGAAGACCCACAGTCAGGCACCCCGTTTTGTATCGGGGCTGCCCTATAACACCAAGTGTGGCTGAACTCCACCCTTACTTCCCAGCAATTCCCCCTTTGGTTAGTCATGAGTCAAAGCAGATTCCTGGCACAATGGAATTTGTAATCTTCAGCACCTGGGATCTCTTTGGCTTGGAGGTGGGGGTGGAGTTCATAAAATAATGGTGGATAGAGTTCATTCAGGATATATTGTTCCCCAACAGAAAGACTTGGCTGTTTCTGTTTAACTCATTTAAAAAAGGCAGGCTGGAGATGAGATGGCAGAATGGTCTTTTCATTCCTACATGTCAATGGCCCTGGGAGAATGGTCTCTTGTTTTCTCAGACTGATGGCCCTGGGAGAATGGCCCTTGTATAAACTGTGTTCCTAGGCTTTTCATGGCTGGAAGTTAGTTTAGCCAGTTATCTGCTGGGATGGGTGTTGACCTCTGACATAGAATTTTCCTGGCCCTGCTTCCACTTTCACAATCAAAGTGATCACTCTTAAGGTCTGGTTCCCATAGCAACCTTATCAAGTCCCTTTATCTATGCAAACCTTTGTCCCAAACCTTCCTGCTGGGTAAGGGGAGGGGGTTAAGTTTTTTATTTTATTAAATGATATCCTGAAAATTCTTTTTTTTTTTTAAAGATTTATTTATGCATACAAGAACTGGGGTACATGCCAGAGGTTTGGAGGGTGAGAGGATTCACCATAGACAGAGTGGGGAACAGAATAGGCAGATCTACTGAAATACACTGCTGAGGGGAGCAGCAGGCGAGTCAGGAGAGGTCTGCTGCGCCATGTGGGTAGCTCCCTGGCCGGGGTTCGAACATGTGCTTCAGTGGCTGCGGACAGCTTCATAGTTTGCATCTTAACCCCTTGTGCCACCAGGGAGGCCCCAATATCCTGAGAATTATGATGTGCTGTTTGCTTATGACTGTTTTTGTTTAACTCATTAAAAAAGGGCAGGCTGGAGATGAGATGGCAGAATGGTCTTTTCATTCCTACATGTCAATGGCCCTGGGAGAATGGTCTCTTATGCCCTCTGTTCTCGCAAATCAATGGCTAGAGATCTGAAAAAGAAAGTAATTATTATAGATTCAATTCCTGTCTTTGCTTTTTGGCAGTGACAGGCAGCAGAACCCAGGCCTATTCCCATTAACAAAACTTTTCTCACAGGTAACCCAAGGACCCATTCTCTGAACCCAACACTTCATAAAAATGACATCAATAAACTTACCAGAAAAAAAAAATCCTTTATTTTCTTTGAAATATCTCTGGAAAATAAACATTCCAACCCGATTTGAATTATCTACTCTCCCTAAATGCGGATAGTATTCATTACTTCCACCAAATCACTGTTTTCAATTATGTTTCTGCCAGGTAACTTTTTTATCCTCAACTGTACCCATAAACACCTGATGCTTTCAGGCCTTCTCACCAACCTAATGTAGTCAAGGGAATATGGATACAAAACCAAATTCTTTTTTCTAAGCTGTCTGTGAACAAATGAACTAGAAGACTTTCCAAGGACCCCATCCCTTGGATAGCAGGCAAGAGAGCAGTCATCTTCACAGGCTCTAGCTCATCAGTTTTTTTTACATCCACTGTTAATCAAGGAACCAGATAAAAATCATTTCTCAATTATTTAACAGAGTAACAGCCTTTGCATTTCTGCAAGGTATTCTTTCAAAGGGGTGAGATTAAATATTGTGCTGCCTTCCTTTAACATCTGCACATCTATAGGTCAGGGAAACTTAGAAATGTAAGTCCCTCCTATCAATAATAATTACATTTTTAATGTCAATGATCCACCATATAAACTAAATTCAAATTTGTGTTTATTGGAACAGCTCTCACAGAATAAAATCTATCAGGTGGATTCCCAGATTTCCACACTCATTTTGACTGTCTAATAGACATTTCCTTTTCATCTAATGGATCAGAGCATCAAAAAACCCTATAATCAATCAGTTGTATGAACATATACAGATTCAATAATGAACAAAGTTAAAATTTAACAGCAAATTTGTGAGCAAAAAATTATTCAAATATTTTCTGAAGAGTACTTTCAAAATATGTTTCAAGGACCTTAAAATTAAGGTGTCCTGGGCCTCCCTGCTGATGAGGGATGGGGGTGGCGGAGGGTTTGGAATGCGACCTATGGAGCTGTTCCGCAGCCAGCCATTGCAGCAGGAGTTCAATCCCCGATCCGGTCAGACCTCTCCTGTCTTGCCCACTGCTCCCAGTGTATTTCATCAGTCTGCCTGTTCTGTTCCCCATTCTGTCACTGGTGAATTCTCTCAGCCCCCATGCCTCTGGCCTGTATCCCAGCTCTTATATACATAAATAAATAAATCTTTATTTTTTTAAATAAAAAAATTAAGGTATCATATAATTGCATTTGCTTCTAATCTAAATTTGAGTAAATTATTAGAAATACAGGTAAATATATATATATTTAATATATACCAAAAATCAGTATATATATATATATATATATATATATATATTATATATATATTTTTTTTTTGGAAATAAAAGCAAAAATAGTGGATCTCCATTATAGAATACCTAAGTAAACTATGTATTATAGTAAACCCATAAAGTATAATTACAAAATGCATTAGCTTTTTTTTAATTTAACTTTATTTTAAAAGCAAATAATGTAGAGAAATTGATATGATAAAATATGAAAAAAATGAGTAATTAATGCACTAAATTATCTCAATTTTTCAAAAACAAATTATAAATCTATTTCTGAAATACAGGGATTTGGTTTATTTAATGATTTCTTTGTAACATCTATAGTTTTGCAATTGTATGCAAGAAGTGCATAATTCATCCATTGTTAGGGAAATTATCTTTTTGGGGTTTTGCTTATCAAAGCCATACACTTATGTACCAGTTGTGTTAGGAGAAAAATTTTCCTTTTTCTTTTGCAGGTCAATGTCTAGTCACAAACTCTAAGAGGCAAGTGACACCATGTTTCCCCACAATGCTCTTCATACAATGTGTCAGTTTGATGTAAATCTCTGTGCTTTGTGCTTTCCAAGCCAATGTGCTGGCTTTAAAATGTATGTAAGGATAAAATTACTTCCTATTTTTTTTGCAAAAATGGCTGCCAAGTACAGAATAAGTGCTAATAATTTTCACAGTCTCTAATCAACAGTCAAATTGGCAGGCAACTATTTTGCAGCTGCCACCATTCCTATTCTCTTTAAAAATATGTACCTTTTATTATGGAAAACACCCCTAGGCATGAAGTTAACTGTTTTGTATTTATAATTGTGTGGCATTTGAATTATTTGCTCCATACTTCAGTTTTCTTGACATTTATAGATTATGGTTATATCATAATTTACCCTAGAGCTAGTTTTGAAGTAGTTACACTCATGTAATGAAGGATTGGGTTACTGCATTTCTAATTAGCAAAGAAAATGGTGTCATCTTCATTGTTTAAATCAAATTATATAGCTGCAACTATGTTGGCCAGAAAACTAGATGTTCTTGCTTCTATTCCTTAAACCACCATCTGGTATGCAAATGAGGAAATTGATCGTAAAAAAAACCTACATGATTTTTCCATGTAGTAGAAAAAGGTCTAGTAACTTACATCCTTCAGGCACTAGGGTCAGTGCTTTCAATATGTTATATCTATGTTTGGAAAGTCTGTAAGAGAAAAAAATAAGTCAAAAAAGTAACAATGTTTTGATAATAAGCAATAATATTAACATAGATCATTGTCTGAGGACATTAAAATGAGAAATAGTGAAATGTGCTCACATACAAAAATTTAAAAAAAAAAAAAAACATTTTTAAAATCCCTGTTCCTGAATATAATGGTTTCATGTAAATAAAATTATAAAATACTGTCAGGTTGCAGGGGGACATTGCCCTGCCCCATCTGAGTTCTTCTGAGGCTGGAGTGAAGAACAAATCAACATCAGAGATATTAGTAGGAAAAAAGTCCAAAATTTTATAAATTGTGTGTGGAATATTTACATGACTGTGGATTCTAAAGAATAATTAAATGGATCAGGGACATCCTTCTGTGTTTAGGGACTTGGGAGGGGGTTCTTCCCAGGAAAGACAAGAAGAAGCTGACCTCATTTTTACTCGGGGTGGGGGAGTAAATGGTCTTGGAATGGTCTTGGTTCCCTTGGTCAGCAAAAGGATACAGAGTTTGAGGAGAAGGAAAGTAGTTGAATTTGTTGACAAAGTGAGGAGGGCAGCAGACAAGGTCTAAAAGACCACTGTCCTGCTCTTTTGCAGAGTGCAGGGGTATTATCTAGAGTTATAAGGGAGAAGATGGGGGGAGTGAGTCAGCACATCCATCCTCATCCTCGCAACACTAGCATCTGGAGGTTTTTGACTGACACCAGCTTGCTTTTGCTGTCACCTGGTGGTCAGCAATTCTGATGGTATCTTCCAGTAGATACTCTTTTCCCTTGGAATATAAGAAAACAGAGTTTGTTAAGCCTAGAGGGTAAATAAAGAAAGGAAGTAGGAGCGTTTATCTGGTGGGACAGAGAGAGACATATACTTTCTTGCTCATCAAGTAAAGGCAAGATTCTCAGATAGAGAAGATGTTCACTGGTAAACCTACATACAAATGATACTTCCCAAACTACATCCTTCTAGGTTGTAAAAGGGAGAGTAGTGATTAGCTCTTCTATTAGGAAACAGGACAAGGACAGAAAGCATCTAAGGTTTTCTCTGTTTTTAAATTAAAGTAATTGTCATGCTGCTACAGGGCAAACCCCGATATAAAATGGGATTGCCTGACTGGATCCTCACCCGCACATTTAAAGGGGACTTATTAATGCTAACCTGCAGACATACACAAAAGGTTGATAAAAGGTTTATTTACAAGGGAAAGGGAAATGGGAAATGAATAATTCAGTGAGAAAAAGAGGGAGATAAGCTCCTAAAGGCGTCCTACTCATTTCCACTGACCTGGAATCCCAATGACGCAACAAACTGGTAAAAACCTAGCACACCTCATAGCCAAAAGGGTGACCAACTCCTCCCATCCCCCAATCCCCACAACTTGGCCAGTTAAATAACCAAACTGAGAGCCTAGTTGCTTAACTCTGCCCTCAGGTCCTCACAACCTTCCCTTTGGTGATCATGGGATTTGTAGTTCCCAGTGTTATGGGGGTGGAGTCCACAAAGCCTGCATAGAGTTTGCTCAGGACATCCTTTCCCCCGTCAATTCTTTTTTTTTTTTTTTTTTTTAAGATTTATTTATTTATTTGTTTGTTCGTTTGTTTGTTTGTTTGTTTGTTTATATAAGCACTGGGTACAGTCAGAAGTGCGGGAGGGTGAGAGAATTCACCAGAGCCAGAGCGGGGAGCAGAACAGGCAGACTGAGGAAATGCACTGCTGAGGGGAGCAGTGGGTGGCAGGAGAGGTCTGTGTACCATGTGGGACCCTCGCCTGCTGGGCGGGGATGGAACCAACACTATAGAGGCTGTGGGCAGCTTCACAGCCCAGTGCTCAACTGCCATCAGAGAGACCCCCTCATCAATTCTTTAATTAATGGTAATGTTAGGGGGCAGGATGAGGGGCATCCTGAAAAGCCAAATCTGCCTGCTCTCATTGGGTTCTGCCACTTACTGTACCAAGACAAAACATACTTTAGTGCATAAGACTGTCAATAGAAAATAACTTTAATACAATTAGTGTGCAATAAAGAGAATGGAGAGATAAAACAGTTTCCACATGAAAACACCCAAAGTTACTCATCCCCCTGTGGGTAAATCCCCAGACAAATAGAATTGACCCAAAGCAGGACCACTGAAACCCAAAAACCTGCCACAAGTCTAAGGCAACTTCTGCTGGGGAAGCACAGAATGGGGCGGAAAGTGTTAGGGGGAAATGATGTCCTGAGTTAATTTCATACAGGCTTTGTGGACCCCACCCCCACTCCAGACTAAACCCATCAAGACACTGGGAAAGACAAATCCCATCACCACCAAAGGGAGGGTGGCTGGGACCTGAGGGTGGAGTTGGACAGCCAGGTTGGATATAAAAACTAAACACGTGGGCCTTGGGGGGCTCGCTATCGCTTGCCTCCTGGCTTCACTGCTCCTGGCTGGCAGCCAGCTCTCAGAGCGCCATTTTGGGATTCCTGATCGGCGGATCGGGTAGGACTCATTTAAAACTTTGTCTCCCACTTTTCTCCCTGAGCTGTACATTTCCTCATTTCCCTTCCCTTGTAAATAAACCTTTTATTAACCTTTCACGTGTGCCTGCAGTAGAGCATTGATAAGTCCTTTTAAGCGCGCGGGTGAGGACCCACAGTCAGGCACCCTGTTTTGTATTGGGGCTGCTCTACAACAAAAGGACTAGACAAATCTGGAAGAAAAAGAGCAAAATCAAAACTCAAGTCAATATAAAGACTACTATTGTCAGCCTTCCCATGGGTTTCCATCTTTTTCAAGTGACTCCTTCCATATCCCAAGTCCTTGGTACAAGTCCAAGGGCAAGATGCAAGCACAGATTCTTCTCATGTCTCTGCTTCATGTTCCTCCTCCAGCCTTCTCCCTTATCCATCTCTCTCCAGTTCTCCTCAGCCATGTCTTCTCTCTTCTCTCAGTCCTTTTCTCAATCTTTTCTAGCTTTACTTCCCCACCCAGCTCTACCTTCCATAGGGTGGGGCACTTGCAACCACCCTTTTCCCTGGGGATTACTCTGTTGTAGTAGTAAAGTTTTTAATGCTAGTGATCTTTTTCAGTTCATATCAAGGTGACATTTATTGGACAAGAACTATTCTGGACATATTTAGAAAAGCCTATCTGGCCTAGAATATTTACCTCTTTGTGTTTGGCTTCTTTATAACAATTATATTTGGAATATAAATCATCCATATTTTTTACTTTATGGCTTTCCATTGTATGACCATATCACAGCCCCTTGCCCTTGTTTATGTAATTGTTGAAAAGTATATATACTTCTTTCCCATTTATTGAAGAAATTGATCTGTTCTCCTATTAGGAAATTTTAGAAGTTAATAACTTTCAGTATGCTATTTTCTATTTCATTGCATTTTCAAAAATTGTCTGATCCACTATTTCTTAATGTTCTCACAAGCATTATTGATTAACTTTCTGCAAGTTTAATTCTACTCTTTAATTGCTTCCAAAGGCAGTTTATTTAATTAAATTCTCACTTTCAATCCATTCTCTCTTCATCTCTACCTATTGATATTTGTCTAATGCATGAAACACTCTCTAATCAAATTGATAATGTTAGCATACAATTAATGGGTACTCAGAGACCTCAACCTAAAGGGATTTGGCCATTTGAGTGCACAAAGGTAAAGGAAGCAAACTCTTAGTGTGATTTTTTAATATAATTGGTGTGCATATAAAAATAGAGAAGAAAGGATTTCACATAAGAGAAAACTTCAAAAAATTGCCCACACCCACATGGGAAGATACCCAGCCAAACAGACTCAGACTGATGTTGGACTACTGGACCCCAAAAGTCTGCCACAAGTCTAAGTCACCTTCTGGGAAGGCACCACAAGAAATGGGTTAGGCAGTTCCCAGAAAGCTGAGACAGAAATAAATATCCGTAATTTAAAATATATCACCTCTACGTAATGTCTGCTATTGTCTCTGTCAAGGACCAGGAGAAGCCTACCCATGTGTCTCTCACCCACATGTCTCTTTTCCACGTGTCTCCTCCAAGTATCTCTACATATAGCTCATCCAGATCTCTCTGTCTAGCAGTGCCAGGGTGCAAATCAGAGCTGAAAAAGCAAGAGAGAACTATACCTTCTGTTTTATAAATATCTTCCTGGTTTCTCAGCTGTGCACCTAGCTCCCAGTAGTTATCCTGATCAGAAAGTCTAGTTCATGGCATATTTGAACTTGTAATCCAAGATGGAAGCATTTAAGCAGGGGTGAGGAAAAAGGGCTCCTCCCTTTCACAGAGGTGTGTCTGTAACATTTTTAATAAATAAAGAAGCAAACCCAGAGATGGGAGAGAAGACATTTGCCAAAGAGATATAGCTACTGCAACAGAGTCATTGACCCCCCAAGTGGGAAAGTCTCAAAGACATGTCTTCCTTATGCTTATGCCCTTTCTCTATTTTAGGACTATTATTTCTACTTTTCCATGTCCTATTACTAAGTGTAAATTTGTATCACTAATGAGCATATAACTAATTGAATATCTCTTCCAAGTGTCTCTACATGTCTCTTTTCCATGTGTATCCCCCAAGTTCCTCTTCACATGTGTGCCCCCTCTATTTACATATCCACTTCTCTCCTTCCAGCCTCCCCCCCCCATTCTGAAACCTAGCATACTGGGACATGCAATTCAGGGCAACTGCATGTAAGTGGCAGTGGGGAAAATGGTGCCTATCCACTGTGCTGTGATGCTCCTCCCTTTTTGTGGACATGCATTATGTAAAAAGAATAGATAGATATCAATAACCTCATTTTATTTTATCATATGTCTTAAGTGCAAGATATTCCTTACATCTCTAAGTACTGTTCACTTGAATATTTTAGATAATTGCCTATACATTGATTTTTAAATTGATATTTCATCATAATGACCCATACACTTCTAAAAGTTGCATTTAAATCCTAACTAGAGTTGCTTGTTATGATAGAGGAACTTAATAATTTCCAAAGGCAAATGTAGAGGTAAATGACCCAGAATTTTTAATGCTAATGATAGTTCTAATTGGATTTCAGGTAATATTTTTAGATATTACCAAACTCACCATCATAAGTTTTAACTGTGAAGATTGAAATCATCATATAAAGTATTTTCACCAGCCATAATGAAACTAAATTAGAAATCAATAATGGAAGGAAATTTTAGAAATTCACAAATATATAAATAAATGTAAATAACACGCTATTAAATAACCAGTTGGAAAAAAAGGAAAAAAACAAGGAAGATTATAAAATACTACATGGGTGACAATTATAAAAATATAAAGTTGTAAAATGCAAAATTATAAAATATTGCCTAGCAATTTCACAGGGGTTGCTCATCTATGACTCCACTAGACACCTGGATTTGGCCAGCTGTATAGCTGTATGTATGCAGCTGATCTTTCTCATTAATTCAGGTGTCTGTACAAAGCCACTGCTCTACCATAAGATCTAGTAGGTTAAGGGGCACTCTAAATAAGTTCAACCCAAATGTACAATAAAAAAATTAAATTTGTCCATCTCATTTTTTATATGTCCATAGTCATGACCAAGTTGATTATACATATACTATTTCAAATAGAATAACCACTACAAATATTGTACAGTTGTAACACAATTTTTGTCACATTACTTATTAAGTAATAAACAATTTTCATAATTTTAACTATCAAAGTAATAAGAAATTAAGGTACAGAGGAAAAAAATTCACCTCCAGTAACAATTGACTCTTCAGGTGAAAATTGTCAAAATACTTGTGGGGAAAAGTGTTCATTTTCATTATATGAAAATTTGGAAAGGGGCCACCGGAAATTTCCAAGGCAAAAAATTGTCAGACGTTTTAGACGGTGTTGCCAGGGTATCATTGAATCTTACACAGATCCATTTGTAATTGTTCCACAGACATAAAGAAATACAGTAACTTTTATATTCACAGAAGTAACTGAATTCTTGAAAAGATAATGTGGTTCAAAATCAAATAGTAAAAGGAGAGAGTAAGAAATCTTGCTGACACATCTGTTTCAGTCTAGCCAATTACCATCCATCCATATCAGTTCTATCCAGGTAACCACTATTATTACTTTCCTGTATATCTTTCTAGACATACCTCATGAAGACAAAGCAAAAATTATAACTGTCTCATTTTCCAGCTTTTCAACATGAGTGGTAGCCTTGATTTATTTATTTAATGACATACCTTGGAGATATTTCCATTTCATTACATAGGCTACTCCCTTTTATTTTTTTAAGATTTATTTATTTATTTATACAAGCACTGGGTACAGTCAGAAGTGCGGGGGGGGGGGGGGTTGAGAGAATTCACCAGAGCCAGAGCGGGGAACAGAACAGGCAGACTGATGAAATACACTGCTGAGGGAAGCAGCAGACATGTCAGGAGAGGTCTGCACACCACGTGGGACCCTCGCCGGCGGCTGGGGATCGAACCGGTGCTGCAGAGGCTACAGGCAGCTTCGCAGCCCAGTGCTCAACCGCTGCACCACCAGGGGAGGCCAAACTCTCCCTTATTTTTTAAATATAGTTTCATAGTAGGTTATAGGAAGGAAAAGGAGTAAAATTTATTTTATCATCTCATATTAATAAAAATTTAATATTTTCTACTGCTAAAAACATGGCAATGAATGATAGAGTACATATACTGTGCTTCAAATGTATGACTATCTTCATAAGTTATACTCTTAAAAGTAAAATTAATAGGCCAAAGTGTATATGCATGAATAATATTCATCAGTGTTGATAAATTACTCTCCCGTAGTTTAAATTTCCATATTTCTGATATATCTGATTCCCAGTTTCCCTCAGCCTTACTAATACAGAATATTAACATTTTAACAATTTGCTAATTTATAATAAACATTTTAAAAATTAATCACATACTCTTATAAGTTTTTTCATATACTAAGGAAATCAGTTATTTTATGTGATACAAATGATTTTTGGCTACGCTCAGTTTAAGTCTATTTGTCTGCTTGCTGGTTTCCTTTTTTTTTTTCCTCAGCAAGTATATGTTTTGAGGTTATTACTGCCTTTAAAGTTGCTAACCTTTTTTTTTTTTAATTTTCTTTTTATGGTTCAATTTATTTTCTTTAATTTGTTTTATTTGTTTATGCATGCAAGAGCTGGGGTACAGGCCAGAGGTATGTGGGTGGTGAGAGGATTCACCAGAGACAGAGTGGGGAGCAGAACAGGCAGATTGACTGAAATACACTGCTAAGGCGAGCAGCAGGCTGGTGAGACAGGGGAGGTCTGCTGTGCCATGTGGGTTAGCTGCCAGACCAGGGATCCATCTCCTGCTGCAGTGGTTGCCAATAGCTACATAGTGCTAAGACTTAACCCCTTGAGCCATTGGGAAGCCCATGGCTAGGTCTTTTGTTTCTTTTTGATTTTGTATGGCAGAAAGCATTTATTTTTAAAGAAAATGTGGATTTCAAATTATGGTTAGAGTCCCTCTGTACTGTATAATTATTAACAAATTTTAATTGTGATTAATTACATTTCTTTGACCAACTTGCAACAGGGTGGTCCCCAGGAAAGGGGGAGGTTCCCTGCCCTACCCAAGGGAGGGTGGAGCTGAGCAGGAAGAGGAGAAGCTGCAAAAGAGACTGAGGAAGGAAGCAGGATGGAGCCAGGAGACCTGGAGGAGGCGCATGGAGCCTAGAGACACGTGAAGAAACTGCGCTTGTCTTTGGGTTGTGGACTGGGTGACACAGACGTGGGTGAGACCCATGGGGAGGTGACAATGGCAGCTTTTATCTTGATGTTGATTTTGCTCTTTTCCTTCCGGGCTTGTCCGGTTGTTTGTGACCCTTTTCTGTGGGTCCCCACTGGAAGATGCTTTAGACTTGTGGCAGGCTTTGGGGCCTTGCTCTGGGCCGATCCCATATGGATGGACTTTTACCCATGAGGGTGATGCCAGAATTGTCAGGTCTAGTCTCCCAGCCAGGAACGGATTCCAGGCTGCAGGGCAGTGCTGAGCCCCAGTCGCTAGACCCCCCACGGGTTGGTGTCTCACGAAGCCGCAGCAGGAACTTCGCAGACGCTCAGGCAAGCAAGCGAGAAGAGGCAGTTTGTTTATAGAAAGAAAAAGTTTATTGAGGAGGAAAAGAGCAGAAATAAAGTGGGACTCCCAGGCCAGGGAACCAGGCCTGGGAGGGGCAAGGAAGCCAAAGTAGAGTTGTGTCTTAGGGAATATATACCTTTTTTCCCTCATTATTCTAAAGCTGCCCCAGTCTCTTTGTGATTGGTCAGTTCTTGGCTGTCTCACTCAATTTGTTACTGAGTGGGGATCTTTACATTTCTTATTTAACAGCTTTTTCTTTCCCCATTTGTTGCATCTTTAAATTTATGGCCCAGTCCTCTGGATGGGCATCCCTGCATTGAAGTTAAACAGCTGCCCTTCTAATGTGACCATAAATTAAACCACTCTCCATTTCTCCAATCTCTGCCTCCCTTTACCACCTGAAGGAAACCAGGACCAGCATTAACAATGTTGTCCTTGGTCCTGGCATGTTTGTTTTTCCTAATGGAATTGGTTATATTTCTTTGGTTGTCCTTATCTCTGAAGCCTCCCTAAATTCTTCAGAGATCCCCTCCTGCACTGTCCCTAAAACTGCCTAATAACCCTAGCTTGCCCTGTCTCAAGGGGACGGGTAACTTTGGGTGCTTCATTTAGAAACTAGACTCTTTGCCTTTCCTGTGTTGTTTCCTAGTTTTATTAAAGTTCCTTCCCATTAGTCTCATGTGTTTTGTGTTGATGCGGCGGATGGCCGAACCCATTTAGAATAGGCAGGTTTGCGGGGTTTGGGCTGCCCCTCTCCCTGTCCTATAACAAACTTAGAGTTTTTCAAACTGTTCAGTGTGAGGTGGGGATCCAAATTAATTACTTTCTACATGTTTAGCCTCATCATTTCAATAATATCTACAATAGTCAAAATTTGCCCCCACTAATCTGAGGTACAAAATTTAATTTTCGCTATACATCTTTCTGTATGAGTGTATATTTTTGAACAATGTTTTCAATAGTCTACATGGTATTAGTATGTTGCATTGGGCAACCCCACACTGACAAAGAAACAGGAGTCGTGGAGCAGGCTACATAATGCAGGATGCTGCTGAAGAGCAAGATATTTGGCCTTTTTATTGATAGAAGAATTATACAACATCAGTTGAGAGGAAGGAGGACAAAGAGAAAAGGGAGGAGTGAAACCAGAAAATGTGCTCTGTCATCTATAGTGTCAGGGGTTGTGAGTCTGCCCTCCAGGCACTTCTCATCTGCTTGATGACTTGGTATTATAATTGAGAGCAAGCTCTAGTTCCCCAGCCATGGTTTCAATCTTATCAACAAGGCATTCAACTGATCAGCTTCTGGAGTCCCTTGTTATACATTGGTCTTCTGCCCCTGGGGAGTTCCCAGTCATACCTAGTGATATATAAGTCAGGAGTATGTTTTTATACATCAGTCATCAGCCCCACCACCACCCTGGTATTCCCAGTCACACCTCTTGATACATAGCCTTCCCAGCATGATCCAGCTCTATGCTCTTGATTATTTTGAAAGGCACCTTGTTGGGTTGGGCTTCTGTACCTAAATGACAGGGCCAGTTTTGACCTTGCTTACAATTTAGAACTGTAGGTAACAAAATGGTGGCTTTAGAACTGTAGGTAACAAAATAGTGGCCTAATAGGCCACTTAGGATTAGCTGACCCACATTAGCATATCAGTAATATGCTAATATTGACATGTTATTTTATTTACTAATGCATTTCAGACCTATTTTGACTATTCTAACTCCATTGATTGGTTCCTGTATAGTTTTTTCTTTTTTTTTTTAAAGATTTATTTATTTATGCATACAAGAGCTGGGGTACAGGCCAGAGATGCAGGAGGTAAGAAGATCCACCAGAGACAGAGTGGGGAACAGAACAGGCAGATTACCTGAAATACGCTGCTGAGGGGAGCAGAGGGTTAATCAAGAGAGAGGTCTGCTGCACCATGTGGGTTTCTCGCTGGATGGGGATTGAACTCATGGGCAGAGGCTGCGAATTTCTTCATAGTGATGTGCTTAACCCCTTGTACCACCAGGGAGGCCCCTAGTTTTTCATTTTTTTTTTTTCTATGTAACTTTAAGATGTTGTGTAAGATACAACAAAACAGAAATACTGTATAACTTGACAATGTATTTTTATTTATAATGCATTAAATGTATACATTCATTTAGATACAAGTTATCTATTGAGTCTACCTATCTAAAATATTTTAGGCATCTTTATTTTTCAAGTATCAGTCCAAAGTGTTTTGATTGTAATTTTGATTGGTTCCATACATTTTGTGTGGAGTTAATTCCTAACCTTTTGTTTATTGTGGTAAATGACATACTTCTTCTACTTACATGTTCTTATTAATTGTAGTTTATACATAAGAAAGCTATTTATTTTTTTATAATAAATTTGTGCCCTGAAATTCTACAGACTTCTGTGATTATCTATTTTTGGTTTCCCCTTGAGACAAGGGGAAGCTAGGAATTAGGCAGTTTTAGGGACACTGCAGGAGGGGACCTTGGAGAATTGAGGAAGGCTTCAGAGATAAGGGCAGCAAGAGGAGTGTAACTAATTCCACCTGGAAAAACAAACATCCCAGGACTAAGAACAACATTGTTAACGCTGGCCTTGGTTTCCTTCAGGTGGTAAAGGGAGGTAGAGATTGGGGAAATGGAGAGTGGTTTAATTTATGGAAAAATTAAAAGGGCAGCTGTTTAACTTCAATGCAGGGATGCCCATCCAGAGGATTGGGCCATAAAGATAAAGATGCAACAAATGGGGGAAGACAGACCTGCTAGATAAGGAATGTGAAGATCCCCCACTCAGTAGCAAATTAAGTGAACCAGTAGAGAACTAACCAATCACAAAGAGACTGGTGGAGCTTTAGAATAATGAGGGAAAGAAGGTATATATTCCCTGAGACACGACTCCACTTTGGCTTCCTTGCCCCTCCCAGGCCTGGTTTCATGGCCTGGGAGTCCTACTTTATTTCTATTCTTATTCTCCTTAATAAACTTTTTCTTTCTCTAAACAAACCTACCTCTTCTTGCTTGCTTGCCTGAGAGTCTGCGAAGTTCCTGCTGCGGCTTAGTGAGACACCAACCTGTGGTGGTCTAGTGGCTGGGGCTCAGCGCTGCCCCTGCAGCCTGGGATCTGTTCCTGGCTGGGAGACTAGGCCTGACAATTCCGGTATGTAGGGTAAAGAAAAATGTCAGGCTTTTCTGCCCTCCCACCATCAGGATAGACAGAGCCTTGCAGTCCTGAATGCATGCCTGATGGCGGGCACCTGGAGTAGGGTGTGGGCATAGGTAGATGGGATTCACCTGGGCTGAGACTGGGCTTTTAAGGGCGGCGTCACGGGGACACCAGCAGCAGCAGAAGCTGAGAATGAAAGAGAAGCCGAGAGAGAAGCAAGAGAAGCAGAAGCTGAGAGAAGGCCGGGGAGCCCAGAGTGAAGAACTGCTGGGGGCTGGGAGGACTGCCAGCCTCCCAGCCCCCCAGCACCACTGCCTGCCATATGCCTGGTGAACCCCAATAAAAGACCTGCAAAACCACTGAGGACTCTGACTTCTCCTTTACCCGGTCTGCATGGGATCAGAAAACCTGCTCAGTGGTCATTCCTGACCCTACACGGTATCACCCTCAATTTTCTTCAATGGATATTCAAATAATTTTTGAACAGTATTTATTTTAACTTTTTCCCAATTTATGCATATTTACTTGTTTTACCTAAATGGTTTAGGTAATATTAGAAATGAGATTAGTATTTTCTGTTTTTTCTCTGTTTTATTCATGGCTGTTATTGAAGTGATGTCAAAATCCTGAATTTTGGCTGAAAAAATTAGTTTCTCATATTTTCTCAGAAAATAGAAAGTTAATCATATGTTTATATACTTTTCAATCAGTTCAAAATGTATTTGCATGGAATGCAGCAAAACAAATACTATTTCTAATTGTTCTTTTTTGTGATTTTGTTCTTATCTTTTCTTATTCTAAGCAGATTTTATTACATCAATTGTTTATCTTTTCTTTATCACTGAGCAATTTCATTTTACTTTTGAGTTCAGTACTTTTGTTAGGGGGAAAAGATGTCCTGAGCTAATTCCATGCAGGCTTTGTGGACTCCACCCCCACTCCAGACAAAAGCCATCAAGACATTGGGAAAGACAAATCCCGTCACCACCAAAGGGAAGGTGGCTGGGACCTGAGGGTGGAGTTAAGCAGCCAGTTTGGGTATAAAAAACAAACACATGGGCCTTGGGCTGGCTCGCTGTCCCTCGCCTTCTGGCTTCACGGCTCCTGGCTTGCGGCCAGCTCTCAGAGTGGCATTTGGGATTCCAGATCGGTGGATCGGGTAGGACACATTTAAAACTTTGTCTCCCACTTTTCTCCCTGAGTTGTGCATTTACTCATTTGCCCTTCCCTTGTAAATAAACCTTTTATTACCCTTTTGTGTGTGCCTGCAATAGAGTATTGATAAGTCCTTTTAAGCGCACGGGTGAGGACCCACAGTCAGGCACCCCGTTTTGTATTGGGGCTGCCCTATAACTCTTTTATGCAACTCATTAGTTTCTGCCTTTAGTAACTCCTTTGCTTTATTTCATTCGTGTCCTAATCTTTTAAGTCAGCTACTTATTTGTTTCCTTTTTAAATTGATTTCATGTTAAAATATAAAGCTATTTTTTTTCTTTCAATGGTCTTTAAATTGTATTGCAGAAGTTTTGGCTTTTTTTAATATATTGTCCTAGTTGATGTATAATTTGAATCTGTACTTATTTTATCTCTGTATTTATTTATTTATTTATTTATTTATTTATTTTTTAGGACTATTTGTTTAATATTGAGTAGTGTCTGGGTGGGAGAGGGAGCAGAGGAAATCAGTTTAGAGCTTCTCAAAATAACTTTCAGAATATTAAAGACGTAGGGTCTCCCTGGTGACGCAGAGGTTAAGTCTCAGTGCTATCAGGCTATCACCAGCCACTGCAGCATGAGTTAGATCCCCAGCCAGGGAGCTGACCCACAAGGCATGACAGACCTCTCCTGTCTTGCCCACTTCTCCCCTGAGCAGTGTATTTCAGTAGCTCTGCCTCTTCTGCTCCCCACTCTGTCTCTGGTGAATCCTCTCCCCTTTTAACCCCCCTGCACCTCTGGCCTGTACCACATTTCTTGTATGCAAAAATAAAATAAATCTTAAAAAAAATAAACTATTACAAAAAAGAATATTAAAGATGTCAACTTAAAGATCAAAGAGTAAAAACATTAGGAGAAATGTAGGTGACTTGATCTGATTGATCTTTGGTTTTAAAGATTTTTCTAGGCATAAAAGCAAGGGTTTGACTACATAAAATTTAATTTTATAAATAGTGAAATCTTTCAATAAATATAAAAGGCAAACTAAGAAAATTATTCATAACAAACATGACAAAAGTTTGCCATACTTACTAAATTGTTAATAGAATTAAGATAAATAATGAGACTACAGTACTGCTAATCTGAGGGCAGAGGTATAATGTATTGTTCATCATTTCTTTTTATTTATTTATTTATTTATTTTTTAAATAATAAATTTTATTTTTATATTCCCCCATACAATTGCAAACGCCCCATTCTGACCCCAATCCTTCCCCTCCCGCCCTCCACCCCCCAAAAAGTGTCTCTGGTTCATAGTTTTTTGTTGATTTTGATTTTCACTTTCTTATATTCATTTTCCTGGTCCCTTATTTAAGTTTTCTAGATTCCTGCTATGAGTGAGACCATCCGGTATTTTTCTTTTTCTTTTTGGCTTATTTCGCTGAGCATGATCCCTTCTAGCGCCATCCATGTTGCTGCAAATTGCATGTGTTTATCTTTTTTGAATGCTGAGTAATATTCCATGGTATATATGTACCACATCTTCTTGATCCAGTCATCAATTTTTGGGCATTTGGGTTGTTTCCAAAGCTTAGCTATTGTAAACAGTGCTGCTATAAACATAGGTGTGCAGGTGTTCTTTGGAATGGATGTTTCTGTGTCCTTTGGGTATCTCTGTATTACATAAATTAATTTCTAGTTATACAGGATTCAGTATATGACTAACCTTTGTGAATGTTATAGAAACACTTGTGAAAAGGAGGCATATATTGTTTTCACTGCATATGTTAATCAATATTGCTTCGATGTGCTTTATTAATTATATTGGAATTCCATAGTCATATTTATTATGGGTTCTCCTAGTACTTTCACACTAACAAAAATAAATTCCTTTCTCTTACTCCTAATGAACTTCCTTCTATCTGTTCTTGATATTATCTCCTGAAATATTTGTTTCTCAAATGTCCACAATCTGCATGTTATTTTACAGATATTTATATTACATATTCACCAGTAATTGCATCCTTTAGCATAATTGTCATTCTTTGTTTCATTTAATAATTTTAATTGGATTTCATTCTCTGATGTTACCATTTTGAATTTTCCTTCTTTTCCTTTGTTTCATATTCCTGGTTTATCTGTGAATATTAACCTTTGTTAACATTTTGGCTGCCATTGTATACTTACTGGTCTCCTATTCAGCACAGAACTGTGTTCTCTTTTGTGAACCTATGTGGAAAGAATTTATTCCTTTTATTCTTGGAAATTAAGTCCATTATAGTCCATTAAGTCCATTTATCTATTTTAGAAATAAGATAGATTATATCACTTGTATGTGGACTATTTAGAAGCAGAACAAAGGAACAGCTAAATCTAAACCAAAACACTCTATGAATCTGACTGTAGAATTGAGATGACCAGTAGTGAGAAAAGTGTGTGTGGTGCGGACTATGTTGGAAAAGTATGGGTGTTTTGTTGGTGGGCGTGACATGGCAATATATATGTAAAAAGCTGTGAACCTATACCTCTAAGTCATATACAATGTTATAAACCAATGTTACCTCAATATAAATAATTAAATAAAAATAAAATAAAGAAAAATAAAAAAAGAAAATGACATGTTTGTTCTAAAATCTTTTAATGTTATTATCTTTTTATTTCTCTTTTTATTACTCTTGTTTTATATAGACTTTATTGTAGACAATTTGGCTGAATTTAAAATACTTTAATCACAGTAATTTTTGTTGCTATATTAATATTTTTCACTGTCTTTTATAGCAAATTTGTTAAAAACCACATTTTTCCATTATAATTGACTGAGTTCCCAATTACTTTCATTTTTTGATATTTAACCATTCTATGCCTAAGTATTTAGTCATCTTAGGAAAGGTTTTGCTTGACACGTGGTACAATCTTTCAGGGTTTAAGCTGGAATATATTTTTTTAATTTCTTTACTATTTTCTCCATTGTTTTGGTTTTGTTCCTTAGAGATTCCAATTGGGGGGGCCTCCCCAGTGGCGCAGCAGTTGAGCGCTGGGTTGCGAAGCTGCCCGCGGCCTCTGCGGCGCCGGTTCGATCCCCGGCTGCTCCCCGGCCACCAAAGGAGGGTCCCACATGGCTTGCAGACCTCTCCTGCCGCCCGCTGCTCCCCTCAGCAGTGTACCTCGGTCCTTCTGCCTGTTCTGCTCCCCGCTCTGGCTCTGGTGAATTCTCTGACCCTCCCGCGCTTCTGACTGTACCCAGTGCATGTATAAACAAAACAAACAAACAAATAAATAAATAAAACATGGCTCTTAAAAAAAAAAAAAAGATTCCAATTGGGCATATATATGGCATATATATGTTGGACTATCTTTTCTCTATCTTTTATATATATTTTCTCTTCATTTTGTTCACTTTATTTTCTTTACTTTTCTTGTATATTTTCTTTTTTTTTTAATAATAAATTTTATTGTTATATTCCCCATACAATTGCAGCCCCCCCATTCTGACCCCAATCCCTCCCCTCCCGCCCCCGCCCCCCAAAAAAGTGTCTCTGGTTCATAGTTTTTTGTTGATTTTGATTTTTACTTTCTTATAGTTATTCATTTTCCTGGTCCCTTATTTAAGTTTTCTAGATTCCTGCTATGAGTGAGACCATCCGGTATTTTCCTTTTTCTTTTTGGCTTATTTCGCTGAGCATGATCCCTTCCAACGCCATCCATGTTGCTGCAAATTGCATGTGTTTATCTTTTTTGAATGCTGAATAATATTCCATGGTATATATGTACCACATCTTCTTGATCCAGTCATCTATTTTTGGGCATTTGGGTTGTTTCCAAAGCTTAGCTATTGTAAACAGTGCTGCTATAAACATAGGGGTGCAGGTGTTCTTTGGAATGGATGTTTCTGTGTCCTTTGGGTAAATACCTAGGAGTGGAATTGCTGGATCATATGGAAGCTCTATGTTTAGTAGGTCCAGAAATCTCCACACAGCTCTCCACAGTGTTTGGACCAGTTTGCACTCCCACCAACAGTGCAGAAGAGTTCCTTTTTCTCCACACCCTCGCCAGCATTTGTTGTTGCTAGTTTTTTGAATATGTGCCATTCTCACTGGTGTAAGATGGTATCTCATGGTAGTTTTGATTTGCATTTCCCTGATGGCAAGTGATGTTGAACATTTTTTCATATGCCTGTGGGCCATTTGCATTTCCTCTTCAGAGAAGTTTCTTTTTAGCTCTTCTGCCCATTTTTTGACTGGATTATTTTCTTTTTTCTTGTTGAGTCTCATCAGCTCTTTGCAGATTTTTGTGATCAGTCCTTTATCATTAGTGTTGGGTGCAAAAATGTTCTCCCAGTTGGTGGGGTTTCTCTTTGTTTTTGTTATTGTCTCTTTTGCTGTGCAGAAGCTCTTTAATTTGATGTAGTCCCAGCTGTTTATCTTTGCCTTCACTATCACTGCTTTGGGTGATGTGTCTGTAAAGATGTCTTTGATGTGCAAATCCCGTAGTGTTTCGCCTATATTTCCTTCTATGTATTTTATGGTTTCAGGTCTTATGTCTAGTTCTTTAATCCATTTTGAGTTGATTTTTGTGTATGGTGTAAGGTAGTGGTCAAGCTTCATTCTTTTGCATGTAGCGACACAGTTTTCCCAGCACCATTTATTGAACAAACTTTCTTTGCTCCAATGCATAGTCTTTGCTCCTTTGTCAAAGATTAGTTGACCATAAATCTGTGGGTTTATTTCTGGATTTTCTATTCGATTCCATTGGTCTGTATGTCTGTTCTTGTTCCAATACCATGCAGTTTTGATGATTATGGCTTTGTAGTATAGTTTGAAGTCTGGGAGTGTAATGCCTCCATTCCCTTCTTTTTTTTTCAGGAGAGCTTTGGCTATTCGGGGTTTTTTGTGATTCCATATGAATTTCATCAATAATTGTTCTATTTCTTTGAAGAATGACATTGAAATTTTGATTGGAATAGCGTTGAATCTGTATATTGCTTTTGGAAGAATGGCCATTTAAATAATGTTTATTCTTCCAATCCACAAGCAGGGGATGTCTCTCCATTTCTTTGTGTCTTCTTCTATTTCTTTTAACAGTGTTTTATAGTTTTCTTTGTATAGGTCCTTTACCTCTTTTGTTAGATTTATTCCCAAATATTTGATTTTTTTTGTTTCAATAACAAAAGGGATGGTTTTTTTGATTTCTTCTTCTTCAGATTTATTGTTTGTGTATAGGAAGGCTACTGACTTTTGCGTGTTGATTTTGTATCCTGCCACTTTACTGAACTGATTGATGAGTTGAATTAGCTTTTCTGTGGAGTTTTTGGGGTTCTCTATGTATAATATCTTATCGTCTGCAAATAGTGATAGTTTGACTTCTTCTTTTCCTATTTGGATTCCTTGGATGTCTTTCTCTTGTCTTATTGCCCTGGCTAGGACTTCCAGTATTATATTGAAAAGCAGTGGTGAGAGTGGACATCCTTGTCTTGTTCCAGATCTTAATGGAATTGCTTTCAGCTTTTCACCATTGAGAATGATACTGGCTGTTGGCTTGTCATAGATGGCCTTTATGATGTTGAGGTATGTTCCTTGTATCCCAAGAATTTCATGGGCTTTTATCATGAATGGGTGTTGCACTTTGTCGAAAGCTTTCTCAGCATCTATTGATATTATCATATGGTTTTTATATTTCTTTTTGTTGATGTGTTGGATAACGTTGATTGATTTTCGGATGTTAAACCATCCTTGTGCCCCTGGAATGAATCCTACTTGGTCGTGGTGAATTATCTTATGGATACATTGTTGGATTCTGATGGCTAAAATTTTATTGAGGATTTTTGCATCAGTGTTCATTAGGGAGATTGGCCTGTAGTTTTCCTTTTTTGTGTTGTCCTTGTTCGGTTTTGGTATTAGTGTAATGTTGGCTTCATAGAACGTGTTTGGTATTGTCCCTTCCTTCTCAATTTTTTGGAAGAGTTTGTGAAGGATAGGCACTAATTCGTCTCTGAATGTTTGGTAGAATTCATTTGTAAATCCATCAGGTCCTGGGCTGTTGTTTTTGGGGAGGTTTTTGATTACCATTTCAATTTCGCTAATTGTAATTGGTCTGTTTAGGTGTTCTATTTCTTCTTTATCTAGCTTTGGGTGATTGTAGAGTTGTAGGAATTTGTCCATCTCCTCTAGATTGTTGAACTTGTTTCCATATAACTGTTCATAGTAGTTACTGATTATTCTTTTGATTTCTGCTGTGTCCGTTGTGATTTCTCCTCTTTCATTGATGATCCTGTTTATTTGTGCTTTCTCCCTTTTTTCCTTTGTGAGCCTGGCTAGGGGTTTGTCTATTTTATTGATTTTTTTCAAAGAACCAGCTTTTGGTTTCATTGATCTTTTGGATTGTTTTTTTAGTTTCAATTTCATTTATTTCTGCTTTGGTTTTTATTATTTCTTTTCTTCTACTGGTTTTGGGGTTTTTTTGTTGTTCTTTTTCTAGATCTTTGAGCTTCGAGATTAGGTTGTTTCTTTGAGTTCTTTCTTGTTTCTTGATGTGAGCTTCTATTGCTATATATTTTCCTCTTATTACTGCTTTTGCTGCATCCCATGCATTTAGGAAATTGGTGTCCTCCTTGTCGTTCAATTCAAAAAATTTTTTAATTTCTTCTTTGATCTCCTCATTAGTCCAGTGGTCTTCCAGTAGTGTGGTTTTTAATCTCCATGAGGTAGGAAAGTTCCTTGCCTTCTTTTTATGGTTTATTTCTAGTTTGATGCCTTCATGGTCAGAAAAGATGGTTGATATGATTTCAATCTTGGTGTATCTGTTGATGTTTGTCTTGTGCCCCAGTATGTGATCGATCCTGGAGAATGATCCGTGTGCGCTTGAGAAAAATGTGTACTCCGTTTTTTGGGGGTTTAGTGTTCTATAGATGTCTGTTAAGCCCAATTGCTCTAGGTCCTTATTTAGAGCTTTGGTTTCTTTACTTATTTTTTGTCTTGTTGATCTATCCATTTGATAGTGGTGTGTTGAAGTCTCCCACTACGTATGTGTTTTCTCTGATGTCTGTTTTCAGAGAGGACAACAGTTGTCTGATATAGTTTGGTGCTCCTTCGTTTGGTGAGTATATGTTAATGAGTGTTATTTCTTCTTGAAGTATTGTCCCCTTGATCATAATGTAGTGACCATTGGGGTCTCTTTTTATCTTTTTGAGTTTGAAATCTGTTTTATCTGATATAAATATAGCTGTTCCTGCTTTCTTTTTTGGTCCATTTGCTTGTAGGATTGTTTTCCATCCTTTAACTTTGAGCCTATTTTTATCTTTTGTAGCTAAATGTGTTTCCTGGAGACAGCAAAAGGTTGGGTTTTGTTTCTTAATCCAGGCTGCAACTCTGTGTCTTTTTATTGAAGAGTTTAGTCCATTTACATTTAGAGTTAATATTGATATGTTAACATCTGTATTTGCCATTGTGTTTGTCTTTCCTTTGATTTTATTTATTTATTCTTTTAATAACTTTTTTTTTTTTGGCCTTCTTTCATTGTTATTCGTCCCTCTGAGGTTGGTTCTGGCTTTAGGACTCCTTGTAGTATTTTTTGGAGTGGGGGTTTAGTTGCAATGAAATTCCGGAGTTTCTGTTTGTCTGGGAAGGTCCATATTCTTTCTTCAAAGAGGAAGGAGAGCTTTGCGGGATAGAGTATTCTTGGTTGGCATCTGTTTTCTTGGAGTCTGTTGACTATGTCCCTCCACTCTCTCCTTGCCCGTAGTGTTTCTTCGGAGAAGTCTGATGTCAGCCTGATTGGCTTTCCTTTGAATGTTATCTGTCTCTTCCCTCTTGCCAGCTTCATTATTTTTTCCTTGTCCTGGATTCTAGGGAGCTTTACTATTATGTGTCTTGCTGTATTTTTTCTTTCGTCGTGGAAGTTTGGTGTTCTTCTTGCTTCTTGTATATCAATTTTCAGCTCCTTCTTCACATTTGGGAAGTTCTCTTCAATTATCTCTTTGAATATTTTCTCTGTTCCTACTTCTCTCTCCTCTCCTTCTGGTATTCCTATAACTCTTATATTTCCTTTCCTCATGGAGTCAGATAGTTCCCGAAGTCTTTCTTCATTCTTTTTCCTTCGTACTTCTCTTTCCTTTTCTGTTTTGGTTCTTTTTATTTCTGTGTCTTCAAGAGCACTTATTCGTTCTTCCATTTCATCAATTCTGCTTTCATTGCTTTTCCCAGAATTCTTTAGTTCTTCCACTAATTCTTTGATCTCCTGCATTTCTTTTACTTCCCTCTTTAGGGACTCAATTTCATTCTTCTGATCGTTGATTATTTTTCCCTTATCATTGTTTTCCTTTATGACTTCTGTCAGTTTTTTAATCATGGCAATTTTAAATTCTCTTTCTGGAAGGCTCAGAAGTTCTTCCAAGTTACTGTCGTTGCAATCTGGGGGCTGGTTTTCTTTTTGTGGTGTGCTTTTTCTCTGGAGAGTTGCTAGGTTGCGTGTGGTTCTTCTCCTCCCTACTGTCTGTTTTCTAATTTGCCGTATGCGTTGGGACACTGTGTTGTTGGGACTGGCCGGCATCTTGGGTGGGCTTCTCTGCTCCCCTCTGGTTCCTCCAGGAGTCATCTGTCAGTTTCAAGCAGTCTTTATTGGAGAAAGGTCCCTGTCCTAAAATGCCGATGTGGGGACACACTCCCCTGTGCGCCTGGTCTGCCCCAGCGGTGGGTTCCTGTTCCCCCTCTGGGCTTGGACTGCAGGCCAGAGGGGGTCTGGCGTGGGTGAACTTCCCCTGCTCACCTCTGGCTCCTGAGGAAGCCTTGTGCAGGTAGTCTTACTGAAGAAATGTCCCTGTTCTAAAATGGTGATGTGGGACACACTCCCTGCGCGTCCAGTCTCAGGCACACTCTTCTGCGCGCCTGGTCTGCCCCGGCTGTGGGTGCTCGCTCTCCCTGTGGGCTCAGACTACTTGTTCGGAAGGGGCCTGGTGTGGGCTAACTCCCCAGCTGGCCACTAGCTCCTTCAGGAGCCTGTGCTGGCTTCAAGTCGCTAGGTGGTGCCAGAGATCTCTCCTAGAGCCCTTGGGGAGCTGATTTTCCACCCAGTGGGACAGGGAGCAGAGCGGGGATGGTAGGGTACACCTCAACGGCTTTGGGGTGCTGTGTCTGCCTTGTGCCCCACCATCGTGGGGAACCCACGCCCCTAATTTCGGGCCCCGGGTCTCAGTTCCAAAGCCCTCAGTTCCAGGACGCGGGCTGTAGCCCAGTTCAGTGGCGCGGGAATGGCGCCTTTTGCACCGCTCCCGTGCCTGGACGCCTGGTTCCTGCTCACTCAGGGAGGGACCTTCACCTCAGTGAGGACCTCCACGCATCTCCCCGCAAGCCTAGGTAGTCTCCCAAGCCTAGGTCACAGGCGCGGGGACCTGGGCAGCCGCGATCCCGGTCTGCACTTGCTTTTCAAGCGCACCGCCAAGCGCGCCGCTTTCCGCGCAAGCTTACCGGCAGCCCGGGCTGTGTGCGCGTCTCCCAGGGTCTTTGTTCTTCTCTAATGGAGCCCGGACCCTTCCCTCACCTCCGCGGCGAATCCTGCAGGGTTCGCCTCAGCTCCCGTTCATGGGGTGTGGTGGCTGCAATAGTTCCTTTCCGCTCACAGTCCCGCTTGCTGAGTCGTTTGTTCTTGTGGGTCGTTTTAGTTTGTTGTTTTCCTCCTCTCTGCCGGTCGGAGAGTGCCGCCTCTGTGGGCGGGGGAGGGGAGCAGGGTTCTGCGCTTCCCTCCCTTCTGGTCCTCTTTTATGGCCACTTTCTTCTTCGGGTAGTTTGCTGGAGTCACCCGTTTATCTTCCGTGTCCCGGTTCTCACTGGGACCTGCCGCTTTTCCTCCCTATTAACTTTTTTTAATGGGAGATCTTACTCGCAGTGTCTCCTCGCCGCCATGTTGCTCCGCCCCTATCCTTCTTGTATATTTTCTTTATGGCCACTACTGTTTTCCATTTTATCCATCTAGTCCTTTACTTTGTTTTTATTTATATAATGATGTTGTTTCTTATATTTCTCAAGTTTTGATAGCTTATGCTTCCTTTACTTCTTCCTTTGCCAGGTTGTGTTCTCCTTAATATTTTGTGTATTTCTTGCTTTGTAGTCTCTCCTTATAAAGGCAATTAATCACTAAGTTTTTATTTCACTTTGTTTTACTTAAGATTTTTTTGTCACAAATTTTATTCAGGGCAATGTTTCAAAAGGTATGTCCTTTATCTTTAATCTGTTACATTTGCTTAGGGGTCTAGGCCAGAGGTACAGGGGGTTTCTGACTTCTGGATTCACCGGAGACACAGCAGAGGGGGCAGGAAGGCCAGAATAGGTAGATCTACTGAAATACACTGCTGAGAGGAGCAGAGGGCAAGACAGAAGAGGTCTGCTGCACCAGTGCCAGGTTTAGCTCCCTGGCTGGGGATAGAACTCATGCCACAGTGACAGGTCATAGCTTGATAGTGCTGAAACTTTAACCCCTGCACCACCAGGGAGGCCCTAATCTGTTAGTGTTTTTTAATGGTTTTTTCTTCCTTTTAATCTTGAATCACCTATTACATAAATATTATATATTTTCTCTATTCATTATTTAATATCTTGACTTTGCTGACACTAAGTTCCTATTGACTAAAGAGAACAAAGTGGTTTTCCAAACTTACTAGTTTTCACATGCAGATGAGATTTTTGTCCTCTGATTTTGTCACTCTTTTGAGCTAGTAATCAACCCATGTTTTTATGCTTTTAGTTATTTTACACTTAGATGTGTGGTCTTTTTCAGCAAGGATATTTACACTTAGATGTGGGCTCTTTTTCAGAAAGGATATTTTTGCTTGATAATTCTTAGATTTTTTTCCATGACAGCCTTTGGGACTGTCTTTATTCCTTCTTACTTTTTTTCTTTTTCTCTACTCCATTGCTTAATCTGTTGTGTATTATTGAAATCTAAGAATTATACAAATCTCCTACTTTACTAACAGTTAATTTTTCTGGATTTTTTCTTTTTGATGTCTTGCAGAAGAAAGAAAAAACAGACTTTTAAAGCTGTGTTCATAGCAAAACTCCTTGTTACTAATGTATTGCCATTATCTTTAAATATTTTTTATGACAATGAAAAGATACACAAATTCTCCTCAGTTAATTTTTATTAGAAAATAAGTTTTAGTTATGAAGTTTTAAAATATGTATTATAAAATGCAACATTTTCTTTTGACACAAAGCATATACAAGTGAGAGCAAAATCTAGAAGAGGGAACTGAGGCCTTGTATAATCTCTGTTTTACATACCAGATAAAGAATTGTTAAGACTTTTTCCAGTTTTTACTGTCTTATACTTGGAGATTGACAACAAAGAAAAGCACTTAGACTATTGTATCAAACAGGCATAATTCATTAATATTAGAGTTGTTTACCAAAACCTACAACAGTATCTTAAAGATTCATACAAGAACTGCCAAATTACCCTTCCCATCTATGACATCCATCTGTTCTCTATTTCAGTCTTTCTTGAGATGGTTGAATGTGGAGATTCTTCCTTTGACTCAAGAACTCTCCACTGCATGGTCCTGTGTCTGTGTAGAGTTGTCTTTATTTTTAACACTTTTACTCCCTTGAAATAGAAGATAGATTAGATAGATAGATAGATAGATAGATAGATAGATAGATAGATAGATAGATAGACAGACAGATATGACAGATATTCACACTGTCTCTATATAATATTTTCATGAATAATAATACTTGGTTAAGTATTTCTGGCATCACAAGAGCTTTGATCTTTTTCTTCCATTGTTACTTTTTCCTTTTTCTTAATAAATTTTACCTTCTTTGTAGGGTAAATTATTTTCAGGTTTTTCTGCCCTCCTGCCATTAGGATTGCCCTGCCTGATGGGGCATCTGCATTTTGTTACACTAATATAAGTTATGTTGTTTACTTCTGTGGGCCATAGCAGCAGTATTGAGATATTTCCCTAAGAGAAGCAGAGGCAGGAGAAAGCACAGGAGCAACAAGGGGAGAAAGAACGCCAGAGAACCCAGAGTGAAGACTTGCCCGGGGCTTGAAGACCTCCTGGCCCTCCAGAACCCCTGCCCGCCATGTATCTGGTTGCTGCACTGTATGCAAAAGCTCAATAAATGCCTAAGAAAGCCACCAAGGGCTCCAGGACTCCCCTTTACCCCATCTGCATAGGATCATAGAAAACCTGCTGTGTGCCCATCCTGCCACTACATTCCTACATAAAACTGCACTTCAACACCTCTCCTTCCATCTTAGCCCATCTTTCCTGTACCACACTAATATAATCCACGAATATTGTTATAATCCTGAGTATTTGAAAATGAAAATTTTTCTAACATTTACTTATGTTGCTGATCTTTTCCTCTTATTTAGCATAGTCTGTCAGCCACAGCATGTTCAGATCCCCCATTAGAGTAATAGGCTATTGTGGCTTCAAGTAGATACTGCCCTCCAGTCCTTTGGGTTAGATCTTTGGTGACTGTATCATGATCGACTATGAGTGCCAACTGGAGAAACACATTGTTTCCATCAATAACTTGGATTGAGGCACTAAAGAAAATGTAAGTCCATTGATCATTTAAATAGATTTTTATATCTCAGTCTGGGGCAGTCTCCGATTTACAAAAACAAGAATTGCTGGCAGAAAGAAAAGATAGTGGTGAGAGAAGGGGCTTGGCGGTTTAGGCAGGGGGATAATGAAGCCCAAATAAGAGAGATTAAGTTCCTGAGAGAAATGGAGTGAGAAGCACCTTACTTGGTATTGTAAGATTTTCTAAGTCTACCATTTAATGCTCAGATCTGTGAGTTTAGCAATTATCCTTTCAAATTTCCTTTTTTGCTTAAACTGGTTTCACTAAACTTGCCTTTGGAAAACATGAGTTTGGAGTTAGATATACATATTTTTTAAATAAGGCAGTATGAGAACATTTGTTGAAGAAGCAATGATAAAAGCAAAAAGTATTTGAATTAACAAAATTACAACAGAGATTCAAATAAAAAAAGTTAAGAGAAAAAAAAACATGATCATTTGCAATATTAACCTATAGGAAATAGTTTATTTCTGCTGGTTCATTAGGCATTGAAGTATTCTCAGTGGAGCATATTATGTAGAATAAAATTGGAATAAAATATCACAACCTCCTACATTTTTAACTCAGCTATGCAGATCAAAAAGCTATGCTTCCATACTTGCTTACACATCACACATTTTAATCAGAGAAAACTTTAAATTGATTAATCTAGATTTACAGGCATGGGATAAGATTTTTCTTTTTCAGCAAACTGGAGACACTCTTTAGAGTATGGATCATTATTGTTTAGGGGAATTTTTTTGTACAAAAAATAAACAATGTGGAACCAATAGATGGAGGGCATGCCAAGAATCTGATTCCAATGACTTCATTAGGATTAAACCAGAGGCAATTCTTTAAGCCTCAGTGTGCACACACTATCTCTCTTTCCTGTGTTTTCACACAAATGCTCAGTGTTGTTAAACCCTCAACATTTACTTAAGTGCCTTGAGTGCTGTCTTCTTGTCCAAGCATGGGCTATCTGCAGATTTAGAACAGTTGATATAATACATTAAGAAATGGGATCATTTCCCCAGTCATTCAAACAATTGCATTCATCTGTCTCTGATCATGAACATAAGCACATTTTATTTAACACATATGTCTTTTTATGGGGCTGAGAGTTTAACACAGGGCTTTTAGTTGTATTATCCATACACAGGAGCTAAGAAAGCTATGTTGGTTTTTTTTCCTATTAATTTGGTGACCAAATGTTTAGTATGCCAAATGTGAATTCAATATCAGTCATAAAAATATATCAGCATATAGCAGGAAGCTTCATTGCTCAGGAATAACTGTGAAAAGTCTCTTTGTAACATGCTTTGCCTTGGAACACTTCAGAGTGGGATATACCAAGTTCACTTCTGTCTCAAGAGCCTTGGTAGTGCATGTCCCATTGTTATAGTAAAAGGAGTGTAGAGTGAATGAGTGTCAGGTTTTTCTGCCCTTTTGCCATTAGGATTGGTGATGGATCCCTGTGGTACTGAATGCATGCCTGATGGTGGAGGGACACCTGGATTTTGTAACATTGTTATATTCAGTTATATTCATTGATATATACTTCTGTGGGCCATGGCTGCAGTATTTATATTCACCAAGAGAAGCAGAGGCACCAGAGAATGCCAGAGAGCCCAGTAAAGAGTGAAGATTTGTGGGGAGGCTGAGAGGACCGGGCACCCCTGGCTGCCATGTTACTGGCTGCCACGCTACATGTAAAAGCTCAATAAAAACCTGAAAAAGCTACTGAGGGCTCCAGGACTCTCCTTTACCCATCTGCTTGGATCATAGAGAACCAGCCCTGTGCCTTCCTGAGATTACAGGTGATATATAAATGATTTGTTTGGAATTATTGGGCCCACACTTTGGAATAATAGTAATATGTATTTAATATCGAGTGACTTCTAAACACTAGACACTTCCTGAAAAATAAATGTGATTCAGAATTTCTGTATGTAGAGTAGTGCTAAGTACTAAGCAGACTTCTCTGGCTAAAGGAGGCAGGGTTCATGGGGCCCTAATACTAGCCTCTAAATTCAAATGTTCTGTAGTCATGCAATGAGAATAATTGAACCATCTTTCTTCCTGGATGAATTTGAAGGTAAAACCCTATTTTTTCTCTTGGAAATCATTGATACCTTTTAATATATGTGGTTTTGAAAATTACTTCAGTTATTGCCAAGCCTGAACTCCTCTTGAGTTTTTCCTTTTTATGATCATTTTCTATATCCACAATGATATTACTCTATGTCAGTTCATACTGGTTTGAGTATCCTTCATACCACAGCTCTTTTGGGCATTGTGAGAGAGGCTTTGTTTTGGCCTATAAGTAGCTTAAATATCTGCTACCAATTACATCTAAATCCAGGGACATTTTCTCTCTCTTTTTCTCAGTACTCGAGTCATGTTTTGTAACATGAGCATTTAATAACGTCATTACTTCACAGTCAGTAATAATTCTTCTGCTTCTACTCCCATGATGGTATGTTTAATTTTAATTGCTGAAAGTCTGTTTGACTCAAGTTACAACTTTGCCTCTGAGGCAGGTTGACAGCCCTGTGACCAGTACAGTGTGAGACCTGAAATATCTTTAGTGCAACTTTGTATGTCCAGATAACTTTATACAATTATGTGGAGTTTAAGTATGTAATGTACAGTTGGCATCATTTTATGGCACTACAAGTCTCCACAAACTGATGATGGGAGGGAACAAGGAATCTCATTTACCTACCCAAGAAATTTTCTGCTTCAGGATCACCAGGAAACCATCTCAGCTCCCATGGAGAGTATGGCCATCAAGGGAAGAGGTTTGATAACTGCTGATTAGGTGTGGCATTCAAAAATAGGCAGGTTTATATTTATATTATTACTGAAAGACATTTTTTTTATTTCTAAGAATTTTGACTGCTGGGGTCTTAGAGTATTTTTTACTGAAGTTAGTCAAAAGACATACTGCTAATTGAAGAACATCAAATGAAACAGACTACTAAAATAAATGACTGTTTTATAGTCAGCTTTTTATATTTTCTCAAGTTTATTTCATGAAACCTATCCTTTATTCATTTTTTCTGTTTTAGTAAGTTCTTATAATTAAAACACATCACCATTCATATATTAAAATGTCCAGTGGTTGAAAATACATTTCAAATATAGAATGTACCAGAACTTTATGTTACATCACATATAAAACCATCTCTATTTTATAAATGAAAATTTAAAGTACTTAAGTATTTTTATTTACTTGCCCAAATTCCCACCATCATAATGTTTTGTAATTGATTTGTTATTATGTTTTCTTTTTTTTTTTTTTTATTTTTTTTTTTTAATAAAGGCATGTTTTTATTTATTTATTTGTTTGTTTGTTTGTTTTGTTTATACATGCACTGGGTACAGTCAGAAGCGCGGGAGGGTGAGAGAATTCACCAGAGCCAGAGCGGGGAGCAGAGCAGGCAGAAAGACCGAAGTACACCGCTGAGGGGAGCAGCGGGCGGCAGGAGAGGTCTGCGCGCCATGTGGGACCCTCCTCCGGTGGCCGGGGAGCAGCTGGGGATCGAACCGGTGCTGCAGAGGCTGCGGGCAGCTTCGCAACCCAGCGCTCAACCGCTGCGCCACCGGGGAGGCCCCTGTTATTATGTTTTCAACTCAATAATATGGTCTTTTAAAATGTATGTTGTTCAATTTTTTATGTGTTTAATAGCATGACTATTTTAACAATAATACAAACTCCACTTTCCCAAAGTGTATCGTATCCATGCATTACTCTCTTCTATTGCACACTTTTAAATTTCTATTTATAAGCTAAATAGTACAGATTTTAGAATCTAAAGGGCTGGATTTATGACCTCATAAAAGACTAATAAGCAGTGACTTTGGATACAGAAATCAGAGGTTAAAGCCAATGTGGCCATTCCTTAGCTATATTGTTTGTCCTCTCAGAAATTCATTTTCCTCCTTAGGAAAATGACTATTCTATTGCTTTCTCCATGAGCTTATTGTGAGGACAAAATGATGTAACGCCTATAAATCCAGTTACACTGTGACTAGCATAAATAAATACTATTGGCTCCTCCTCCCCACCTTAACCATACACACAAACAGTACAAGGTTATGTAATTAAATACTCATTTGAGTCACTTTTGTTTTTATGACCCTTTAACATAAAGGCATTGCAAGCAAAAACATCTTAATTCTCCTTAAAGAGTCAAACCAAATCAAAGATTTTCTATCGAGAGTAATAGTACAAAATAAACATGTAATAACATTCTTTTCTCCCAGAATAACACGTTTGAATTTTAGAGTGATGGCTGAGACAGAAGTCAGCAGAGTGGATAAAGATTGCCTCATGTGAATTCCCTTGTTTCTCAATACTCAGCAGCATTTTACAGAACACCTGCTGTCAGAATTCTAGGAATGCAGATGACAAATTATCATCTATTTCCAGAATTAAAACCACATTCAAAATATTCTGTCCAACTGATATCAATGCCATGAAACCCACCCATTCTGGAGTTTCCATTTTCCTCTGAGAGGAAAATATAAAATTATAGGTCTTCCCCTATAAAGTATTTATCAACTTTGCATCACATTATATTTAAAATTTGACCCTTATATTCATCCGTAGGGCACTGGTTATATTATTATAAGTCAAAAGGCACACTGAAATCCCTGCAAATGCACATACAATAACCTTGTTCACACACCTGTATGAAATTCCTAAGGCTAGTTGAGTGATGTCTTTTGAACAGATAAAGTTCAACTTTTTTATTGTTTCTGGTGACAAACTTTCTAATAATGTCATTTGACTCTGCTTACAGGAAATGTAATGTGTAATCCTACCTATTGAAGAGGTACCTTCTATATTTTCCTGTATAGCCAAACATATGGGTATTCTGTGAATGGTGATGAGGAGAATATAGCAGAAAAATAAAAGTATGGAATCAAATCTGAGCTCAATTCCTGACTTCATGAATTTATCAGTGCTCTAAATTGGATTCTATCTTATCAGAGCCTCAGTTTCTTACCAGGGTTAGGAAGACCAGACCACAGGATGTTCATATTCATTCTATTTCCTGTTATGCTTAAACACTTTCCGGTTTGTTGTAACTTTTGCTTCTGAACTTTATCTGGCCTGGTGGCTCCCTCTCCTTAGAATTACATAACTTCTATTAACCTCTTTTTCTCTTCATCCAAGCATAACCCAGTATGCATGAATCATCACTATATTCCCAGTTGGAAGAAATAAAATGGTGACTCAACTAAAATTTAAACTAAATTAGTTTGATATAATATCAGTTGTTTATGTTCTCTCTATTTTCATTCTCTTGCATGTAGCTATCCAGTTTTCCCAACACCCTTTATTGAAGAGGCTATACTTGTTCCAGCATGTGTTTTTGGCTCCTTGTTGTCATAGATTAGCTGTCCATATATATATGGTTTTATGTATGGGCTCTCGACAAAGTCTTATAATTTTCTTTGTATGGTTCTTTTATTTCCTTTGTTAAATTTACTCCTAGAAAAAAAAATAAAAAAAAATTTACTCCTAGATATTTAATATTTTGGGTATAATTATAAATGGAATCACTTTCCTAATTTCCTTCTCTTTTATCTCATTCTTTATTTAGAGAAAAGCAACTGATTTATGTGTGTTGATTTTACACTCTGCCACTTTACTGAAATGATTAATTCTTTCAATTAGTTTTCCATGAAATCTTGAGGGCTCTCTAAGTATATTATCATATCATCTGCAAATAATGATAGCTTTCTTTCTTCTTTCCCAGTTTGGATTGCCCTTATACCTATCTGTTGTCTAATTGCTTTAGCTAGAACTTCCAATACTATGTTGAATAGCAATGGTGAGAGAGGACATCCTTGTCTTACTCAAGATCTTAGTGAGAAAACTTTCAGTTTTTCACCAGTGAGAATATTAGCTAAAGGCATGTTGCAAATAGCTTTTATTATGTTAAGGCTTTGCCAATTATCCCCAATTTTTCAAGGGTTTTAATCATAAATGGGTGTTGGATCTTATTACATGTTATATCAAACTAAAAACTTCTGCACAGTGAAAGAAAGTATAACTAAAGTGAAAAAAAAACCACTCTACCGAATGGGAGAAAAATTTGCATAACATATATCTGACAAACGACTCATGGCAAAGACATAGAAAGGATGTCAGCTTTCTCCACTCTTCTTACATACAAAGGACTTACAAAACTTCACAAAAATAAACAAACAAAAAATAACCCAATCAAAAAAAAAATGGGCTAAAGAACTAAACAAATGTTTCTCCAAAGAAGACACTAAAATGGTCAACGGGCACAAGAAAAAATGCTCACAATCATTTATTATTAGAGAATGAAAATCAAGAACACAATGGAATACCATCTCACACTTTTAAGAATGATCCATATAAAAATGACCAGAAACAGCAAGTGCTGGTGAGGATGTGGTAGAAAGGGACCTCTCCTCCTACACTGCTGGTGGGAATACAAGCTGTTTAGTCCTTATGGTGATTACTACAGAAGTGTTTCAATACATTAAACATGGATCTGCCATTTGACCCAGTGATTCTTTTATTAAAGATTTATTTATTTATGCATACAATAACTGGGGAGTAGGCCAGATGTGCAGGGTGTGAGAGGATCCACCAGAGAGAATGGGGAGCAGAACAGGCAGATCTACTGAAATACACTACTAAGGGGAGCAGCGGGCTAGACAGGAGAGGTCTGCTACACCATGTGGGTTAGTTCTGTGGCTGGAGATCTAACTCATGCTGTAGTGGCTGGCAATAGCTTGAGCACTGTTTCTTTAATCTCCGCTCCACCAAGGAGGCCCCTTGACCCAGTAATTCTACCCCTAGGCATCATCCAAAAAAATTTATTTTTTTAAGATTTATTTATTTATACATACAAGAAATGGGGTACAGGTCAGATGTGCCAGAGGGTGAGAGAATTCACAGAGACAGAGTGGGGAAGAGAACAGGCAGAGGACTGAAATACACTGCTGAGGGGAGCAGCGAGCAAGACAGGAGAGGTGTGCTGGGCCATGTTGGCATCTCGCCAGCCGGCCGGGGATCAAACCCATGCTATAGAGGCTGTGGACAGCTTCACAGCGCTGCACACAACCACCTGCGCCACCAGGGAGGCCCATCCAAAAATTTTTAAAAGCACTAATTGAAAAGGAAACTTGTATTCCCAGTTTTATTGCAGCACTATTTGCTATAGCTAAACTATGAAAACAAGATAAGTGACCCTGGACAGAATTGTGGATCAAGAACATGTGGTATATACACACAATGGAATACTAATCAGCAGTCAAAAAAGATAAAATAATGTCATTTACAACAACACGGATGGAGTTTGAAAGGATAATGAATGATAAGCAAAATAAGTCAAAAGGAGAAAGATATATATCAGACGGTGTCACAAATATATGGAATATAAACTAAATCAATTAACAGTTAGATAAAGACAAGCTGAAAAACTAACCCTTGTTAGCTGACTACTGAATTGAAGCACAAAGAGGGAAAGGGGTGGGGGAGGGGTAAGAACAAAGAAAGAAGGAAGAACAGTGGTCTGTGGTGGTGGAATGTGGGCAAGTGGGTGGTGGGTGCTTTATGGTGGTAATACTTGTTGGGGATACCCCAATATTACCTCAGTTAAAATTAATTAATAAAATAATTTAAAAATTAAAATTGAGAATAATTTAATTAAAACCTATCAGGTGCTAACACCACCTGATAGGGGAGATCTTATACTTGTATTTTTTATTTTATTTCATTTTTTTTAGTAGAAGCCTGGCACACAACATTGGCTTTTTTTTTTTTAAGATTTATTTATACAAGAACCGGGGTATATGCCAGATGTGCAGGAGGGTGAGAGGATTCACCAGAGACAGAGCCAGAAACAGAACAGGCAGACTGACAAAATACTGAGGGAAGCAGTGGGCGAGACAGGAGAGGTCAGCTTTGCCATTCCCGGCCGGCCGGGATAGAACCTGTGCTGCAGAGGCTGCGGACAGCTCCACAGTGTGGCGCTCAGCCGCCCGTTCTACCACCTAAGAACACAGGACTGCCATACACAGAGAGGAAATAAGGTCTTGGGGAAGGCAAAGGACTACATTCCCTCACCTTTACTGTGTCTCTTTACAAAATTCCCCAGTTGTGCCACCAATGCTTTTATGCTATGAAAATCTAATCTAGTACAATCCTAGTGGTCAACTGTAGAAAGTTCCAAGAGAAGGCCTACTAGAGAGGACAGAACAATAGTTATATTTTCAAGAGACATTTTACTTGACTGTCTAGTAATATTTAAAAAATTTGCTAAAATTGTGAAAACAATTTAAGAATGAATTTTATGAGCATGAAATTCATCTGGCTGTTTCAAAATTAAAATGTATCTAGGGACCTCCCCATGGCTCAGCAGTTGAGTGCTGGGCTGTGAAGCTGCCCGCAGCCTCTGCAGCTGCAGCTCCGGTTCGATCCCTGGCCGCTGGCGAGGGTCCCACATGGTGCGACAGACCTCTCCTGCCGCGCTTCCTGCTCCCCTCAGCGGTGTACTTCGTCAGGCTGCCTGTTCTGCTCCCCACTCTGACTCTGGTGAATTCTCTCACCCTCCCACGCTTCTGACTGTATCCAGTGCTTGTATAAATAAAGAAATCTTTTTTAAAAAAATTAAAATGTAACTACAAAAAATAGGTTTGCATACCCATGAGAATTTATTGCTTTATAGGGGAGAAAATTAGGAAAGTTAAATAATGAAAGAATTGATAATTAAATCATGACTCATTAGTCAAGATTACTATGGCTACAACAAAGATATTCAAAATGTCCTCTCAACCCCTGCACCTCTGGCTTGTACCCCAGTTAAAAAATGGATTGCATCTTTGAATCTCCTAATTGTATTAATTTTATAGATTTTGATAAAAAAATTCTGCCTGTAATATATGTATATGAAAAATTAAGTGAAATAAATGTATCTAGAAGTTGTGAAGACAAAGGAAAGCATGAAAGTATGTGTTTTTGCCATTGGGATAATAGATAATTTTTTTTAAGCTACTGCATCTACTATCAACAGATTTCATAGTTTCTCACATCGTAATGAATATGCATAGCCTCTCAAAGTGATTGTTTTATATAAATAATATCTATTATATTTGGTTAAAAAGAAAAAAGGGAGCACCAGCACCTAATATGTAATATATTCAAGACAGCACTGGCAATATTGGTAAAATCCATGACTCATTAATGCTCAGTATTTATCATCTCTCACACTTTTAGAATGTTTTACTCAAATCCATTAAGCCTCTCACATGGAACAGTCCTACAGAATAAAACAGCAAACATGGTGCACATACATCATAATAAAATTTAAAATATTTCAAATAAATACAGGTATATTTCCAACTTTAAAAATGTTCATTCTAGTCAACCAATAGGTCCTTACCTAATAGAAACACCTAGTACAGCTTTTCCTATACTTCTGTATTTTCCTCATGAAAAACTGGAGCCATAAGCAACCTCCCAGCTGAATTCACAGATGCCTGATTCTTTAGTTTTATTACAAAGCTTGGCCATTTTAATCTGATTCTTTCTTTATGACATATGAGCCTCTCCTTGCAGGGTAAGTCCATTTCAGTGTAGTTCTCATTTTAAATTAATCAGCTGCTTTCAACATTATCCAGATTGAAGAGTTGATTGTATACTATTTATCTTCTTAATAACAGAAAATTAATTTGCAAGGAAAGATCAAAAGAGATGGTGTGTTCTCCACTGTGAAAGATAAAGAGGCCTGATGCTCTCGCTGAGAGTCACATTTGCCTCCTGATATTTATTTCTGGATAGTCTTTATTTATTTATTTTTTTTTGTTTTGCATGTGTATATGCTTTTATGTGAGGACTTTATGTTTTAAACACTATTTCCAGAACACCATCAGATTCACTCCAGGTCTCATTGAGACAAGAGCATCATGCTGTCAGGAATGCTGAAAACTGCTTCTAATTTTCACTTGTAAACCCAGCACCTCTTTTTAGGCCAACAGATGTAACATCTGCATCAAAAGTAAATATTGCAAAGAGATAGCTGTGGTATACAAAACACTCCTCACCCCTGCATGTTCAAAGCACACCTGAGCACTCACATCTCACCCCAAAGGCCTTCTCCTTCCCTTCCAACAGTGTTGGATGGGAAGACATGCTTATTCATAAAGGCCAGATAGCACTGATAAACATATCCACACATGCCTAAAAATTAGATCAGATTCTAATTCTTACCAAGGATTCTTGGTAAGGGATTCTTGTGCTCTGGTGACATAGGGCACATGATCCAAGAGTCTACCAGTACTGCCAACATTTAGAGGAGATTGATTCAATGTCAAGATTTGTTCTGGGGCCTCCCCGGTGGCGCAACGGTTGAGCGCTGGGTTGTGAAGCTGACCGCGGAATCTGCAGCGCTGGTTCGATCCCCGGCTGCTCCCCGGCCACCGGAGGAGGGTCCCACATGGCTCACAGACCTCTCCTGCCGCCCGCTGCTCCCCTCAGCAGTGTACTTCGATCCTTCTGCCTGTTCTGTTCCCCGCTCTGGCTCTGGTGAATTCTCTCACCCTCCCACGCTTCTGACTGTACCCAGTGCATGTATAAACAAAAGAAACAAACAAACAAATAAATAAATAAAACATGCCTCTATAAAAAAAAAAAAATTTGCTCTGGATACTTTCATTTGTTCTGGATACTTTCATATTTTGTTTTCATATATATATATGAAATATATATATTTAAATCACAAAAATATTGAAGATCACTGTACTTATTTTTGCAGATAAAGTAAGGTAGGAACAGAAAGTCTAAGTAGCTAGCCCCTGAACACATGGCCATTTACCTGCAGAGTGAGAACCTGTGACCAGATAGGAATGGCCCCTAAATCTCTGCTTTGGCCCCTCAGCTGTATCAAATTTCCCCTATCATCCTCAAAAAACACTCTCAATCATCCTCTTAGAACAAGAGACAAGATTACAACACTGAATCTAGACCTGGGAGTCAAGGTAAAGATCATCGTACCCCAAAGTCTAGTTTTTTGGAGTGAAGAGAATAAAGCTCAAGGGGGACTGTTGATCCAAAAGACCCTGAAACCAGGTCCCCATACACTAAGCTTTCTTCTCTTATTCAAAATTAAATAATTGGCCTCCCTGGGGGCCTAGGGCTTAAGTCTCAGCAACCTGAGTTCAAGCCCCCATAAAGAGCTGACCCACCTGGTACAGCAGATATCTCCTGTCTCATCCACTGCTCCGTTTGGCAGTGTATTTCAGTCAATCTGCCCGTCCTGCTCCCTACTCTGTCTGTGGTGAATCCTTTTACCCCCTGCACCTTTGGCCTACACCCCAGTTCTTCTACACAAAAAATAAAATTAAAAAAAATTAAAAATTATTTTTTTAAAATTAAATAATGACCAAAGAATTTTACATGCTCTCTGGCTGAACAGACCCCTTTTCTTAGTCTGCACCTAGCACAGTGAATGTGTTTGAATAATATTATCAATATTTTTACTTTATTTTCTGTCTTGGTCCATTTTCCTGCCACTCTTTGTCTCCTAGCAGAACCTATATAATTGAAGAATGTTATCTTATTCCAAGTCTTGTATTTTGACAACAGACCATTACCCACCAGAATCCAGATCTCCCATATGCAATGTATTTTTTTCCTTAGATGAATCCATCATTGATTAGTAAGTAGCTGAACTTCTGGAGTATGCAGTTTTGGGAATCTCCAAAACTACAATGTAGAGGAATGGGAAAGCAAAAGGCACATAAACATGAGTGTTGACTTAGCTGAAGAAAAACACATACTCTTTTCTGATCCACCAAACATTTTTGGCTCTTCCCTTGGCCTACATGGCCTGATTATAACATGACGATTAACAGGATATGGTCTCTAGAAGAGTGATTTTTGATAGCAAGTGCCCTAAAATGTTCATTCTGATTATTAATCAGTGAGATTTGATCCTCTGTTGGTCACTTTTACTTTGCAAAATATCATCACATCATTTGTGCAGGTTTCTTTGTTGATGAAATATAAACTGAAATACATAAGATCTGAAATCATACAGAACTGAGTCAAAATCTTAGACATTCACTTCTACTTTTGACTCTGGGCAAGCCTCCCAAGTATCCTGGTCTCCATTTATAAATAAAATAATCAGATCTCTCAAAGTTTTCCTGGGAAAATAAAAGTGTTCTATACACATAAAAGCATCTTGAACACAACAACTCCTCTTTGATATTTCTCATAAGGGAAGAGATTGTGACTTTTATACCTCTTTTCCCAATTGCCCATTATGGAACAGTCTAACGAATGTTTTGCCTAAATGACCTATTAAGTAGTGAACTTACCCATTTATCTCAAAGAGATGGGCACATTTTATATTAAAACAACAAAAGAGTTTTATTTCAAACAACATTGAATCTGACAACTTAGATATTATTTTTTATTATTTTAGTTTCTTTTTTTAAATTTTATATATTTTTTACAACATTTTTCATTTTTGTACAATGTATGCATTTTCATCTTGGTTATACAACCCAAGTGACAGACACGAATCACTAGATATTAATTTCTTTTTCCATTGATGTTGTGCACAAGTCCTGCTGTGTTTGTTAATATAGTCCTTCAAGCCCTGGCTTTAACCAGGCTGTCTCTGGCCAATAGACATGGCATGAGGCAATGAGTATTTATATACGTAATTACCTGATTAGCATAGCTAATTGCTTTCCATTGCTTGTGCAGCATGGACAGTGCCAACATTCTAGATTTGGGGCTGAAAGCCAACAACTGCCTAGTGCAAACCCTCTCTCTGCAATTCATTTGCTGAATGGCTTTAGACAAATCATTTAGTCTCCACATCTCAATTTCCCACTCCCTTTAATAGTGGCAACAGTTTATACTTGTTTACCAATTAGCTGACTTAGTTAATAAATTTAAATTGCTCTGTAGGTAGGTGATATCGAGTGTGAGTAAGTATTAATTATTGTGATTTGTGAATACTTCTCAAGTAGTGATTCTTGTATGTAAATGAAGCTATAACTATCCTAATTTGGTAAAAAGAGAAATAAGAGCTAAGTAGAAGTTGTGTCAGCAAGTACAAATGTTTACATGAAAGCAGAAAGGAAGAATTAGAAAACTGGTTGGTGGGAAATTGTCCTTAGACTGTCAAATTACTCTGTTGCTTGCAGAGCCTAAATTAGATTGAGTGACGGAACTGGTGAGGGTCCCTGGCACAGCGTCACCCCTTGGTTTTGCCAGGGAGAAGGAGACCATTAGAGTAAACCTAAACAATTGGCCGTGGAAAAGCAAAGGCAATGCAACAGTTACTGAGACATCCTTAGTAGAAATTAATTATTGTATTCAATATACCTGAACTGAATGTATATTAGGAGCTCACATTTTATTGTATGACTGGGGTGGGGGATCAACCAGTACTAATGAGTCATTTTCAGTCTTTAAGAATACATAATCTGGGCCTCCCCAGTGGCGCAAGGGTTGAGCGCTGGTCTGCGAAGCTGCCCGCAGCTTCTGCAGCACCAGTTCGATTCCCGGCTGCCACCGGCAAGGGTCCCACATGTCGCTCATACCTCTCCTGCCGTGCCTGCTGCTCCCCTCAGCAGTGTACTTCATCAGTCTGCCTGTTCTGCTCCACGCTCTGGCTCTGGTGAATTCTCTCACCCTTCCACGCTTCTGACTGTACCCAGTGCTTGTATAAATAAATAAAGAAATCCAAAAAAAAAAAGAATACATAATCTAAGAGAGAAAGAATTATTTAATCAACACAACACACAATTAAAGAGCGATTATTCCTTTCCCTCTCTGACTCAGCCACAACACAGGAAGGTGGTGGGGCATAATCACATCTATGCACAGACAACCTGGTTCCTGGCCAGGTTATGTATATTGAACAAAGGACAGAGACCCAGCACAAGTGGAGATGATTCAGGGAGTGGCAGCCATGTCAGTGGAGACTCAACTACACTGTGCCTCAGCACCTAAATTCCCTGAGGTACAGCCCCACCATTTTCTCAGTCTGGGCCATGTCTGTCACAAGAACTTTGAGAAGGTCCAATATCAATTAAATGGACTCATTTTCTCTTAAAATTTACAACCAGCATCCCTGCTGGTGCAGGCAGTTGAGCGCAGCGCTGGTGGTTGAGCGCAGCACTGTAAAGCTGTCCACAGCCTCTGCAGTGCCGGTTTGATCCCTACCCGCTGTGGAGATACCCACATAATGGGGCAGACCTCTCCTGTCTCACTCGCTGCTCCCCTCAGCAGTGTATTTCAGTCAGTCTGCCTGTTCTGTTCCCCATTCTGTCTCTGGTGAATTCTCTCACCCTCCCTCACATCTGAACTGTACCTTGGTTTTTGTATAAATAAACAAATCTTAAAAAAAAAAAAATTACAACCAAGACCCTTAGTGTCATTGCACAAACCCCACCCCATACCTGGAGTCACATGGGAAAATCTGCCCTGGAGTTCTGACCAGACTTGCAATGGGCTTCAATCACAGAACCCATGTTTTGACAGAGTAGGATGAGGGTCAGTTGATCAATAACAAATATGGTCATTTTTATATAATCATACCCATGATCCAAGTAAGAAAGGATAATGTAACAATTTATTTTTGTCCAACTGCTTGCTTGCCTTGAGCTTGTTCATTTGCCATCACACCTAACCTTGCTAAATTTGAAGGAGGGCATTAATATACCTGTTTGCAGAAAAAGAATCCAAAGATCAGAAAAGATAGGTAATTTCCAAACAATACTGGCTTGCCTTACTCACAATCTATTCTCTTTCCATTCCACCAAACTCCAGCTAGACACAAGAAAGGTGGGTTTGGTTATCTGTGATAAATGACATTTAATAGTGTGTGCAAAGGAGAGTTGCTTGGTGAGAAGAATTAAGAAAACAGATGCATATTTTTAGGTTTTACTATAATGTTGAATGGCCACATAATATCCCAGAGAGATTAAAAACTGCCTTGCTTTTACTTCTCCAATATCTCTCTTCCCTTCACCCCCCAAAAAAAAGGAAGGAGTTGGGAGTGGGAGATATTTACAAATCATATATCTGATAAAGGCTTATATCCAGAATACATAAAGAGTTACTAGAAAGCAAAGACAACCCAATTTAAAAATGGGTGAAGGGTCTCCCTGGTGGCGAAGGGGTTAAGCACAGTCTCTGCAGCATGAGTTCAATTCCTGGCTGGCCAGGGAGCTACCCACATGGTGCAGCAGATCTCTCCTGTCTCACATGCTGCTCCCCTCAGCAGTGTCTTTCAGTCACTCTGCCTGTTCTGTTCCCCACTCTGTCCCTGGTGAATCCTCTCACCCCCTGCTCCTCTGGCCTGTACCCCAATTCTTGTATATATAAATAAGTCTTTAAAAAATATTTTTAGGGCCTCCCCTGGTGGCGCAGGCAGTTGAGTGCCACGCTGTCAAGCTGTCCACAGCCTCTGCAGCACCGGTTCGATCCCGGCTGGCTAGTGAGGGTCCCACATGGTGCGGCAGATCTCCCCCTGTCATGCCTGCTGCTCACCTCAGCAATGTATTTCGTCAGTCTGCCTGTTTTGTTCCCTGCTCTGTCTCTGGTCAATTCTCTCACCCTCCCACGCATCTGGCCTGTACCCAGGATCTTATATAAATAAATCTTAAAAAATATATATTTTTAAAAGGATGGTTGAGGATATTCCAATGAAGATATACAAATTACCAATATACATCTCCTGCATCTCTGGCCTGTACCCCAGTTCTTGTATGCATGAGTAAATAAATCTTAAAAAAATTATATTTTTTGATAGATCATTCCCAAATAACTGTAAAGTTTAACTGTTGTGAACCTACATGGTGGTCAAATCTGAGACCACAGCATATAATGAGTACAGTGACTAAAAAGCTGGTATCTAACTAACAACCAACCTGGAGCTGGTGCCCCAAGCTACATGGGTCCCTTCAATGATGGGGAGCAACATCAATTTCTTAAACTCAGGGGACCCAATGTGTTTTAGAGAATTTATATTTAATTTCACAATATGTTTGTGCTTTCCATTACTCCATTTTATTTTATTTTTTTAAAGATTTATTTATTTATTTATTTATGCAAGCACTGGGTATAGTCAGAAGCACGGGAGGGTGAGAGAATTCACCAGAGCCAGCATGGGGAACAGAACAGGGAGACTGACGAAATACACTGCTGAGGGAGCAGCAGGCATGGCAGGAGAGATCTGTGCACCATGTGGGAACTTTGCAAGGCAGCCAGGGATTGGACTGGTGCTGCAGAGGCTGTGGGCAGCTTCACAGTCCAGCGCTCAACCGCTGCGCCACCAGGGGAGGCCCTCCATTTCTCGATTTTATTGGTGAAATAATTGAAATGCAGAGAAAATCTTTCTAAAGTATAGTTAATAAGTACTTTAGAAAATGCATATTTTTTAACTTCAAAATGTAACTTTTTGATTATATACAATGTTACCTTCATTAGAAGCTCAAATTCCTAATACTTAAATATTGGCTTTAAAGTTCAAAATGTTATGAAAAAGTTATTTTTTTATAACTAGAACAAAGAAAAAGTTACAAGGTTAGGAAATTTGCCACAAGTAAACCCAATGTGTATGAATGATGATGTTCTTTGCATTTCTATCCAATATTCCTAAAAATGTTTGAATAGTGTATTCCTAAGAACCTACTTTTTAACTTTGTTTTTATTTAATTCTTGTGAAGTATATTTTATCTTATACTTTATTTTTCTTTAGTAAAGGAATGCAATTAATACAATGATGGTTAGAGAATCAAAAAAAAAAAAAAGACCTTTCCATCCTGAAACAGGTGTTAAATTAGCCACGTGAGGACGCTCATGTTATTTCCCAAATGCAGTCCAGTAATATTATAATGAATGCATCATTAAAAAGGAAAGAGCTTTTTAAACTTCTATTCTCTAGTCTAAATTAATAGGTTCTGGGTTTGTTGGCTCCCTGAAGGAAACAAGCTGAATTTGTTTACTCCTGCATGTAAACAATCATGTCCATCATGTCTCATTGGAAGGAACATGTAAAAATGATGAGTATTTCTGGCTAAAAGAAGTAAATAGAATTCACAGCCAAAGTGAGGAGGGAGGAAGTTGAAAAGGAACATAGATCATGGATCTATCTTCAGAAGTTTTGGTTTGTAGACAGGATAGCAAGAGATGAACATACAGAAGAGTTCAGTTCAAGATAAGAAAGATGTATGGGCCTCCCATGTATGGGGTAACTCTCAGTGCTATCACCACTGTGGCCTGATCCAAGGCCAGGGAACTAACCCACATGGTGCAGAAGACATTTACTATCTTGCCCACTGCTCCCCTCAGCAGTGTATTTCAGTAAATCGGCCTGTTCTGCTACCCACTCTGTCTCTGGTGAATCTTCTCAACGCCCCCCCCCCCACACCTCTGGCCTACACCCCAGTTCTTCTATGCATAAATAAATCTTTTTAAAAAAGAAAGATGTGACCCCTATTGTTTACCAACTAACTTTAAATGAGAGATATTTCCCTCATAGAGTGTTTAAAGTCTCCATAACCCCAATTCAGTACAGGTAGTTTCATTTGAGTGGCGGGGGAACAGAGAGACAGAAGTCTTGGAAATGGGATAAGTAATTCCAAAGATAGAGTGACCTGCATAAGATTCTTACAAGTACTTAATCTTAGCAAACCTTATTGAACACGCTAAACTAGTGTAACCAATGATTTATACAATTTCAATATTGATGAAGCTAGTATAAGAAATGATTTATGTAAATTCAATATTTACAAAACCTTATGAGTTATTGTTACATTTTCTAGATGAGTATACTAAGGCTAGAATAGTTATGTGTACACTATGGTTATATAAGTGAATGCAGGGCCACCTGGCTCCCAAAGCCATTATCTAAGTCTCTGTGATTGTTATCTGGGAAGAGTAAGCAGTTTAAGGGCTGAAGAAAATCACTACTGGCTTGCAGACCAGCCAGAAAACAGTGTGATAACAATAATAAACAAAGAAACAAAATTAGCAGGCAATCATGAATCAGAGACATTCTGCCAGGGAGGTGGAGGTTGAGGGATCAAAACGGGAGGGAAGAACGCAAAGGGCTATGGTAATGGTTCACAGGGGAATTGGTGGTGGGAATTTTATAGGAAATAAACTTGAAAGGAGAAAGCATACAATCATACACTATACAAAAATAAACAATGATGTAATATATATGTGTTTATTTATTTTATATATATATGTAATACTAAAAAAAAGAAAACAGTGTGCACTGCCACAGTGTGCTTAATTTATGGGAGTTCACAGCTGCCATACATGTCCATGCAGAAAAATGCTCAAGAGACAAGAGATGAGGCATGACACCAAAGAATCAGAAGGGGCAAGGTCCTGGAAAGTGCTATAAGATGTCTGCAACATATATCTTCAGAATCTCAATGGCATTTAAAACTCACATTTCTTTCTTTTTTTTTAAGATTTATTTATTTATTTATACAAAACCCGGGGTACAGGCCAGATGCACGGGAGAGTAAGAGGACTCACCAGAGACAGAGCGGGGAACAGAACAGAAAGACTGATGAAATGCACTGCTGAGGGGAAGAGAGGTCACAACAGGAGAGGTCTGCTGTGCCATGTGGGAGCCTTGCTGGCTGGCAGGTATTGAACCAGCACTGTAGATGCTGCGATGGCTTCACAGCGCAGCGCTCAGCTGCCTGCACCACCAGGGGAGGCTCTCACATTTATTTCTTGCTCACTAGTTACTGGATCAATTAGGTCACTACCACATTTCTGTCATCCTCCAAACAGAACCAGCAGATTTCCTGAGACTGTTCTTCTCATGGCAATCACAGCACAGGAGTGTTCTCCAAGCAGTGCAAACACAATGGAGTCTTCATTTGTGTCTAGTTGCCATACCCCAGTCCTCAGGACTAGTCACAAGCAGCTGCCCAAAGCTGAGGGGTAAGGAAATGTACTTTGTCCTTGTGGAAGGAATACCAGTGTGAAAGACAAAGGTCAAAGATACAGTGAGATGTAAAGAACTGGAGCCCATAAATCAATCAACCACAGCACTTAAAGGAATTTGACTTCAGTAGGGAGATATTGGAGACCAATTTTACCTTTTACTCATAAGTTTGAAACAAATTTATTTCCAGGAGAAAAAAAAAAATCCTTGAAAAATAAATCAGTTTTGGAGGTACCTGACTAGGCAATAACTTTTCCCTCTCCTGAAAAATGTATCAAATAGGAAAGGGCCCACTCTACTAGTGTGATAGATAAAATACACATGCCTGACTTAAGCAGAAGACTTATATGATCTGGTATCAAACACTCCTTCAAATATGTGAATATACACATTTTAATGTAGTTTTCATGTACACTTGTTCAAAGAAAAAAAGTCAAAAGGAACTAGGATCAGATTTCAAAGGCTTGTATCTTTAAAAGTGTACTTTTTAATACTTTTATTTAATAGACAACAATTTAAGCTACCAACTAACTAAAGTTTGATATGCATATTTACATTCAATAAAAGCATACGATCCTATCTTTATAATGAAACCAGTATTCTTAGAGCTCATAGCAAATTTTATCCAACATTTGAGCTTTCTCTATTTACTGAAGCATGTTCGACAACTGTCTTCAATTTGTGGATTTTATATCTGAGCACTTCAGTTCTGAGTTTGAGTTCATTTTATTTATTTATTTATTTATTTGTTTGTTTATACAAGCACTGGGTACAGTCAGAAGCATGGGAGGGTGAGAGAATTCACCAGAGCCAAAGCGGGGAACAGAACAGGCAGACTGATGAAATACACTGCTGAGGGGAGCAGCAGGCACAGCAGGAGAAGTCTGCGTGCCATGTGGGACCCTCGCCGGTGCCGGGGATCAAACCGGTGCTGCAGAACCTGCAGGCAGCTTCTCAGCCCAGCACTCAACCGCTGAGCCACCGGCGAGGCCCATGATTTCCATTTTTAAGAAAACTACTAGTATCTGCATTATGGAGAAGTTTTGAGTATTAAAAAAAAATTTGTAGCAAATATGACTCCCAATAAATGGGAAACTTGATTATTATGATTGCATGGTATCACTCAGGTAACAGTACATACAGGTTACAACACATCAAAGACATCTCTTATTAAGAATGAGTTACTGTCAATCCTTCTGAAAACACATCAGGAGGAAAATATTTTGATTCTTAGGAATCAGTGCCTCAGGAATAGTTTTTTTTTTTTTTTTTTCCAAAAAGCTACAGCATATTCTCCTTCTCAGTCAATCTGAATCTAGCTCTGTACTGTAAAGACCAAGTTATTACTTTCTTGATGGCCTGCAATAAATAAAGGTGTGAATCTCTATCAAGGGCTGCAGGTAAAAGTCTGGTCCAATAAAATGAGTGTATTTTAATTGCCATCCTTTCTCTCAGAATCTGAGACAGATTAAGAATCCACTAAGTATACTGCTGTGTGGCCCAGCACATTTAATGGTAGAACTTAAGACAGAGCCAGAGCAGGGAATAGCAGAGTGAAGAGTACATATAACTTCCATTCCACTTCCTTCTTTTAAGAGAGCAAATTAAGTCTCTCCATCCGGAACATAGGTACTTTAGGTAAACTCTGAGCACTAAATACTTAAGATGCTGAAGGAGTATCCATGCTTAAAATCCATGCACATTTAGCAATTTTCATCACATATATTTGATTCTATATATAATATAATTTTCTATTTCTTCCAAAATTAGAACATAAAACAGTTCATCACCATTAGCTATAAAGGATAAGAATCAATGTATTTGGATTTAATCCAATCTCTTAATCACAAGTCATTAATTTATTTCAAGATCTCCCATTGAATGTTAAAGTAACTCTCCTGATTGTGTTTTTTTTTTTTTTTTTTTAAACAGGGGCATGTTTTATTTATTTATTTATTTGTTTGTTTGTTTGTTTTTTTATTTATACATGCACTGGGTACAGTCAGAAGTGCGGGAGGGTGAGAGGATTCACCAGAGCCAGAGCGGGGAGCAGAGCAGGCAGAAGGACCGAAGCACACTGCTGAGGGGAGCAGCGGGCGGCAGGAGAGTCTGCGCGCCATGCGGGACCCTCCTCCGGTGACCGGGGAGCAGCCGGGGATTGAACCGGCGCTACAGAGGCTGCGGGCAGCTTCGCAACCCAGCGCTCAACCGCTGCGCCACCGGGGAGGCCCCTGATTGTGTTTTCTTTACCCTATATGAAGAAATTAACTGAGGTTTTTGAGAACTATATTGGATAACAAAATGTTATTTTTTGTTCAAATTTTTTCTACAATATATCATTGATGAGGATGAATAATTAGGCAAAAACCGGGAAAATGAACAAATTTATTGGATGCCAGCATTCCAAATGATCATAACAAGCAGTAACAAAACCAAGATGATGAAAATTAGCAAGGATAAAATTGCCTCCATTCATTTGGGAAAGGGAAAATGTATTTTTTTCTTGCATGTAGTTAAAAAAAAAAATTCATCCATTCCTACAATATAGAAACCAAGAAGGATGATTAGGGTAGACAATGGTGACTTAGCACCACTGAGACTTCCATTAAGATAACAGAGGGCTGCAGGACATCAAACCAAGGAGATCTAGTGTGCAGTTAGTATCTCCAAGAAATGCTCAACAACTAGTCAGGACTCAGGAGCATCCACAAGCTAATACCAAAGTTGGAGACAAGTATGAGAGTCACGAGGGCAGGGGGAAGAAAACTGAATCCAGTTCTCAGGGAAGATAGTAGGAAGCCCCGCAGAGAGGATATTTGGTTCAGGACTAAACTTGTGAATGCGGGCTTCATCTCACAGTATCCCTTGTATGAGACCATTGCCAAACTAAGGAGAGGCTCCTAAGTTGCTCTGGTATATTGAACAAATATAAACAAGGAATTGTTTGAGTGCCATAAACTAAGGATACCAGAGAGTTCTTCTAGAAATACAACCATTACAAATTTTTTCAATTTCAGTCATAAAAGTGACATGATCTTTGTCATAATCTATAGGAGGAAAGGAAGTCACAGGCCCTACCCACACTCAAGGAGAGATGACTCCCAAAGGGAAGTCAATGTGATTGGGATATATTTGCAGCATCTCCATTTTCTATAAAAAAAGAAATATGATTCAAAGAAAAAAAGGAATGCTTCTTAGAGTTGATAGCTAAAGAATGAATGAGGGTTTAACCAGTGAAGCTTTTAATTTTATTTCATGGAGAATTTGTTTGCTTTGATTCACCTAAAAATACTACCTTTTTCCTATTACATGAGAAATAATTATGTATCATCAAAACCTGAATTTGATTTAATTTAGCCTTTTTTTCATTTCTAACTAATCACATTATCCTATGAGTCAGAGGGGAAAGCAAATCATCTCTCTGATCTCTCTGTGACTTGGCTGGAGGAGAATAAAAAAAAAATTACAACTGCAAAAATAGTTTTGAAAATAGTAATAAAATATTATATTATCTAAATAAAACCAGTACCTTTTCCTGGCACCCAAATTTTCTTAAATTGAGGAATAGTAACTTGGTAGGAGTTAGAAAAAAATATGAAAAACAAAAGATTTTTCTTAGGGGTGGGCAGGAATGCATAATTACAAAAATCTAAGATCATTCAGAATTAACAAAAAAAATCTCTAATCAACTTTCCAAATTCTGGAGTTTTCCTGAAGGCAAGAATTAAAATTCCTAAATAAAAAGTATCATCTGATTATCATATCAGTGTAGTGCCAGGAAGGCACAGAGTTGGTGCTTTACGATCCAAGAAGACAAATAAAGGAGAGTCCTGGAGCCCTTGGTGGCATTTTCAGGCTTTTATTGAGCTTTTATATGTAGTGCAGCAACCAGGTACAAGGCAGGCAGCGGTGCAGAGGGCCTGGGGCGGCCCAGGGGGGGACGCGGTGCTGGGAGGCTGGCAGGCCTCCTAGCTCCCCCATCCCCGCCACCTGCGAAAATCTTCACTCTGTGCTGGGCTCTCTGGCATTCTACAGGTTCCCCTTGGCAAATATAAATACTGAAGTCATGGCCCACAAAACTAAATAGAATGCAACTGAATATAACAATGTAACAAAATCCAGGTGCCTGCTATCAGGCATGCATTCAGTACCACAGGCATCCATCATCATCATCAATCCTAATGGCGGGAGGGCAGAAAAACCTGACAATCGTTTATCCTACAACAGGTTAGAAAAAAATTGGACATTTCCTAAATCTTCTCTATGGAGTTCTCAATTTTTGGTGTAGTTAAAAAAAAATGGAAAAGAATAAACCTGTGGCAAGACAAGAATCTCCCTTTAGTCATAGTCACAACAACAACAAAAAAGTTGTAAGAAGGGGATAATCAGCAATGACTGAGACAGCAAAGGGACATAGAAGGTGAGAGGGGAGAAGTCAAAATTCTGAATGCGGAAGAGCATGCACTCTCTCAGATCTCTCAAACTCTAGCTTAGAATTATTCACAGTATTCCCACTCATTTAGTTGATGAGTGTTTGATGATTTTATGTGTTGGACACTATTCTAAATGCTGATGTCAGAAATACAACATCATGTCTTTCAAGAGACCCAGAATGAGTGGAGAAAGTCAATTACTCAATGATCAAACTCAGTGTTCTAAACATTTTAACAGTGCTGTATTCCCTAAAATAATGTGGACATAAAAAAGAAAAGGACCTGATCCATATTGTGGATCCAAGCTTAAAAAGAAAAGTTTAAAAGCAATATGAGGAGGCTATAATTATTGACCTTTAAACCAGAGGACCAAAGGAATGGGGTTTCCTTGAACCCTTATAACTACAAAAACTGACATGATAATGGATAGATATGCCATATGCCAAGAACTGCCAAATGGAAAGATTCTCACCCTGTCCCTAAGACAATTCCTTTAGGTTATATCTGTCTAAAACCCATGGACCTGAATTTTTCCTGGTGAATTGTGGATGTGACTCCCCTTGATCTGGTAATTTATACCACCAATGATAATAAATACCACCAATGATCCTCTTAGGAAAGAGTGGGAAGGAAATCACTGACTTATGTATACACAACAAAATATTTAACTAATTTAGTCTTCTTTTCAGCAGCTGGTTAAGATATTGCAGTTGATATTAGTTTCCTTCTCCCATGTCCATTCATTTGCACTCTTATCTTGTATCAGCTCTTTCCCTGATTCGCATCTTTCATGTAGTAGAGTCTTTATTGATCTTCACTTTGTTGAATTGTAGTTATATATTGGCAATGACCATTGAACCTGGAATTACTAAGAATCTGGAATTACTGGGAAATTACTCTAGTGAATCCTCTAGTGTCTATATAAATAATCCCTACCTTTATTGTGAGTAACAATTCAGTTTCACCTTAAAAATTTTGATCAGTCTTTCCAAAGAGTATAATAATTTCATGTTATCATTGCTTCAGAGTTCAAAGGATCTAAAAAGGGTCAAGCCAAAAGTCTTAACTTTCAACTGAGTAAGACTGATGTTGTATCCACAAATGGAAGCATATAGAAATGGAAACATATAGAAAGGACAGGATCCTTTCTATACCAACAGATCTTAGCACAGAAAGAACAGAAAGCAAAAACCCTGCAAAGGTTATTCATATGTTGGTCCTGGTCTATCATATAGACCTGGTACATCCTATAGAATAGCAGTCCTTAAAGGTGGCTATCTTCCAGTCAAAACTGAGCTATCAGCAGACATTTCACATAAGCTTATCAGGTTAGCTGTTTTTAAGTTATGAAGGTTTTAGGTACATATTAAGATCATTGTAGCTTTTCAGAAACAATTCCTGTGTCCTCCAATCCATCATGATGAATTACAATGTTACACTGCAATAAACTTCTTCCCAGGGAACTTTGGGTCCTCTGTGGGCACCTGCAATATCCCAGTCTTTACATTTGGCCCAGTGTGATTGTCATCAGATAAACTTCAGGGCAGAAAAGTCCATATATTGAGTTCATGCAGAGCCCCAAATGTTGCCACCATGACTCCTGAACATGGACCATCGAGAAATTGCCTTGGAAATAGAGAGACCACAGCACATCCACAATATAGATTTTTCATCAAGTGTTTTATTAGCGACAAATGACTTTGAGAATTTCTTGAGTGTTTCTATTGTATGACAGACAATATCTCCACATTCTCTCACATTACAGTAAGTCCCACCTCTGATCTTTTCCTAAAATTATTTCTCACTTATCTTGGTGCAGCCACAGTCTTGGTATCTCAAGGATATCATGGGTTCTATTACATCCGCTAAAATAAATTGGTTATCACTATAAAGCAAATAATACAATTTATTTTGATTTCCCAGTGCCTATAGGAGTTATGTTTACAGCATACTGTAAACTATGCCTCTCTTTGATATGGCTATCCCTGACTATATATTTACTAATAAACTGGTTAGTGTAACTAAAGTATTTCCATGAATTTGGTGAGCCACTCTAGAGTAATAAAGAATCTGGAGAAAGAATTATGTGAACCCCCCAATATACAGTCTGCCAGTCATAAGTATGGGTGAAATATTTGAGAATAGACTTCAAAGTAAGGATTGTCTTTAAGGTTTAAATCCTTAAGCCTATGAAATCCAATACTATCTGCAGGTGGTTATTGTCAGAATTGATTTTACTTGTGGATTCCCAGTTCATATCTCAAGCAAAGAATCCCAACAATCAATTTCAAATCCTTAGGTTACTGGTCAAACCATAAGTCACTGCCCATGAATAAGTAGCTTCTTACATCGGTGGCCATTTCTCCTTCCATTCAAAATTAACAGGCTGATATTAATTCTGAATGTTCTATGTTCTAGGGAAATTAACTCTAATTTTCAGGGCCACTGCTGAGTGGGCAGCATTTCACTTTGCCTGAAGTCAACATGCTATACAATACCTTCCGAAAACCAAGGTCATGATTTTGTTCCTTTTTTAGTAATTAGCCAGGAAAGATTTCCATTGAGAGTCATAGATTTGAGTTGAGGGACATGAAAAGAAAAACAAAAGTTCTTAGCCACCTTCATATGAAGATTCTGTAAGCCATTGGGTCTGTACACACCTCTTCCATGTTAAATACATTTCTGTTAATTACTTCATCAGTATGATTTAGTGACTGGATAGCAACAGGTTCAAAATGGGAAACTCATGCCTGGTAGCCACTTGGTATCTCAAGAAAAGTGGTAGTGCTTACTAGGACTCAATAACAAACAACAAGATAATTATTAAAAGGGTTAAAGGAGGACATGACTTTGCTCTCAACAGGGATCTGATTTGTGATTCTCCTTTTAGGGGTAATTATTGGGCCCAATAGCATCCTATTCACTGTAGTTCTCTTCATTAGCACCATTAAATACACCTGATGACATAGTCCAAGTGGGAAGAAAGTTCATTTACTCTTTCTCAGTGAAGAGTATACCATGGCTCGATTGGAGAAGTACAAAAAGCCCAGGACTAGTACCTGATGAGAGTATGTAAAGCTCTTAAAATTTCACCTTTCTATGTATTTGCAGCATTTCCAATATCTGCCTTTTCTTTTGTTCTAATCATAACTCATTCACTTCATTATTAAAGATAATGAAAAATGTGGAAACCACAGAGAAGACAATGATGTCATTATCAAAACCTCCCAAAATATTCCCATTCAATATACTAAAGTCATTTATTTCGGGCCTCCCCGGTGGCGCAGCGGTTGAGCGCTGGGTTGCTAAGCTGCCCACAGCCTCTGCAGCACCGGTTCAATCCCCGGCCGCTCCCCGGCCACCTGAGGAGGGTCCCTCATGGCGAGCAGACCTCTCCTGCCACCCACTGCTCCCCTCAGCAGTGTACTTCAGTCTGCCTGCTCTGCTCCCCGCTCTGGCTCTGGTGAATTCTCTCACCCTCCCGCGCTTCTGACTTTACCCAATGCTTGTATAAATAAATAAATATATAAATCTTTAAAAAAAAGAAATAAAGTTATTCACTGAAGAGAATATTTAAAAAAAAATAAAAAAATAAAGTTATTTATTTCCATGGCAAATATACCAATTATGGACTTTCTATCTTCCCAAAAGTAATCACTTGAATAAGACAAATTCATCTGCAGTTCAGTCCATATCATATCAAATATGTTAAAAGGCTACACAAAAACATTTTGAAAGGAAACCTGCACTCCTATGATTTTTGCAGCACTGCTTACAATAGGTAAGACATGTAAATAACCTAAATGCACAAAAATAGATGACTGGATATAGAAAATTTGTATGTATATACAATGGAATACTCAGCAATTAAAAAAAGATAAACTCATACCATGGATGGAAATGGAAGGGATTATGTTTAGGAAATAAATCAGAAGGAAAAAGAAAAATATTGGATGGTTTCACTTATAGGATGGATATAGGGAAACAAAATAGGAGATCAGAAAAAAAGACAAAACTAATGGACAACTATAAATTGGAAACATTCAGCAGGAAAGGGGGAAAGAGGAATTAAAATAGGGGCAAGAGAAGCACAAGAGACTACAGTGATGGTTCACGGGGTGTTGGAATTTTATGGGGACTACATCTGAGAGGAGAAATAAAACATTGCACAAAAATGATCAATGATGTGTCATATAATATATATATTATATATATATAATAAATGAAAAGCTATAGATCATTTGTGGTTTAGTCACAATTTTAATGACACAACTTGTTGATTTTAACAAATATTTTGTTTTAAGACATATTTGAAAAACAGTTTTAGATTTACACAAAACTACAAAATTTACACAGATAGCATACTCCCAATACAATTTGTAAATGTACACAGTATAATTTGTAAATACATTTTTAAATACATAAATGCATTTTGCATATATTTATACACATAGGTCTATAAATATTTCTCTGTGCAGCTATCTTATCTATACTCTAAAAATCAATTCATATTGATGACTTAAAGTCTCATCCATTACCACATGGATGATTCTAGCCACCTCCCCTTGCTTATCTGTTACTCCAACTACAAATGTGAAAAAGCCAACTGTAATCATTCAAGACTCCTTGTTTTAATTTCCTAGAGGAAATTTTAGTTAACTACACATTGCAGTAGAAATAAGCGCTGAGAAGCCTCCTGGATGGTACAGTAAATAACATTTTTTAATTCCTTCTAAGAAAAGTCTTGCTTACAGAAATATAGTCAGAAAACAGCTTGAGTGAGTTACCAATGTGACAAAACATGACTTTCATCACAATGTTTTTTAAAAGATTTATTTATTTATGCATATAAAAACTGGAGTACAGGCCAGAGGTGCAGGGGATAAGAAGATTCACCAGAGATAGAGTGGGGAGCAGAACGGCCAGATTGACTGAAATACCTGCTGAGGAGAACAGCAGGTGAGACAGAAGAGGTCTGCTGCACCATATGGGTCACCTCCTGGCCAGGGAGTAAACTCGTGCTGCAGTAGCTACGGATTGCTTCATAGTGCTGACACTTAACCCCTTGCACCTCCAGGGAGATCCTCATCACAATATTGTTGGAGAGCAAGATATCAGAAAAATCTGGTGATTTCCTGTAGCTAAGAGGTGCCTCCACCACGCATGTTAGTTAAGATGTTTGTCTCTGATGAGCCTCCCTGGTGGTGCAGCAGTTGAGCGCTGGGCTGCAAAGCTGTCTGCAGCCTCTGCAGTGCCGGTTCAAACCCGGCCACCAGCGACAGTCCCACATAGCACAAGGACCTCTCCTGCCGCACCTGCTGCTCCCCTTAGCAGTGTACGTCATCAGTCTGCCTATTCTGCTCCCCGCTCTGGCTCTGGTGAATTCTCTCACCCTCCTGCATTTCTGACTGTACCCAGTGCTTGTATAAATAAATACATAAATCTTTAAAAAAATTAAAAAATAAAAAAACTTTTAAAAAAATTGTTATTAAAAAAAAAAGTTTGTCTCTGAATGATGCCCATATTCAGATTCATGAAGGCTAACATTAAATAATGTGTATAACCACTTCTTAAAAGACACAAAGAAATGGAAAGACATCCCCTGTTCAAGGTTTGGAAGAATTAATATTATCAAAATAGCCATTCTACCAAAAGCAATTTATAGATTCAACACAGTCCCAATAAAAATCTCAATGACATTCTTCAAAGAAACGGAACAAATATTGATAAAATTCATATGGAGACACAAAAAATCTCAAATAGCCAAAGTTCTCCTGACTAAAATGGAGAATGGAGGTATCACAATCCTATATTTCAAACTATACTACAAAGCCATAATTATTAAACCAGCATGGGACTGGAACAAAAAAACAGACACAGACCAATGGAATTGAATAGAAAACCCAGAAATAAAGCCACACATATCTGGACAACCATCTTTGACAAAGGAACAAAGAATATGAAATGGAACAAGGACAGTTTGTTCAATAAATGGTGCTATGAAAACTGGATCAACACATGCAAAAAATGAAACTGGACTACTACTTCATGTCATGCACAAAAACCAACTCAAAATGCCTAAAAGAAGTGAACATAAAACTTGAGACCATAAAATATATAAAGAAAAATATTGGTAAAGCACTATATGACATACATCTCAGTAACATCTTTTTTTTTAATAAATTTTATTTTTATATTCCCCATATAATTGCAACCCCCTTATTTTGACCCCAATCCCTCCCTTCCCCACCCCCCAACCCCCACAGAGTATATCTTGTTCATAGTTATTTGTTTATTTTGATATTTTCTTTCTTGTAGTTGTTCTTTTTCCTGGTCCCTTATTTAAGTTTTCTAGTTTCCTGCTATGAGTGAGACCATCCGGTATTTTTCTTTTACTTTCTGGCTTATTTCGCTGAGCATGATCCCTTCCAGCGCCATCCATGTTGCTGCAAATTGCATGTGTTTACCTTTTTTGAATGCTGAGTAATATTTCATGGTGTATATGTACCACATCTTCTTGATCCAGTCATCTATTTTGGGGCATTTGGGTTGTTTCCAAAGCTAAGCTATTGTAAACAGTGCTGCTATAATGCAATGAAAGTGAAGGAAAAGATAAACAGCTGGGATTGCATCAAACTAAAAAGCTTCTGTACATCAAAAGAGACATTAACCAAAACAAAGAGATATCTTGCTGATTAGGAGAAACTTTTTGCACACAATACAACTGATAAGGGACTCATTTCAAAGATCTATAAAAAGCTGACAAGACTTTACAAAAAAAGTAAACAATCCAGTCAAATAACAGTCAGAAGAGCTAAAAAGATATTTCCCAAAGAGGAAATGCAAATGGCCAACAGGTATAAGAAACAAAAAAGTTCAACATCACTTATAATCAGGGAAGTGTAAATCAAAAACATAACACCTGGGCCTCCCCTGGTGGCGCAGTGGTTGAGCGCTGGGCTGCAAAGCTGCCCGCAGCCTCTGCAGTGCCAGTTCGATCCCCAGCCACCGGTGAGGGTCCCACATGGCGCGCAGACCTCTCCTGCCGCCCGCTGCTCCCCTCAGCAGTGTGTTTTGTCTGCCTGTTCTGTTCCCCGCTCTGGCTCTGGTGAATTCTCTCACCCTCCTGTGCTTCTGACTGTACCCAGTGCTTGTATAAATAAATAAATAAATATTAAAAAAAAAAAAACAAACACTTTACACCAGTGACAATAGGGCATAATAAACAAACAAAAAAACTAACAAAAAACTAGCAACAACAAATATTGGTGAGGATGGGAGAAAAAGGAAATTTCCTACACTGCTGGTAGGAATGCAAACTGGTCCAACCACTATGGAAAGACGTGGGGAGGTTCCTCAAACTACTAAAAATGGAGCAATGACCTAGCAATTCCACTTCTAGGAATCTATCCAAGGAACACAAAAGCATTAATTCAAAAAGATACCTGCCCCATATGTTTATTTCAGCACTGTTTACAATAAGTAAGGTATGGAAACAACCCAAAAGCCAAAATATAGATGACTGAATCAAGAAGATGTGGTATATATACACAATGGAATGCTGTTCACAATCAAAAAAAAGATAAACTCATGCCATTCTCAGCAACATGGATGGAGCTTGAGGGCATTATGCTCAGTGAAATAAGCCAGAAGGAAAAAGAATACTTTCGAATGATTTCACAACTAGGATGAATATAGGGGAACCAAATATGGGATGAGGAAAAAAATTAATAATCAGTTAATAAACAAAATTAACAGGCAACTATAAATCAGAGACATTCTGCAGGGGAGGGGAGGGAAAGGGATTAAAACAGTGTAGGGAAGAGCACAAGGGGCTATGGTGATGGTGCACAGGTGAATTGGTGGTGAGAATTTTACAGAGTCTACAGCTGAGAGGCAAAAGCATACATTGTACAAAAAATGAAGTCTTGGTTCTCCCCCGTGGTGCAGCAGATTGAGTGCAGTGCTGTGAAGCTGTCCACAGCCTCAGAAGCATGGGTTCAATCCCCAGCCAGGGAGATACCCACAAGGCGCAGCAGACTTCTGTCTCATCCGCTGCTCCCCTCAAGCATGCTTTTGATCATTCTGCCTATTCTGTATCCCACTCCATCTTTGGTGAATCCTTTCACCCTTCCTCACCTCTGGCCTGTGCCCCAGCTCTTGTATAAGTAAATAAATATTTAAAAAAATGAACATGTTGTAAAATATAATTAATTAATTAATTAATTAAAATGTATCACTTCTTTCAAAAAATACTCATAAAAGTTATTAATCACTTAGGAGAGTAGGTGAATGAATGGCAGTCAATCTGGAAAAAAAAAATATCTGGCAATGTTGCTATTCTTCTTCCCAAGTAAGATATGTGATAAAGTTGGGTACTGTTCTTGGGAAGGAAACTTTCCTGATATGTAAAAGACTGCATCCTAGGCTCTTTTCAGGGCTCATCAGTTACAATTTGGCACAGACCTCACTTGGGTATGGCTTTCAGAAGAGGCCTTAGGGATATTGGGTTTTTGGCACTTTTTTTTTAATCTTCCTCTGAATTTTTTAGTGATAATTTGATAAAGCTCAAAATATGTTGCCAGCTATATTTTGAAAAATAACTATAGTACAATGTCTAATAAAATTATGAGTACATAAAGAAAATTCTAACTGAATCGCGCGCTAGTGGAAAGATGTCCTTGAAGAGAAGAAACTCTTGAGAACTGATGCACAGAATAGAAAATGAAGGTCATAACAACAACCTCTCTTCCTGGAACATCTGAGATAAAAGGAGAGGACCCAGCATTCCAAAATCAAATTAGAGTGTGTCAGCCTTACCAGATAATAACCAATGAATCAATATCTAAAATAATCAACTGTAAATGGATTGATAAAATCTATAAATCAATGAGCAACAGTGAATCAGCCCAAAAAATGATCCAAAAAGGTCTATGTAAAAGTACACAAGAGCAACTAGAAGAAAAACACAATTTCATAAAAATAAAATGAGAAAGGTGAAAATTCCTAGTTGTGAGTGATCTAGAGGCACAAGGAAACTTAGATGTCAGTGTTCAAGAGGCTTGGAGAGTTGGATAAGCAGGATAGTCATATGGACAGAGCCCTTAAAGGGAGGTTACTACACAGTCATTTATGTAAACATAAGTCTTGTCAGCAAACATGGTAAGGATGTGACTTCAGACATCAATAAATATTTAGAAATTGATGTATCAGTAGCAGCAGAGAAAATCCAGAAAATAATAGCCTAAAATTCATTAGAATTTTTAGAAGAATTAAAAGGGATAATGTATAGAAAATACTCAGAACATATTTGAATTATGTAAGTTAGTGAGCCTAGCAGAGACCACGATGTTTGCTTTTTGGTTTGTGGTTTTGTTGTTGTTCTTTTAATTGAATAATAGTTAATGGTTATTATGTGCATTGCTTGTGAATAGAAAAGTCAATTTTCTTTCCCTTTGCCAATGAGTAGATAGGCCAGCTACACTGCAAGACTTGTGATTCACTCACTCATCCGCTGGGACAAAGTTTAGTCTACCGCAGAAAGACCTTATGTGAAAAATCTCAGGCAGCAAGGGGCATCCAAAGGCATATAAGTGGGGTTGTCTGAAGACAGACTGGGTTCCAAAAGTGAGTAAGGGTTTCGAGAGAATTGAAGAGGATCATCAACTCAGCAGGACCCAGGGAAGTCAATGCTGTGGCCACCATCTGGAAAGTAGTAGCGTAAGAGAGGAAAATGGGGGCCTCCCTGGAGGTGCAGTGGTTAGTCTCAGCTCTGTCAAGCTATGGCCAGTCACTGTGGCAGGAATTCAATCCTGGACCAGAGAGCTAACCCACATGACACAGCAGACCTCTCTTGTCTCTCCCACTGCTCCCCTCTGCAGTATTTTTCAGAAGATCTCCTGTTCTGTTCCCTACTCTGTCACTGGTGAATCTTCTCACCCCCTGCTTCTCTGGCCTAGACCCCATTGCTTGTATGCATAAATAAATAAATAAATAAATAAATAAATAAATAAATAAATAAATAAATAAATCTAAAAAAAAAAAAGAGGAAAATGGGTCAGTGGCCACTTCTAAACAGCAGAAACATTGACAGGAGTTCTAAAATATCAATCACCAAGTGGCTAAATAAGAGTCTTCCAAGGATGATAATGGCTACAAGCAGAGCTGTTGGTGTTCAAGCTTTCAGGAAGCCCTGACAGGTAGCTGACTGTGCATCTCAATGAGATCTGATCCCCTCAAAGTCATAGTGAGAGACTGCATATAGAAGAAAGTCTGTACTGAGTAAGTTAGCTCATCAGGAGTGAACTGATTGAAGATTTCTCAGATATGACAATGAGAATCACTGGTAAGAGATTAAACGCAGGATGATACCCTAGAATTCAGACCAGGAAAACTCTCCTGTAAGTTTCAGATAATAATTAATTTAGACTTTAAGATCTTTGTAAGGTTCTGTTGTAGCTATTCAGTTCTGCAGTTGTACTGCCAAAGTCGCATCAGAAAATAGAAAACAAAAAAAGTGGATGTGACAGTGTTCCAATTAAACTTTACTTGTAAATTCAAGTTGTAAGCTGAATTTTGCTTGTTTGCACATGTGTGAGATGAGACTTTTCATTTTAAACAAACTTTTATTTGTGTTAATAATAAAAAAATACCATTGTTCAAAATTCAGGAAAAGCAGGAAAGTGTAAAAAATATTTTAAATCACCTACGTATCACTCAAGGGAGTCACTAATAATTTTTATATGTATTACACCCAGTATTTTTGCCATTTTTATATGAAATTAAAATAGTTTTTCTTCTTAAATATGGAATGCTTCACATATTTTCATGTGATCCTTGCACAAAGACATGAAGAGCTAATCTTCTTTGTGTCTTTACAATTTTTGTGTTTATGCTGCCAAAGTAAGCACCAAAATTGAATTCTTAATGTATGAATGATCCTGATTATAGATTTTTTCACTGGAAATTATATGTATAATCTCATTAAAAATTCCTCACAAATGGATGTATCAGTTTTTGTTTAACTCAATACATAAACTCAATGAAGAGGTTGTTTCTTAAATATCAGATGGTTTCACTTATAGGAGGAATATAGGGAAACCAAATAAGGAATCAGGATAATAATAATAATACATAAAGAAACAAAACTAGCAGGCAACTATATATCAGAGATTCTGCAGGGGAGTGGGAGAGGGAGAGACAGGGATTGAAACGGGGCAGGATGAACACAAGGGACGATGCAATGGTTCATGAGTGATGTGGTCATGGGAATTTTATGGGGACTATACCTGAAAGGAGAAAGCAAATATTGTACGAAAATGAACAATGATATAAAACATTTATATAAAAATATATTTTTAAAAAGAGGTTGTTTCTAAAGTTTTGTTATTATAATTTCATAATACCTAAGTCTATTTACCCACACATTTATTTACCGACAAATTTTTAATACATAAATCTTTCTCCAAGTGTCTTATCATTTATTCCTAATCTATTACTTGAAGCAGAATCTGAATAGAGAACCCAGACTCTGTCCTTTGGAGCATAAAGAGAAACCAAAGGAAATGTATATTTTTAATAATATTTACCATCCAGCTATTCATAAGACAGAATAAAGAATAATAAAATACATATTTTTGCAATTGAAAATAACTATTATTACTGTAAATGATAATTCTATTACTATGAGAATTTTAACCAAGATATTATGGCATGGTCAATGATAAGAGTCCATAACAAGTTTAAACTATTCAACTTTAATAGCTGATTTTGATTTTTATTATTTTTTTTAAATATTTATTTATTTATTTATTTACACAAGCTCTGGGTACAGTCAGAAGTGCGGGAGGGTGAGAGAATTAACCAGAGCCAGAGTAGGGAACAGAATAGGCAGACAGACGAAATACACTGCTGAGGGGAGCAGCGGGTGAGACAGGAGAGGTCTGGTGGCACAGGCAGTTGAGCACCACACTGTGAAGCTATCTACAGCCTCTGCAACACTGGCTGGATACCCGGTGGGCCGGCGAGGGTCCCATAAGGCACTGCAGACCTCTCCTGTCGCGCCAGCTGCTCCCCTCAGCAGTGTATTTCAGTAGTCTGCCTGTTCTGTTCCCCACTCTGTCTCTGGTGAATCCTCTCACCCTCCCGCACATCTGGCCTGTACCCAGGTTCTTGTATAAAAATAAATAAAATAATTTTTCCTTACTAAACCTAACCAGCTTTTTTTTTTTTGGTGGGACCCTCAAAGGCGGCCTGGAAACGAACCGGTGCTTCTGAGGCTGCAGGCAGCCTCGCAGACCAGCGTTCAACCGCTGCGCCACCAGGAGAGGCCCCTAACCAGATTTTGTAGACAGAATTTGTGCTATCATTGTGGCCTGAAAAACTCAAATAAAAAATTTAGCTTACTGTAGTCTTGGCTTGGAAGTATAAAATAAATAAGAGCAGTAAATATATGAGTAAATATCATTTTAATATTTACTATTTTTTAAATATGAGTTAATTAGAGATTTTAAAAAGCTATAAGACATACAAGGAAACAAGGATCTGTGAATACTAACAAAGAAGAAAAGACATGCAATGCAGTTATTAGAAATAACAGAGACAGGGCCTCCCCGGTGGCGCAGCGGTTGGGCGCTGGGTTGCAAAGCTGCCTGCAGCCTCTGCGACGCCAATCAGATCCCCGGCTGCTCCCTGGTCACCGGAGGAGGGTCCCACATGGCGCGCAGACCTCTCCTGCCGCCCGCTGCTCCCCTCAGCAGTGTACTTCGGTCCCTCTGCCTGCTCTGCTCCCGGCTCTGGCTCTGGTGAGTTCTCTCACCCTCCCGCGCTTCTGGCTGTACCCAGTGCATGTATAAACAAAACAAACAAATAAATAAATAAATAAAACATGCCTCTATAAAATTAAAAAAAAAAAAAAGAGAAATAACAGAGACAGTATAGAAAGTATATGTAACATACATCCCAAAACAAAAACAATACTTTAAAATATAAAAAAGAGCAGGGGATCCTGTACATTTTGAGGGAAAATAATAGAACTGTTCAAAATTGAGAAAAAAAATAAGAGTGGAGATTTGTTGAAGATTAAAGAGAAGATTAAACAGGAGTAAAGGGGCCTCCCCTGGTGGCCCAGCGCTTGAACGTCGGGCTGCGAAGCTGCCCGCAGCCTCTGCAGTGCTGCGTAGATCCCCAACCACCTGCGAGGGTCCCACATGGCTGGACAGACCTCTCCTGCCCGTGCCCGCTACTCCCCTCAGCAGTGTATTTCATCATGTCTGCCTGTTCTGTTCCCCGCTCTGGCTCTGGTGAATTCTCTCACCCTCCCGTGCTTCTGACTGTACCCAGCGCTTGCATTAATAAATAAATAAATCTTTAAAAATAAATAAATAAATAAACATGAGTAAAGATTAAATTTGTAAATGGAGATATAGATTATGGAAAAGGAGAAGAGCCCAAACTATTTAAGATAAAAAGAAGTTAATACATGTCAAGAAGTATTTATTAGAATTAAAAAAGATGAATTAGGATTATGCAAGAAGCAATGACTGTTAAGATAACGGTGGGAAATTGAGAGAATGATCAAAAATCCCAATCCTCTGAATCAGAATCACAGTGAATCATGAAATCAACTGTAGAAACAAGGCACTTTTATAAAAAAGAGTTTTTCATAATGAAATACTAAAATAATTTTCAAAGATTAAAGTGGTAGCAAAGATTAATAATCTATACTGAAAAATCAGAGAAGAAGACAATCAGATGAGCAACTATTTCTCAATTGATTATATAGGTCAATAATATTATTGCTTAATTTATGGAGTTAAGCAAAATAAGATAAAACCAAACTACTGATCAAAATAGCATAAAAGTTGAAAAGGAAATGACCCAAGTAAGAGCAGTCGTCATTTCTAATTTGTTCATGAAATTTAGGAACATAATGACTAATATTAAATAACCCCCCCAAAAAAAGAAAAATTCAGTCTAAAGGATAAATAGCAAAATGATGAAATAAAATGATAAAAACCCACATGGCGCGCAGAACTCTCCTGCCGCCTACTGCTCCCCTCAGCAGTGTATTTCTTCGTCAGTCTGCCTGTTCTGCTCTCCGCTCTGGCTCTAGTGAATTCTCTCACCCTCCTGCGCTTCTGACTGTACCCAGTGCTTGTATAAATAAATAAATAAATCTTTAAAAAAAATTGAATCTATAAAAATTTAAGAACTGTAAAAGGTTTAGAGATCCTTAAAAAGTGGTAGATTTTCATTCAGGATTAAAAAATAGATAGATTTAAAATTCAAAGATAGATAAAAATTACTGTATATGTTAACCTAAAGAAAACTGGTATTATTATATATGGGAAAATAAGCTTTTGGTAAAGAGCATTTGTAGAGACAATGAAGTTTACTACATACTAAATAAAAAGTACAAATTTAACAATAATAATAATTTTAATTGTGAATTTACCTAATAATATAACCTCATTGTAATCAGAAACAGTTCATACCAATAAGATAAAAAAGGCGATAAACTTTACCAAGTTTGTTTTTTTTTTTTAATTTTGCTCATCAAAAGATATAATTGAGAAAAAGAATTTACAGAGCCAAAGTTAGGGGGGAAATATTAACTGAAAGAAAAAATTAATAGAACAAAAAAACTAGTGTACATTATTTATAATCTTACAACTTAATATTGAAAGGAAGATTTCTGATTAAAAATGAGCAAAAGATTTGAGCAGTCTTTTCACAAAGGATAATATATGAATGTCCATATGAACATGAAACTGTTCACCATCATTAGTTATCAAAAAAATAATAATAATTAGGGGTCTCCCTGGTGGCACAGGGGTTAAACTCTCAGGGCTATCAAACGATCATTGTCAACTGTGGCCAAGTTCAATCCCTGGCCAAGGAGATAATTACCACATGGTGCAGCAGACCTCTCCTTTCTCGCATGCTGCTCCCCTCAGAAGTGTGTTTCAGTAGATCTGCCTGTTCTGCTCCCCACTCTGTCTCTGGTGAATCCTCTCACCCCACCCCACACCAGTTCTTGTATGCCTAAGTAAATAAAATAAATATTTAAATAATAATTGTTATTATTAAAATTAAAGCTATTCATCACTATAAAACCAACATAATAGTTAAAATTTAAGAATGAAAAGTATATAATGCTGCTGAAGATCTGGAGGTCTAGAATTCTCACCTATTGCCGAGCGGAACATAAAATGGTGCAACAACTCTGGTAAAAGGATTTGCTGTATTTTATAAAATCAAACATATATCTATCATATAATCTAATAATTCTACTCTTAGGTATGTCTTCCCAAAAAAAAATAGGCTATACTAGAATATTCTTAGTAACTTAGCTGTGGAATGCAACATGGTTCAACCTGACTTCACCAAAAGTCAGCGATATAACTCACTTCACAGATGTCAAGTGTTTATACCACAATAAAATAAAATAATTTTTAAAAGAAAAGATTGTTTAAGAGTAACAAGTCATTGGAAAATTTAAGTCGATGGAAAATTTGGAGTTAGGCCTACTACTGGTATATTGGGGGTGGACTGGCATAAATCCAGTGTGGAGTGACAGACCTCCACTCACATCTTCCGGAAGAAGAGCTGCATGGCACTGGCACTTGTGAGGCCAGAGATAAGCCACTCAGACTATGAAAGTGGTATTAGAACAAAAAGTGAAATAGCTACTTTAATGTTATGCTTCAATAGACTAAGAATAATTGCAGAAATTGAAAGATGGGAGGAAAGAGTTGAGCATTTATCTTCTAATTTAAAATTTAAAAGGGTAGAGAGAATTATGTGGAACTTGCATATTTGAAGATTGAGATGATTCTGTCTTCATTCTTTTCCATGAAAATCAATGAACAGAAGCTCAGTTCTCCCCACATGGTCCTATTAACAAGGATTTTAAAGCACCAACTTAATATTTTGGGAAAAAACTAACAGTGCAGGGCCTCCCTGGTGGCGCAGCGGTTGAGCGTTGGGTTGCGAAGCTGCCCGCAGCCTCTGCGGCGCCAGTTCGATCCCCGGCTGCTCCCCGGCCACCAGAGGAGGGTCCCACATGGCGCGCAGACCTCTCCTGCCACCCGCTGCTCCTGCTCCCCTCAGCAGTGTACTTCGGTCCTTCTGCCTGCTCTGCTCCCAGCTCTGGCTCTGGTGAATTCTCTCACCCTCCCGCGCTTCTGACTGTACCCAGTGCATGTATAAACAAAACAAACAAACGAATAAATAAATAAAACATGCCTCTATAAAAAAAAAAAAAAAAAAAAACCTAACAGTGCAGAATATAATTTCTAATTAAAACCAAGTATTTGTATGCGGCTTATTAAGTAGTTATTTCTCTCAGATACGTAAATTATAGGGTGAAAATCAAGCAAAAATTCTCTGGTTTCTGGCCTACAGAAAATCAATGGCAAAGGTGATTTTTCTTAACATGAAGTCCTATAGAAGGAAACAGTCAGAGTTGCAGTAAAGCAGTAGAGAATTCTTGGAAATGCATTCAGACAAGCAATGTTTCAGTAGTTACCAGGATATTTTCCACTTGAAACTGTAACACTACTTTATGTCTCATGCCAACTTTATTCTGTATTGAAAACCACGCCCAGCTCAGACATTTTCAAGTCAAAATTTCCCTTGCTTACAATATTGAATATGGTATAAGTGGTGTTTGTGTTTTCCCTTTTATACTAGCACAAGATTTAGACTAAAGCACACCTATGCAAAGTTTTGTTTCAATTGAGAAAAGTCTTGCACTGTTGAGTCTGTCATGGAAAAAACATATCTTTGAAAACTCAGGTCGAGACACTTTGCCAGAGATTCTAGCTACTACTGCAGCACCCTCGGCTCACCAACTCACCCTTCACTTCATTCCACCATGAAAAACAGATGGATGCTCTCAAATTGTGGTGTTTCCATGATATTTTACCCTAAGTTTGGCATTTCCATTTTCCTTTCTTTTTTGTAGGCTCAAATAATATTCAAATTTATTCCCTAATCTTTTACAGTTTTTTATCCAAACAATAGCTGGCTTTGCTCTATCCTTGTCCCTTGCTGTCGGTTGGAAGGACTATATAGTCATAGTAAAAGATTAGGGAATAAATATAAATAAACATAGGGGGAAGTCAAATAAAATTCCGTTTTCTAGAAAGAACCACTATTAATGTATTGATTTGTATCTGCCCAGGCTTATATAGGCATATACATATATAACAATTCTCTACCTTTACTAATCTACTTTTTCCTCTTGGAATGAAAGGCTTTTAATGTAGTAAATAAAAGAGCATTACCATTTTAAATAACTGCTGCTTTGAGTATTTCATAATTTATTTTAACATTTTTAGCTAGAGACCAGAGAAAAAGCGTGATCAATAAAGATGGTCTTTTAGGACATAAAATGGCAAAAGATATTTTGAGATTGTAGGTGAAAACTTTATATTTTAGTAAATGAACCAATTTGCTAAAAACCTTATATAGTGAGACTTCTGCAAACTTCTAGGATCTATGAAAATGATTTGATTAAGGATTCTGCTCATACAAAAGTTACTACACAATGGGGAAAGAGACAAGTTCTCAAATATTCAACAAGCCATATAAAATGTGAGAACAGTATAGATGGCATAAATGAGTTCAGGAAAATGGTCATGATTATACATGTCCCACAGGGTTATTGGAAGAAGAAAGCTTTATGGAAACGATGGCATTTAATTGAATGCTTCAAATTGATTAGACTCCATTTGACTAGGCCAGTTCTCCCTGAGGAAAGACAGGCCTAAGCACTATGTACCACAGGAGCTGTAAGAACTTGATGTGAGCTCCTTCTCTGAAAGAGGGGTCATGCAGGGAAGAGTCATTTCTAGTGCTGGAAGAGATTTGCAGCAGGGGAAGAAGAAGGGTTCAGTCCCAGATATTTGGCAAGGGGATAAATATTTCTTCAGTGAATTTAGTCCATCTATGAAAATGATTTCTCTCAGTTCCCCCAAAGCAGGTGAGAACTGGAATTTTCCTGGAAATTTCAGTTGAATAAAAATTGGGGGAATACGAGACAGGACTCTGCTCATCAAGAGTTTTGAAACTTTAACTCTGTTTTGACCTGTAATAAGATGTCTCTTTGATAGCACATCTTCTTTTAATTTCCCCTTATAGTTTTCCAATGTTCAATATCACAATCCATTGACTTGTTTCCCATCAGGGATTTTTTCCAAAGCATAAAAACCGCCATGGTCACCTGTCACATAAATACTGATTTTTTTTTTTAAGGATTTATTTATGCATACAAGAGCTAGGGTACAAGCCAGAGGTGTGGTGGGTGAGAGGATTCACCAGAGACAAAATGGGGAACAGAACAGGAAGATTGACTGAAGTACACTGCTGAAGGGAGCAGTGGGAGAGTCAGGAGAGGTCTGTTGCGCCATTGGGTTGTTCCCTGGCGGGCTGGGGATCGAATTCGTGCCACAGAGGCCACGGTCAGCTTCATAGGTTGTGTCTCAACTGGTTGTGCCACCAGAGAGGCCCAAATACTGATTAATTTTTAGCAACATATTATAATAGAAATACTCCACACATCAGTCAATTATAGGCCCACAAATACTAACTACACAGAACACCACACCACCACCAGCAGTTCCCACTTGCCACTGCAATAAACTTGTAGAACAACATTCATCTTCAAGGAAAGGGACATCAAAGCTTGTTTCTACACCCTTCAGTTGCCCTACCCTTACTGCTAACAATTTCAATATCTTCCTTGATTGGTCTGGTTTTGTAATTTCTTCAGTGTGGATGACACTTTAGATGGCCCTTGCCTACTTATGTCATGGAATAAGCATAGTCCTTCCAACCGACAGCAAGGGACAAGAATAAAGCAAAGCCAGCTATTGTTTGGATACAAAACTTTAATAAGCAAGATATAAGCTGCCATTATTGTAACAGATGGGCATTCTGCAAGGGGAAAATAGGGAAACTCTAGCCGGGAGGTCTGAGATGTCTTGTATCATTCAGAGAATCAAAGATAGTAATATTGCCAAAACAAAGAGTTGACTGGCATCATCGGTGTTTAAAATTGCAAATAAGTGTGTAAATGTGTACATAGTTAGCACTGAAAATGCATCTTGCAGGTTACCACAAAGAGCTGTTTTTGTAAATATGCTTAAATTTCAGGCTGGCCACCAGTCTGAAACAAAGTGATTCTAAAGATATTAGATACATACACACTCATGGTCACACATTTCCTTACATCAAAGAGTGAGGAAATTTTGGGGAAGTCAAATTATTTTTTCACACATTGTTATGATTTTCTAAATATCATTAAATGAACCATTTTTAAACTGAATGTCCTTTATATAACATTCAAAATCAATAAGAGCATGTCACTTCCCACACAGATAATTCAAAAAATTTTCATTGAAATTAAAATTAAATTTAAATCTAATATGAAAAACAGTTGCTTGGTTTCTCTCCCCAGAATCTAGGGTAATAACTTGTTTTCACTCCATGTAAAAAAATCTCTATTAGCAAATCCAACCACATATAAGAGAAGAATGTTGGAATTCTTATTTTTTAACTTTTGACTTGGAAAAATGGTCATTATGGTAACTTTGTTTAAGAATGTTTAATGTGGCTTTGGGTGCCATTAGAGGAAGATAAGGATTCCACGGAATCCTACAAATAGCCCAAGACCAGCCAGTAAGCTTGTGCAGAAAAGCAGCTCTCTGGAAAAGCATACCCGGATCATGGCTGCCCAGGTCCCCGCGCCCACGGCCTAGGTTTGTGGGGAGACACACAGGAGCCTTCACTGAGGTGAATGTCCCTCACTAAGTAATCAGAAACCAGGTGCCCAGACATCAGAGCAGGGCGCAAAAGGTGCCATTTCTGCCGACACTGAACTGGGCTACAGCCTGCGTCCTGTATCTGAGGGCTTCGGAACTGAGACCCACGGCATGAAATTTGGGGCAGGGGATCCCCACGATGGCAGGGCACAGAGCAGACACACCACCCCCATGCCATTGAGGTGCTTCATGCCACCCCTACTCTGTTCACCGGACCCACAGGGAAAAATTACAGTTCTGGAAGGACACTAGGAAAGATCTCTGGTGTCACTTATAGACCAGAACAAAATCACCAACATCCTGATAGTTGGAAACCAGGGATCCCAAAAACACCCTCCTCAGGCTCCGAAAGAAGGTGGGCCACACAAACAGGGGTAAGAAGAGAAATAATGCATGGAGCAAGACCCCATTCTGGAACTGAGAGCCAGGTGCGGGATCCAGGACATGGGATGTTCCATAGAAGCAGGCACTGCACAGGGTGACAGCCAGCATTTTGGATCGGATAGCCCTGGAACTGAGAACTAGAGTGCAGAATTCAGGGCATGGGATCCATATATCTGCAGGCACAGCACCGGGTGAACACTGGGCAGACACAGCACCCAGCTTGAATAAGAGCCCCTGTTTTGAGGTGCTCTCCTCTGCCCCCCCCCTTCATTTCTCAGAGAACCACTGGGAAAAAACACAGTTCAGCAAGAACAGGTCTCTGGCACCACCACATGACCAGAACAAAATCACCAACTAGCTGATTCCCTATTGGAACTGAGTAAATATAGAGGGAGGGAACTGTAAGGGACAGTGCCCAGCAACACAGACACAGCATCAACACTCTGGTGGAGTTTTGGCCTACCACTGCTGGTCTCAGTCTGGTAAACAGTTTCCAACACCCCTAAAGAAGCACTCCAAAGAGATACCTGCCAACACCAGTGGCATAACAGCCCAACACATAGAACTAATTAGAAAACATACAACAGGCAGAAAAAATATAAATGATCAAGCAATCCTACAGAAGAAGGACACACCACAAAAAGAAATACAGTCACCAGAGCTCAACAATGACATGGAAGAACTTCTCAGCCTATCAAATAGAGAATTAATGATCATGATGATTAAAAAGCAGAAAAGACAACAAAAAGAAGAAAAAAATGATTTGAGACAAATAATCACTGAACTGAAGAATGAAATTGAGACCTTAACAAAGGAAAGAAAAGAAATGCAGGAGATTAAAAGATTACTAGAGGAGACAAAGAACTCTGGGAAAAGCAATGAAAACAGAATTGATGAAATGGAAGAACGGATCAGTACTATTGAAGATACAGAAATAAAAAGAGCCAAAAGAGAAAAGGAGAAGTGCAAATGAAGCAGTATGAGGAAACTCTTAGACAATTATCATATGCCAAGAAGGAGGAAATGTAAGAGTTTTAGGCATTCCACAAGGTGATTAGAGAGACAAAGGAACTGAGAAATTATTCAAGGAGATAATTGAAGAAAACATTCCAAGCATGAAAAAGGTGACAAATACAGACATACAAAAAGCAAGAAGAACTCCCAATTACCACCATGAAAAGAAAACTACAGCAAGACACATAATAGTAAAGCTTGCAAGAGTCCAAGACAAGTTAAAAATAAAGAAACTGGCAAGGGGAAGAAACAGATAACTTATAAGGGAAAACCAATCGGGTTAACTTCAGACTTCTCCGAAGAAACATTACAGACAAGAAGGGATTGGTGTAACATATTCAGCAAACTTCAAGATAGCAAATGCCAATCAAGAACACTTTACCCTGCAAAGCTCTGCTTCCTCTAAGAAGAAAAAATATGGACCTTCTCAGACAAACAGAAACTCCAGAAATTCATTACAACTAAACCCCCACTCCAAAAAATTCAACAAGAAGTCCTAAAGCCAAAACCAATAGAGGAATGAACAAGAAGAACAGAATAAAGCAAGGAATAAAATCACAAAAAAAGACAAAAAAATGGCAAATACAGAGCCAACATATCAATATTAACTCTAAATGTAAATGGATTAAACTCTTTAATAAAAAGACAGAGAGTAGCAGGCTGGATTAAAAAAGTGAAATCCAACCTTCTGCTGTCTCCAGGAAACACATTTAACCACAAAAGATAAACATAAGCTGAAAGTAAAAGGTTGGAAAACAATCCTACAAGCAAATGGATCAAAAAAGAAGGCAAGAACAGCCATACTTATATCAGATGAAATAGACTTCAAATTAAAAATGTAAAAAGAGACATAGACAGACACTACATTATAATCAAGGGGATAATACATCAGGAAGATATAATACTCATCAACATATACTCACCAGATGAAGGGGCACCAAAATATATTAGACAATTATTATCAGCTCTGAAAACAGACATTAAAGAAAATTCATATATAGTGGGAGACTTCAACACCCCACTCTCACCAAGGGACAGATCAATGAGACAAAAAATAAGCAAAGACACTAGAGCCCTAAATAACGACATAGAACTTATGGACTTAATAGACATCTATAGGACATTGCACCAAAAAAAATTCTAGTACACATTTTTTCTCAAGTGTGCATGGATCATTCTCCAGAATTGATCACACACTGGGCCACAAGACAAATATCAACAGATACATGATGATCAAAATCATTCCAACTATCTTCTCCAATCATAAAGGCATCAAACTAGAAATAAATCATGAAAAGAAAACAAGGAACCCTCCCACTTCATGGAGATTGAAATCCACACTACTGGAAGACCACTGGACTAATGAGGAGATCAAAGAAGAAAGTAAAAAAATACTTTGAGTTGAACGATAAGGAGGGCACCACTTTCCAGAATGTATGGGATGCAGCAAAAGCAGTAATAAGGGGAAAATATATAGCAATACAGGATCACATCAACAAACAAGAAAGAACTCAAAGAAAAAACTTAATCTCACATCTCAAAGAGTTACAAAAAGAACAACAAAAAAACCCTAAAGCCAGTAGAAGAAAGGAAATAATAAAAATCAAAACAGTAATAAATGAAATAGAACTTAAAAAAAATCCAAAAGCTCAATGAAACCAAAAGTTGGTTCTTTGAAAAATTAAACAAAATGGACAAACCTCTAGCCAGGCTCACAAAGAAAAAATGGGAGAAAAGAAATATAAATACAATTATAAATGAAAGAGGAGAAAGCACAACAGACTCAGTAGAAATCAAAAGAATAATCAGAGATTACTATGAACACTTATGTGCAAGCAAATTCAACAACCTAGAAGAGATGGACAAATTCCTAGAATGATATAATTATACAAAGCTGGACAAAGAAGAAATAGAACACTGAAACAGACCAATTACAAGCAGTGAAATTGAGGCAGTAATCAAAGCACTTCCCAAAAACAAAAGTCCAGGCCCAGACAGCTTCACAAATGAATTCTACCAAATGTTCAGCAATGAATTAGTGCCTATCCTACACAAACTCTTTCAAAAAATTGAAAAAGAAGGAATACTACCAAATATAATCTATGAAGCCAAAATTACACTAATACCAAAGCCAAACAAAGACAGAACAAAAAAAGAAAATTACAGGCCAATCTCCCTAATGAACACTGATACAAAAATCCTCAACAAAATCCTTGCCAACAGAATCCAACAATGCATCAAAGGGATAGTACACCACGATCAAGTGGGATTCATCCTAGGGGCACAAGGATGTTTCAACTAATGAAAAATGACAAGTACAATCCAACACATCAATAAAAAGAAAAACAAAAATCATATGATCATATCAATAGATGCTGAGAAAGCATTTGACAAAGTCCAACATCCATTTATGATGAAAGACCTTGAAATTCTCGCAATAGAATAAACATACACTAACATGATAAAGGCCATATACAACAAACCCACTGTCAATATTATTCTCAATGGTGAAAAGCTGAAGGCATTTCATTTAAGATCAGGAACAAGACAAGGATGTCCTCACTCACCTCTGCTCTTCAATATAATACTGGAGGTCCTAGCCAGGGGAATAAGACAAGAGAAAGACACCCAAGGAATCCAAATAGGCAAAGAAGAAGTAAAACTATTACTATTTACAGATGACATGATAATATACATAGAAAACCATAAAAACTCCACAGAAAAACTACTCAATATAATCAACCAGTTCAGTAAAGTAGCAGGATTTAAAATCAACACACAAAAATCAGTAGCCTTCCTATACACAATCAATTGGAAGAAGAAATAAAAAAAAAAAAAAAAACCTTTAATAATTGAAGCCAGCAGACTAGGAAAGGAAGGAAAGAATTGGGAAGATTTCATTTTAATTTTGGTCCATTTTGTTTTCAAACTTGATAAGTATTACTGAGATACAGAAAGTTCTGCCGACTTTAAACAGTATAAATACAGGGGCCTCCCTGGTGGCACAAGGGGTTAAGACGCAACCTATGAAGCTATCATCAGCCACTGCAGCACCGGTTTGATACCTGGCCAGGGAGGTGCCCACATGGCACAGCAGACATCTCCTGACTCACCTGGTGCTCCCCTCAACAGTGTATTTCAGTCAATCTGAGTGTTCTGCTCCCCACTCTGTTTCTGATTAATCCTCTCACCCCTTGCAGCTCTTTTCTGTACCTCAGGTCTTTCTATGCATAAATAAATAAATAAATAAACAAATAAATAAATAAATAAAATATTTTTTTAAAAGTATAAATACAAATGAAATTATACCATAGTTAAGTGGTTTAAAAATAAATGATATATAGAAAATGTTAAAAGAAGTCAAATAAAGTATTACATTAAATACAGGGAAATGATGCTAAGAAAATATTGGACTTCTCATTTGAAACAATGGAAAATAAAAATCATTAAACCAAAATATTTAAGGAATCAGAATGAAGAGACACATTTCTGAATGGAGAAAATATTTGCACAGCATACCTCTGACAATGGACTGATGTCAAAGATCTACAAAGAGCACATACAACTGAATAAAAAGAAAACAAACAGCATAATTGGAATATGGACAGAAAAGCTAAATATACACTTCTCCAGAGAAGATATGCTAATGGTCAACAGGTATATGAGAAAATGTTCATCATCACTTATCAGGAAATGCAAATCAAAGCCACAATGACGTCGCTGGGTCGCTACATGCAACAGAATGAAGCTTGACTACTACCTAACACCATGCAAAAAACCAACTCAAAATGGATTAAAGAACTAGACATAAGACCTGAAACCATAAAATACAAAGAAGGAAATATAGGCGAAATACTACATGATATGTACATCAAAGACATCTTTACAGACACATCACCCAAAGCAGTGATAGTGAAGGCAAAGATCAACAGCTGGGACTACATCAAATTAAAGAGCTTCTGCACAGCAAAAGAGACAATAACAAAAACAAAGAGAAACCCCACTGACTGGGAGAACATTTTTGCACATAACACTAATGATAAAGGACTTATCACAAAAATCTACAAAGAGCTGATGAGACTCAACAAAAACAAAGAAAATAACCCAGTCAAAAAATGGGCAGAAGAGCTAAAAAGAAACTTCTCTGAAGAGGAAATACAAATGGCCAACAGGCATATGAAAAAATGTTCAACATCACTTGTAATCAGGGAAATGCAAATCAAAACTACCATGAGATACCATTTTACACCAGTGAGAATGGCACATATTCAAAAAACTAGCAACAACAAATGTTGGCGAGGTTGTGGAGAAAAAGGAACTCTCCTTCAATTTTGGTGGGAGTGCAAACTGGTCCAACCACTATGAGAGCTGTGTGGAGATTTCTTGACCTACTGAATATAGAGCTTCCATATGATCCAGTAATTCCACTCCTAGGCATTTACCCAAAGGACACAGAAACATCAATTCCAAAAAGCACCTGCACCCCTATGTTTATAGCAGCACTGTTTACAATAGCTAAGCTTTGGAAACAACCCAAATGCCCAAAAATAGATGACTGGATCAAGAAGATGTGGTACATATATACCATGGAATATTACTCAGCATTCAAAAAAGATAAATATAAATGCATGCAATTTGCAGCAACATGGATGGCGCTGGAAGGGATCATGCTCAGCGAAATAAGCCAGAAAGAAAAAGAAAAATACTGGATGGTCTCACTTATAGCAGGAATCTAGAAAACTTAAATAAGGATCCAGGAAAAAGAATAACTATAAGAAAGAAAATACCAAAATCAACAAATAACTATGAACCAGAGACACTCTATGGGGATGGGGGGTGGGGAAAGGAGGGCTTGGGATCAAAATAAGGGGGTTGTAATTGTATGGGGAATATAAAAATAAAATTTAAATTAAAAAAAGCCACAATGAGATACCACCCCACACCTGTGAGAATGGAACATATTAAAAATAGCAGTGAGGCAAGGGTATGGAGATAGAGGAACCCTCTTATGGTGTTGGTAATAATTTAGACTCCAGTTCCTATCAAAGACCTGTGGAGACTCTTCAAAAGACTAACAATTGATCTGCCACATAATTCAGAAATTTTCTCTCCTAGGTATTTACCCAAAGAAAACAAAAACACTAATTTGAAAGGAAACATGTACTCCTATGTTTATTATAGTATGATTTGTAATAGCCAAGTGCCCCCAACCTAAATGTCTCCAAACAGATGAGTGGATAAAGAAGATGTGGTCTATGCATCCAATAGAATATATATATATATATATTCCTGCCATTTGTGGCAACATGGATGGAGCTGGAAGGATTATACTATGCAAAACAACCCAGGAGAAAGATTATATTTGGAATATAGACAAAGCAAACAAAGTGTGAGACAAAGACAAACATTAAAACCAAATCTTGAAATCTGATTATAGATCTGAGGCATTCAAGAGGTAAGGGAGAGGGGCAGGGAGATGGGAGGGGTGAAAATGGGGTGCAGGAAGAGCACAATAGACATAGTGGAGGACTGTGGGTGTTTTGTTTGGTGGTGGGAGTGCTATAGTGAACATACTTGAGGGGATAAATTATATAGTGCTAAATAATTAACAAGAATGTAAAACAATGGTAACTCATTAATTAATTTGTTAAAAATAAAGGAATTTCTGGGGAAAATAAAAATGTATTCACTGAGAATTCAATATCCAATAACAAGAATTTCCAAATACATAAAGGCTGAGACATTCTGTTGCTAGTAGACCTATACACAAAACATGCTGAAGAAAGTTTTTCAAGTTGGCAACAAACTAAAAAGGGAAACCAGATAGAAACCGGTATCTAAGAAGGAAATGCAGAGCACTGGAAAGAGTAAGCCTATGAGTAAATACAAATATTATTTTGATTTTTGGATAAAATTAAAACTTTCAGTGGTGAATTTAATATAGTCTATTATATGTAGATATGTTGATTTATAATAATGTACAATTAAAACTTATATAGTGGTATAACACAAAATTACCTCAATAAAACATTCAACTAAATGTTTAAAGCAGAGAAAATAAAACTATATAGAGTATGACACAGGTAGAAACAAAATATAAAGCATGAAAAATTAGAGAAAATGTAATGAAAATACATTATTGTAAAATTCTTGCATTTCACATGAATTATTGTAACAAAGCAGACTGTGACAAATTAAGGAAATCTATTGTAAGCCATATATTAACCATGATAAAAGTAGTACAAAGATGTGTACCTAATAGCTTACAAATGAGATCAAAATCAATGAAACAAAACAACAACAAAAATCCACTTAACCCACAAGGAGATAAAAGGAGGAACAAAGATCATAAATGTAGACTGACTGAAATACACTGCTGAGGGGAGCAGCCAGCAAGACAGGAGAGGTCTGCCGTGCCATGTGGGTATCTTGCCAGCTGGCTGGGGATCAAACCCATGCTACAGAGGCTGCGGACAGCTCCACAGTGCTGCGCTCAACCGCCTGTGCCACCAGGGAGGGCATAGATTAAATTTTTTAAATAAAAGATAGAGATTTCCATTTTATAAGAGTCAGTGATGCTTGGTTGATGGGATGGCCAGGAAATGATTGTTAAGTATCATATATGTGTAGAACAATAGAAAGAATGGAGGACAAACACCCTATACAAACAGTAACATAGCAATACTAATGTGACTATATATATTTTTAAAGATTTATTTTTTATTTATACAAGTACTGGGTACAGTCAGAAGCGTAGGAGGGTGAGAGAATTCACCAGAGCCAGAGTGGGGAGCAGAACAGGCAGACGGATGAAATACACTGCTGAGGGACGCTGCAGGCAAGACAGGAGAGGTCTGCCGTGCCATGTGGGGCCCTCGCTGGCAGACGGGGATCGAACTGGTGCTTTAGAGGCTGCGGGTAGCTTCGCAGCCCAGCGCTCAACTGCTGCGCCACCAGGGGAGGCCCCTAATGTGACTATATTAATTCCAGACAAAATAATATATCAGACGTGATACATATCCAGATGTCAGTACAATCATTTCATATTGAATAAAAAGCCAAAGATTACAATGTCATAACAATCTTCAAGATATATCAATAATTTGAGATAATATGAAACAACAATGTTTAGCAATGAAGGTAGTAAATACAAATCCACAGTCACGGTGAGAGATTTTAATGACTCTCTCAGTGAATTATAGAAATCATAAGCACAAAATCACTAAGAATATAGAATATATGGGCATTTCTCTTAGACCTATTTCAATCTTTTGAAATGTACTGAAACTTTTTTTTTAAAGATTTATTTATTTTTTTTTATACAAGAGCCGGGGTACAAGCCAGATGCAAGGGAGGGTGAGAGGATTCACCAGACATAGGATTCACCAGGAAGACTGACGAAATACACTGCTGAGGAGAGCAGCGGGTGAGACAAGAGAGGTCTGCTCACTATGTGAGTTGCTCCAAGGCTGGCAGGGATGGAACAGGCACTGCAGAGGCTGCTGAAAGCTCCACAGTGTGGCGCTCAACCGCCTGCATCACCAGGGAGGCCCTGAAACTTGTTTTATGGTCAGCAAGTTACAGTACAAGTTTCAGTACATTTCAAAAGATTGAAATGTTATCATAAACAGTGTATTCTTGAATCACACTTAAGTTAAACATTGATGTAAGTAATTATAAAATAATCTAGAAAAATCTCCAAATAGTCACAAAATTTGCAGCAGACTTTAAGTAAGAAATAGGTCTAAGAGAAATATTTCCAGAAAAGTTAGAAAATATTTTGAACTGAATCAACATTTATAATATACAAACATAGTTTTACTTAAAGCAAAATTAATAGCTTTATGTGGCTATATATTTTTTTAGATTTATTTTATTTATTTATGCATACAAGAGCTGGGATGTAGCCCAGAGATATGGGGTAGGGGATAAGAATATTCACCAGATACAGAGTGGGGAGCAGACAGGTGGATTGACTGAAATACACTGATAAGGGGAGCAGTAGGCAAGACAAATGAGGTCTGCTGCACCATGAGGGTTATTTCCCTGGCCGGGGATCAAACTTCTGCTGCAGTGGCTGAGAGACTTAACCCCTTATGCCTCCAGGGAGGCCTAATATAACAAGATAGATAAATAAAATAGAAAACAAATTACAGATTTTATCAATGGAGGCTGATTTTGGTTTTTAAAATGATATGAGAAAGACAGTGGGTTGTTGGATATTAAGTGGACAACAAAGGTACATTATAAACAATATTATGCCAAAATAATTGGACAATTTTGGTTAAAAGACCAAATTTTTTGAATATATTTTACCAACATGGCACAAAAACAATTAAAAATATAAATCATCATATACTTATTTGTTTATTTATTTTTTAAAGATTTATTTATTTTATACAAGAACTGGGGTACAGGCCAGATGCAGGGGAGGGTGAGAGAATTCACCAGAGACAGAGTGGGGAACAGAACAGGCAGACTGACGAAATACACTGCTGAGGGGAACAGCAGGTGCGACAGGAGAAGTCTGTCACGCCATGACCGCAATTGAACTGGCACTGCAGAGGCTGTGGACAGCTTCATAGCACGTTGCTTAACCGCCTGCACCACCAGGGGAGGCCCTACTTATTTGTTTAATTGAATTGAAATCTGCTCACAAGAAATCTCCAGATATAGATGGCCTCATTGGTGATTTCTATACCTTAGATGAAATCTTTCAGAAAAGGGTAAGAAAATACTTCCTTATTTTGTCTGAGAAGCAACATAACCTGATAGCAAAATCTGATAGAAAGCCACAAAAAATATTATTGATCAATACTCCTTATAAATATAAACATATGACCCCCATTAAGTGTAGCAAACTGAATCCAGCATTATGACTTAGTAGGGTTTGTTTATCCCAGGAATGCAACATTTGTCCAACATTTAAAAATCAATAGTGTATTTCAATATCAAAAGAAAATCATAAATCAGGCTAACTGGTGCAGACACTAGATGAACGAGAAAAAACTCAACGCTCATTTATCAGAAAGCTGCAAAGAAAAAATAGAAAGGGCTTTATTCAGACTAATAAAGAACTTCCAGAAATAAAACATATATCCAAAATCATATGTAGTCATGTAATTCTGAATGCTTTCCAAGTATGACTGGAAACAAGATTCTGAGTCTGTTATTCTACGTTTTGTTGGAGGTCCCTAAAGAATGAAATTAAGCATTAAAATATAATAAGTAATATGGATTGAAAAAAATTAAAACTGTCTTTATCTGAAGTCCATAAAATATTTGCATATGATATCCTGAGGAACACACAAAGTAATAATTAGAATTAACACATGAACTGACTCAGCTCACAGAATATAAACTCAATATCCAAAATCAACGGCATTATTATATACTACCAATAAGCAGTTGAAAATAAAATTTTAAAGTATTATTTATAGTAGCAGCTAAAACCAGAAAAAAATGAAATAAATTTAAGAAAGTTTGTAAAAGACCATATAAAGAGGGAATAGAGCTAACTACATTGTGTGGAAATAACTGAGAAGAAAATATGGGCAGGAAAAGCCGTTCTCAAACTTCAGGCAGAAATGAGAAAAATAAAGAGCACTAATGAGTAAAACACAACTTTGATAAATTGGAATTTATGAATACTAAAAAGTATCACCTTTCAAAAGATTATTAAAACATGGAAAAGAGTTCTTAAACTTTATTTTCATTCATCGTTACTTGAAAATGGAGCTTTAACATTTTTTAAACTTCAAAGTGTGAAAAAATAGGCACCATAACTATATAAGTGATTATATCCAAAATATATAAACTCCAGATGCTATTAAATAAGATAATGAAGTTTAGAAGTGTGATTGCAAACAGACTTTTTCACAAAATAATATATACAAAAGCCACACAGAGTAGATCTTAAGTGTTCTCAATGTAGGAAAACACTATTTTTGTTACTATGTATGGGGACGGAAAATAACAAAATTTATTGTGGTTGTTATTTTATAATATTTACAAATATCAAATAATTTTATTGTATACCTGAAACTAATATAATATGCCAATTAAACATCAAATAAAATGATTTTTAGTAAAAAAATAAAAATTTTGAAAATGTCAAAACACATTAAAAATGTTCAACATTGTTCAGTTAAAAGTAAATAAAATTTAAATGCATATTGAGATTCTACTTCATATCTACTTAGACTAGTTAAAATTTGAAAGACCTATCACATCAGTGTTGACAAGATTTGGAACAATGGGAACTCTCAGCTACTGCTGGTAGAAGTGTAAATATTTTTAGCCATTTGGCAATATGTTTGGTAATATCTTATGAAGTTATATGTGCACTGTGTTGGATTCGTGGACTCAAATCAATTCCAATGTGAGTGTGGAGTTTTCCCCACACCCACAAGCAATTCTCATGCTTCAACAGCATAACTGAGAATTCCAATCAATTCTGGTACTATCTACTTGAAGATAACATTAGGTTTCATAGGTGAAGGATTCAATCTCCCAAGACCCCTCTCCACTTCAGACACCAGCCACAATCCCAGGATGCTATTTGGACTTTTGACCAACTGGCTACAGACTGGAAGATACTCAGACTTTAGATATCCATTGCAAATCCTGATTAGCTATGCTTCAAAATGACTGGTTATAAAGAAGAGATTCCCAAGAAACATTTTTTTAGGTTTAATCACTTTGCTAGAAGGCACAGAGAACTCTGCAAACCATTTGCTCACTAGATTATGGCTTTGTTACAAAGTATATAAGTCAGGAACAGACAGAAGGAAGAGGTGCATAGGGCAAGGTATGGGGAAAAGTTACAACACTTTCATACCCTCTCCATCAAATGTTCACATGTCTCCAAATCCCTCCTTTGGGGTTTTATGGATGTTTCATCAAAGGCATGACTGATTAACTCATTGACCAATGACAATTTATCTCAATCTCCAGTTTTTCTTCCTCCCCAAAGGTCCTTATGGGTGGGATGGAACTAATCCCCTCCATTCATGTTAGTTTCCATTGCAACCAGGTGTTTTCCAAAAGTTGCTTCCATTCACATAATAAGAGACTATTTTACAACACTAAACATTAGGAAATTCCAAGATCTTTGTGAATTATGAGTTAGGAACCATGGATAAAGACCATATATGTACAAGAAATATTTTTTGTTCATATGAATGGCTATATATAATATATATGCATAGTCATAATATCACACACTTACCATAGACAGAGCAATTCTACCTTTTAGGAAAAGTGTAAACATATGTCCATGAAAAGACATACAGAAATACTCATATCAACTTTATTCCTAATAACCAGAACCCAAGCATCCATTAGTAGATGAATGGAAAGATAAACTGTAGTAGAGCCATACAACGGCAATCATAATAAATGACTTCCTGGGGTCCATAATATGTGTAAAAATCTCAAAAGCTATCTAGTGAATGACAGAAGGGAGACAAAAAAGGCTATGTAAGTTGGGTCACAACCTAAGTACAATCTGAAAATGAACCCCATACACAGAGGGCAAAGACATACCAAAGAAAAAAGCAGACCACTCTATATTGGTAAGTAGCAGTTTCAAGAATTAAGAAAATTTATTTACAAGGCTTTGTCTTGGACTATCAAAAGGTAGTTCCCTGCATTACTCCCCAAATCTTACAACTTTATATAGAGGCATTAACTGGACTCAGCCACGTGCACAATCCAAAAGGTCTTAGCAACACATTTTATCTCAGAGATATGTCCTTGGGCAGCTTCTTCTGGGAACAGGGAAGGCAAGTGAAAGACACATTCCAAAAAAGGTGGTAGAGATGAGTTGCCCAGGTTCAGCTCCCAGGTTTATAGGTGGCCATGTTCTTTTGACTGCTTTCTCCAACAATGTGTTTCTACATGATTCCATATACAGAAAACCCTTAAATCTATTTGTTTACTTCTTAGGGTTTAATAGTTAACATGTTCAGGACTTAATTTTTCTTACTTTAATATTCTTCTGTGCTGTCCTCATTTCAGGTAGAATCTACAACTCACATTGCTCCTAATAGGTTCAGCTGTAATTTTATGAGACTCAAGTTCAGTGGGAAATAGAAGTGATTTCTGGAACTGGAATGTACAAAAGGTGGGGTTGGTAATCAGATAGGGGATTGACTGAAAGACATAACAGACTTTCTTAGGTGTAACAACTGTGTTATTATCATTGGTATGTTGATGATATGTGTTTGTACTTTTGTCAGAACTCACTGAAGCATGCAAAGTATATATAAAGTTTAAGTATGGAAACTGTTTACTGGTTAATTTGGTTCAACTTGATATAAATATGTTCTATTGCCTCAGATGATCACTTTATGAGAACCACAATTTGACTTCCTTTCCTGAATTTCATTTATTTTTATTTTTTAATTTTTTATTTGTATATAGTTTACATTACTGTTCATTTTTAAACAATGTTTGCCCCCCCCGCCAGTGAACTCCCCATAGAATTTCCTTTACCAATTCACCCTTGCCCATGACCACAGTCCCCTGTGCTCTTCCCTCCCTCCCTCTGATCCCTCTCCCTTTCCCCTCCTGCAGGAGGTCCCTGGTTTATAATTGTCTGTTTTTGCTTTGTTTTGTTGTGTTTTGTATTGTCAGTATTTTCCCCCTGATGTCTTACTTGGTTCCCCTATATTCCTCCTATAAGTGAAGCCATCCGATATTTTTCTTTTTCCTTCTGACTTATTTCACCGAGCATAATTCCTTCTAGCTCCATTCATGTTGCTGCGAAAGTTCATTCCTTTTTAATATAACACTTGGTACAATTGTAATGCAGACTCAATAAAGAACAGTGAGATTTATTTAAAAAAAATGTAGTAAGTAGAGGACAGTGACTTCACAGGAAGTCATGGTAACATAACATTGAAGTAGCTTAAATACAGAAAAACATTGGCGAATCCAGGTCCCACCAGACGCAAATCTTCTCATAAAGTGGAGCTCAGAAGAACCCGAGTATTTAGAGATGCAGCCTCCAGTGCTGTGAGCAGCTTTGGAGCTTCAGTAGTGCTCAGTCTCACTAGTTTTAAAATATATTTTATACCTGCTCTGTAAATTTATTTTATGATTGCTTAAAAGCTATAAGTCTAAGTGTTTATAGTATTTTTGTTTCACATATTTTAGTAAAATTACAATAGGAAGAATTTAAGTAAACTTTGGAGGTCTGCAAGAGTATGTTCTCCCTGTGAAAGGATCACAATATTATTCAAGGCTGCGAAATGCTGAGTATTTCTAAATGGCGTTATAACTGGAAGAGATTCAGAAACCTTGATTGGATGCCTTGGCTGCCAGAGAAATTTAGCAGAGCTGGCAAGGGTGGCTCTTTGCACAATTCAGAAACAGTTCTGCCTCTGAGAGCATAGAGGCAGATCTGCTAGGATACCATGAAAGGAATTCTTGTGTTGCAAAAACAGTGGCTTAATTTCTGAGTAAGAGAGCACTTTTGAGAGGATAGGACTAAAATCTATTTACAGTCTAACCCATTATGGTGGAATTTTAGTGTCTGCTGTGATATTGGGGACCACTATTTGAATTGTGATTTTGCTGAATTCAATTAATGAACCATTTTATTTGTCAGGATTTTTGAATTTGCAGGTGATAGAAAACTCCAGTACAAATCAACTTGGGGAAAATAAAAAAGATAAACAGTGGTTTGGTTTTGGTGTCTAAAAAGACACTAGCAGGACATTCTTTGAGGTTATGAGGAACTCAACATTTTCAGGAATTAATTTGTCTTGTTTTCTTTCTTCAATTTTGTCCTGTGCTGTCTCTGTTTCGGGTATAATCTACAACTGTTCTTAGCAGCTTGGTCTTAAATTTTTACAAGACTCGAGTTCAGTGAGAAAGAGGGGGAAAAAAAACCCTTTTATTCTCATATAGTTTATGTAGAAGTCCTAGGTCTGATACTTACAATCTCAAGATCACACAAGATCACTAAACCATCCATTGTGCCCAGTGGCCAGTGTTCCTGCCCCACCTGACAGCTGTCTGAGAAGCAGGTGGTTGAGAATGAGGTAGAATTTTGTTCTCAGAAGAATAAGAGATTATTGTTCATTATGTTCATTATCAGGAGAAAAAGAATGGATATTTGGTGGCAGACCTTTTTATATTTGCAGCTATCTACACACATTTTTTTTAAAAATGTATGAGCATAAATAAGTAAACTTCAAATAAATGAATAGTAATGATATCTTTGAAACACAAAGAAGAAATATGATTTGAATGAAACTATAGAACTATAGAACATGACTTTGGAATCTTTTGAAAAACTTTACTGAAGGAATACTAATTAGTTGTTTTAATCTGGAAGCAAATGAGCAGTGATGTGCTAGAAAGTTCTGTGCTTGGGAGGAGAACCTTGAAACTGTGCTCATTGAATCACAAGATGAAACAAATATTATCTAGTTAATTAATTTACTGGAATATATAATGATGATCATCAAAATAATGGTCCAAATTGAATAACTTGATGAAAAGAATAGAATAAAGACTGATGATTACATAAGCCCAATCGACAAGTGTGTGGTCAGAAAGCCTTACCTCTAACAAATTCTAGTTGACATCTAAGTAGCCCTTCAGTGAGTAACCAGGGGATGGGAACTAGGTTGGCATTTAATCCCTCAACCCTTATTCAAATACTCATAGGATTTCTTTCTTGAATATTGCAAGATAGTTGAGGATAGAATACAAATACATAGGCAGAGTCATAGAACAAGAAGTCTTCCTGACCCAGGAATACAGAGAAATTTTTTATGCCTGAGATTTTAGGGTGTTTCATTCAATATTTGCAGATAAAACCTAAATTGCATGTTCTTGAGTGAAAAAAGAAAGTAAGCAGCAAAGGACAGAGAAAAGCAAGGAGGCCTAGAGCCAGTTAGAACTTACCATGTGCAGGGGCCTCCCCGGTGGCTCAGTGGTTGAGCGCTGGGTTGCCAAGCTGCCCACACTGCCAGTTCAATCCCTAGCCACCGGGTGAGGTTCCCACATGGCGTGCAGACCTCTCTTGCTGCCCGCTGCTCCCCTCAGCAATGTATTTCATCAGTCTGCCTGCTCTGCTCTCCGCTCTGACTCTGGTGAATTCTCTCACCCTCCTGCGCTTCTGACTGTACTCAGTGCTTATATAAATAAATAAATAAATCTTTAAAAAAAAGAAAAGAACTTACCATGTGCAGGACCTCTGAATGGTAGAACATAGTAGGGGAGCAACAAGACACAGACAAAGTCAAAATCATAAAAAGTGCTTTGAGTTCCTTCATTAGTGCATCTGATAAACATTTGAGATGACCTGACTAAATTTGACAGAAGTCCTAAGGCTAGACACAAGGAAGTAGCTTATAGTATGTAGGGCTAGGCATGGAAAGTGAGAGATAATTAAATATATGCCACACTACCTCATGTTATTGAGGAGTTTAGATTTGAAAATAAAGAAGGATTTTATAGATTCCTTGGAAATTTGATGGTGTCACTCTGTTTTTGTTCAGAGGCCCAAAATACCACCCCCTAGGAATAACCAGTAGAATTGGAATTCAGGGAAGAATCTGTGTGCAGGGGAAAATTAATTGTTTCTGGGAGAGCATTATTTCCATCTCCTCCTGTCCATTAGACACTCTGTACACTGTCCCTCAAATCTTGATTTCTTCTGGTTTAAGCACTGATGACTGACCATTGACTGAATAGTCTCTACTTCTGCTTTAACCTCAGGTTTATGATTCAGTTACTGTCTCTTCTCCCGACCCCCCTCCACCTCCCCACTAAATCCCAGCTGTCTGGATTTTATAATATCCCCAAGTTTGGACTATATGCAGAAGTAGTTTAGAATAAGAACCCCTTATGACAATGGATCATGAGAGTATCTCTCATAGCAATGATCCATGATTCTGCTAAAGCACATGGTGACTGTCTGAGTGCACATCTGGAGCCTCATATCTGAGCTCCAAGCTCCCCATCTTCAGGTTTTGCCATCTCCAGAAACTGGTAATATCCAGGAGTACATATTTATGCCCTAGAATATTTCAAAGTCCCTTTGGTATGATGGGAAGGCTTCAGAAGACAAAGCTTGGGGCTGGAAAGAGAAGTCAACCCTGGTGGGGCGGGGGTGGCGGGGGTTGGTCTGGGGACAGGGTATAAATGATGCCAGGTTTGGATGTAACACAGCCAGATCTGGTGCATTTCTGTTGCTTGGGGTTAACATGGCGATCAGCACTTCCAGAGACTCCTTCCTGTAGAAGTGTCCAAAGTAGAAGGAAAACCTTAATGCATCAAAAGCTTTTCACCTCTGCCTGGTGCACCTAGGCCTTTTCCTGCAAGGGCATGCTATTGTGCCATCAACAATACACAGACTGCTTGTTGTATTTCTCAAATATTAAACTCTGACTGGTCCTTGTTTCATAAAGATTATTTTTTTAAATATAGGTCAATGAGTATGCAATCTGCAATGTTAATCCAATGAATTCTAAATACTATAAATATACACATATATACTTTAAATGTATACCATGTATACTTAAAAATACTGTAAAGTATATTGAAATCAGATCCCTGGAAACCTCCTTTCAAGGAATGCACTGATTTTAGAATGTCTGAGTCATGCATTCGATTATCTGAACAGAAGCTACTGACTTTTGGCATCACAGCAGAAGGGATGAGTCTCCAAGGTGCGATGTAATCAGGCAGCCCATGCAGCAAGTCAGCTCAGGGAGCAATAACTCTCAATCCCAGGCACGTAGCAAAAGGGTGAGCAGCAGTGGAGTTGTCTCTACAACTCTAGCCCATTCAAAAGCAGAACTTTAATTAGTGGCTCCCTGAACAACCAGACTTGTTCTGTGCACATCCATAAAAAGCCACCTGAGCTCTGAAAGTGGCTTCTCCCACTCATTAAGTTGAGTTAATGGTCAACCTTCTGTCTCAACCACAAAAATCTTGCTCACCCTTGATTTCAAGTGGATGCGGCTTTTATGCCCACTGACCCCAAAGATGAAGATTTTAAAGCTCTTTCTTTGCACTGGCTGGAGTCCAGGATTCAAGATAAATGCAGCTTTGCCAAAGGTGTGAACTAAATGAAAAGCACATTAGTTATTGGTCTCAAGGCAGTAAGAGATCAACAGGACACAGTTGAGGGGCTCTGAATGTCTGCAAACACCACTGCAGCTGCTGCCCAACTATACCTGGAATTGGGTCTCTACAAATGTTTCCTCCCTCCTTCTCTTTTTCCCTCCTTCCCTTTTTCCCTCCCTCCTTTTTTCCCTCCCTCCCTCTCTCTCTCTCCCTCCCTCTCTCTCTCTCCTTCCCTCTCTCTCTCTCCCTCCCTCCTACTATCTCTCCACTTCCCCTCCACTACCTTCCTGGAACTAGGCCACCTCCACATTCTAAAGAGGCTTTTTACTAGTGAAAAAATGCACAGGGTACATGTTCCTTCCAAAGATCCAGGTTCCTATCACCATAGGACTCTATTGTTCAACCAATTTTTAGTCATCCTAACCTCATTCCTTACTTTGTTTTACAGAGTCTCTTCTCTTTCATTTGTGTTAGTATAGCTAGAGGTTTATCTACATTATTTATTTTCTCAAAGAACCAGCTCTCATTTTCTTTTTTTTTTTTTAAGATTTATTTATTTATGCATACAAGAGCTGGGGTACAGGCCAGAGATGTGGTAAGTGAGAGGATTCACCAGAGACAGAGTGGGGAACAGAACAGGCAGACTGACTGAAATATACTGCGGAGGGGAGCAGCGGGCGAGTCAGGAGAGGTCTGCTTCGCCATGTGGGTTTCTCTCTGGCCGGCTGGGGATCGAACTCCTGCTGCAGAGGCTGCAGATTGCTTCACAGTGCAGTGCTTAATCCCTTGTGCCACCAGGGATGTCCCCTGCTCTCATTTTCATTGATTTTTTTGTGCAGACATTTTTTAAAATCTCTATTTCATTTATTTCCACTCTTATTTTTGATATTTAATTTTTCTGTTAACTTCAGGTCTTGTTTTTTCCTCTGAGTTGCTCTATGTGTGATATTACACTATTTATTTGGGATTTTTCTTGCTTCTTAGTGTGGGTCTATATAGTACTTATCTTCCCTCTTAAGGCAGATATTGCTGCATACCATAGATTCTGGCTTCTTGTGTCATCATTTTTGTCCACCTCAAATTACTTTTTAACTTCTGCTTTGGTTTGCTCTGTTAACCAGTTGCTATTTAGTATCATATTATTTAATCTCCATGTATTCAGTTTTTTTTTTTTCTTACAGCTGATTTCTACTTTGTGATATTATGGTCAGAGAGAATAATAGCTACAAATTTATCTTGTAGTTTTATTGACAATTGACATGTGTCCAAGATTATGGTCTATTTTTAACAGTGTCCCAGGTGTGCTTAAAAAAAGCGAGTATACAATAGATGTTGGATGACTTATTCTATAGATGTTTATTAAACCTATTTAATCAGCACCTCATTGTAGGGTAAATGGTGGTTTTCAGGCTTTTCTGCCCTCCTGCCATTAGGATTGCCTTGCCTGATAGGGCACCTGCAGTTGTTACATTGTTATAGTTGTGTTGTTTACTTCTGTGGGCCATAACTGCCGTCTTCAGATATTCCCCAAGAGAGCAGAGGCAGGATCTGCAGCACAGGTTTGATCCCCGGCCACCGGCGAGGGTCCAACATGGTGCGCAGACCTCTCCTGCCACCCACTGCTCCCCTCAGCAGTGTATTTTGTTAGTCTGCCTGCTCTGTTCCCCGCTCTGGCTCTGGTGAATTCTCTCACCCTCCCATGCTTCTGACTAAACCCAGTACTTATAAATAAATAAATAAATAAATAAATAAATAAATAAATAAATAAATCTTTAAAAAAAGAGAGAGAGAGCAGAGGCAGGAGAAGAGGAAGGAGAGAGAGAAAGCAAGAAACCCAGAGTGAAGACTTGTCCTCTGACTTGGAGGCCTACTGGCCTCCTGCCCCCATCCCCACCCTGGCACCCCTGCCTGCCATGTACCTGGTTGCTGCACTACGTGTAAAATAACAATAAAAGCCTGAGAAAGCCACCGAGGGCTCCAGAACTCTCCTTTACCCTGTCTGCTCCAGTTATAGAAATCCTGCTGTGTCCCATCCTGCCACTACACTCATTTAAGTCTATTATTTCCTTTTTCATTCCTGAGCTTGATGATCTGTCCATTATTTTAAGTGGGAGATTAAAGACCCCTAATATTATTATTACCAATATCTCTAAGCTATCTTATTAACTGTTTTATGTATCTCTGCTCCTCTCTCTCTAATTCTCTCTCTCTCTCTCTCTTTCCCCACACTGCCTATGTATATATTTGTTTGTGTGACTGTCTTTTAGCCTTTCACTCTTAGTTTATGCCTCTCTTTCTTGGTTAGATGATTTTCTTTCAGCAACAGAAGGCTGGATTTTGTTTAGAAATCCATTCATCCACTCCACATCTTTTGACTGGTGAATTAAGGATGTTTTACATTTTAGAGATGTAAGGGCTCCTTGGGATTTTGTTATTTTTGTTTGTTTTTATTGTCTCTTTTTTTTTAGTTTTTGAGGCTCTCCTGTTACATTTTATTTGTTAAATTTCTGTTACTTATGTGTTAGTTTATGATGTGTGTGTGACCCATTGGATGTTCTGATCTCCCACTAGGTTTTGGTAGGCAACATTGTTACTTTCCACCTCCTTGCTGTTAAGTGTTTAATGGGTCTGTTGTGTCAATAACATTATTCTATTGTTTTATAAAAACTTCTTTAGAATTTCTCTCATGTGCTGTTTGGTGTGGATAAATTCTGTTTTTCACTTTTCAGTGAAACTCTTTACTCTCCTTTCTATCTTATATGTTAGTCTTACTGGGTAAAGAATTCTGGGTTGGAAGTCTTTAAAGTACTTTAGATATATCCTTCCTTTTGTTATTTGCAGTGTTTCTGCTGACAGTCTTATTAATGTTCCCTTATTTTTCTTCTCCTGATTATTTAATATTCTGCCCTTGTTGTTGGTTTTCAACAGCTTTATTATAATGTGTCTTTATATTTGTCTCTCTGTTATTATTTTGATTGGAACTTTTGGGTCTCTTGAACAAAATGTCTGGTTTGTTTACCAGATTGAGATGATTTCAACAAGTATTACTTTAAATAAAATGTCTATGTCTTTTCTTTCTCCTCTCCTTCTTGGATCCCAATGATATGTATGCTACTATAAGTTCTTCTAAAGGTGTCTTACACTATATTCTTATTTTTATTATTTTTTCTCTATGTTGTTCTATTTGTGTGTTTTCCAACATTTTGCTATCAAGTCCTTCTCCACTGTTTCTATTTGTCAGTTGTTGAGACCCTCGAATCAACAACATCAGCTATGATGTTTCTTTGTTCTGTTATTTCCAATTGTAGTTGTCTCATATTTTCTTTATCTTTATTCTGTTGTTTTAGGTCTTCTCTTTTTTTGCAGTTCTATAAGCATCATGACTGTTACATTGAACTCCTTTTTTGTCATGTTCTGTAGTTCTGCTGGAGTGGAGCTGCTCTCAGCGTTTGTTTGTTTGCTTGTTTTGCTCAAGTCTATGGTGTGTTCTTTTGTATGCTATTTTTTTAATTTTTATGCACTGTAATATGGATAGATTTTCAGAATATTGTCTTTGTACTTATTGACATAATCTGATGACTAGCACTGGTGAGGTAGAGTAAGAATATAAGAGGACTGGGAAATAGGCCATGAAAGGACCACCTCAAGTATTTAGAAATTTTATGTCCTACAGCGTTGTGGATGCCAGAGTTGTATTCCATAGGGATCCCCTCTTTAGTCTTAGTGTCTCCTATAGTCCTGAGTCCACTTCCACTCTGGGCTATTTTCAAGCATTAGATGCATCACTGAGCACAAATTAATATGTGTCACAGGCCAGGAATTGTTGTTTTTTTTTTTTTTTTTTTTTTTTTTGTAGGACAGAGCCTTCTATGGAGTGTTTGCTCCTACTATTGATAGGTGTTTGAGGTTTAGTTTGCTCAAGCATTTCTTTGTTTTGGTTTTGGTCCTGGATTGTGGGATGGCAGGTATTTTGAATATTTCACCCTGGGCTTTAAATAGTAGCCTCTTCAGAACCTCCCTTGTGGCAAAGGGATTAACATCTCAGGTCTATCAAGGAATCACTAGTCACTGCAGCATGAGTTCCATCCCTGGCCAGGCAGCTAACACATATGGCACAGCAGACCTCTCCTATCTCACCTACTGCTCCCCTCAGCAATGTATTTCAGTAAATCCGCCTGTTCTGCTCCCCATTCTGTCTCTGGTGAATCCTCCCATCCTTGGCATCTCTGGCCTACACCCCAGTTCTTGTATGCATTAAAAAATAAAATAAATCTTTTAAATAAATAAATAAATAGTTGCCCCTTCTCAGGAAACCCAGGTATTCTGACCTGTTTCTCTCTGCAGATTCAGGATCTATCTGTTCTATATTGACAGCCCCCGGCTCAAGCCAGTAATCCTTGCTTTGCATCCCCACCTCTACAGCTCTCTAATAATTTACATTGCATCCTGGGTGCCAACTCACCTGCCCCCTAATACAGAGCAGTGGATGCTGCATGGCATCCCTCATGTTGGCCTGTGCTTGAGATAAAGTTGCAGAGGGTTCTGCACAGCAGACACCCTTCTTTATTGTTTTTACTACAAATAACGTTCACTTAAAGTTTTTCCTGCCCCTTTCTGCTGGACTCTTCTACTCTTCTTGCTCCTAGTGTGTGCTCTGCTCATAGTTTTATTCTTCAGAGAGGGAGGTTTTGTTTTGTTTTATTGCACTGTAGTGGTGAGTATCTAAAGGACACTCACCTAGTGTCTTCATTCTTCCATGATTGTGCAGGACACCCCTGCTTTCCTTCTTTCTGGCATCTCCTCCTTTATTCCCCCTTTCCTTCCCTTCTTATTTATTTTATTTAGGGCATAGGATCTAAGCACATAAGAAGAACAAAATACAGCTCCAGCACTTTAATAAGCCAGTTTCAGACGTGTATGCAGATACCCTAGAGCTATCAGAAATTCAACTGCTCTAAAGCCTATAAAAGATACATGAATCACGTGTTGATGGTGGAAAGGAAGGTAGAACTAGTCTGCCTAAAGGGACAGAAAAGGTGGTGGCCGAGGACACCACTTTGACCTCTTCTGGTAAGCACCTGCTCTCTCCCTGATGCTCAGCATGGGCCTGGAGGCAAAGCACAAACCCTCATAGCCATTATTGAATAAGAGTATATGCCCACTGATTGATTTAACTCCTGCAAGCAATGAGAAAGATGGAAGTAATAAACTGGACTAAAACATGGCAAGTGGGAAGAAATAAGATAGTTACAGAGCACATTGGGATTCCAGGATATTTGATTTCATTTTCCTTTTAAAGATGAGAAGAGAAAGACACTGAGACACTGGGTCACTTTCCTGAATTTCCAAAATTGGCCCCTGGAGGAGCCTAGGCAAGAATTCAGTTGCCTCACTCCCTTACCAGAGATCTTTTTGCAGCCACCTTTACCTTGTAGCTTGAGAAGACCATATACAATACAAATAAAGTGGATCTGAACAATTTATTGCATTGACACTAAATTCCTTGAATGCCTGCAAAGCCCCCTACATTTCTTTGAATTACGCAGCTAATCAAGGCTGCATGGCTATTGTTCTTCACTGAGGACAGAAAGCTTTCTAAAAGTGTTTTCGCCTTCATCTCACCTTCCCTGTCATACCACCTCTGAGGATATCTGACAGAATAAAGTGATTTGGACACTTGGTCACATAATAAGTTCCCAAATTTGTCAGACCTCTTCCTGCGAGTGCCACTGTCTCATAACCACAGTTCTCCACAGTGACCCAGAGGCTGGGACAAAGCAGCTGCTTACTGAGGTGAAAACCATAAAGAGTGTCCTCATTCACACCCCCAACCATTTGTTCAGCAGGAAGTAGAATATTTTACATATCTTACTGGAGTTTTATTAATTACATTTGGTCTACCCCAATGTATATGAGAGCACTTGTGAACAAAAGAACCCCCCCCCTCACCCCACCCCAGGCTCTTGGAGTCTTCTCTGTCATTTTTAGGCCCTTATTTAATTCTGGTCTGTCTACTGTAAAGAGATGGGGAGAAAAGGAATTTGTTTCAAACAACCCCACCCCCAGCCCAAGGTCTGATCTTGGGGAAAATGTGTGTTTATGCATCAGGACCTTTTCAGTGATTCCAAAATGACAGTAGGAATCAAAACCCTGGGAATAGACATTTCAATGTAAATTCCATTTTCTGGCTTGCTTTGAAAAGGTACTTTTTCTTGGGTATGCAAAAAAGCAGCACATCGCACTCATCCACTACAATTTAGGAGTGAAAACAATCCCAAGCCTAAAGCTTTACATTTAACATTCCAACAAAGTTAACCAAAATGTTTCTTTTTGTATTTGGAGAAGAGACAGTGGGTAGGAAAGGGGAGATAGAGGCTCACGGGGCCAAAAATAGGTAGACATTCAAAAAAGTCTGCTCTTCTGATTTTTAGTAGCTTTTTTAGCCTGAAACGTTTATGCCTCTGGGTTTCTGAAAATAAAAAGGAAAAATACTTAGTCTGCTAAGCTAACGTGGCTTTCGAATTCCAAATTGAACACAGTTTGGTTCAGTTTTTCAACAGTGGCAAAATCCAGCTGTCCACGGAGAGAAAAGCCAGAGGGTGCCAATTAGGAAGGACGAAATTAAAGGGAAGAATAAAGGAAAGGGGAAAAGGTCAAGATGAAAGGTCCAGCGGACAGTGAGTGGCAGAAAAAGAGAATGGCAGCCTGGCCGAGTTGGCCACCAAAGAGGTGGGAAGGCAGACGCGTGGAGACTGACAGGTGGGTTGCATGGGGTAGGGGGCGGCTAGTGAGTTAGGGAGATGAGGTCCTCCAACTCCAGAGCAGCGCAGGTCACCCAGGCGATGCCCTTCCCAGCCGCGGGCAGCAGAGGATGCGGCGAGAAAGCGAGCGGGCCGGGAGGCGGCTGCGGCAGGCAGAGGCTGGAGGCGGGAGGCGGGAGGCGGGCATGCGGGCTTACCACCCGGCCTCGGTGCCGAACGGCCGCCCGCCGCGCTCCGGGCGTTTCCTCTCCCTCGGACGCGCTGCGGCTGCCCAGCCATCCAGGCTGCCTGGGCTGGAGAGCTTCCACTCCTGTCGCTGGAGAGGAGCGAGGCAGAACCCTGGCGGGCCCACGGGCACGCTTGGTCGTGGAAATGAGAGGACGAGACCGGTGATGAGCCGCGGAGGGCGGCACTGAACCTAGTTGGAGCCGGGACTACCAGCCTCTGGCGGCGAGATGAGCGAGACAACGGAGACGCCCTAGCCCAGTGCACGCGCTGGGCAGAGCGCGCAGGTGGTGCTGCGCTCTCCGAGGTGCGCCCGGCGCGGGTCCCCAGCCCGCGGGAGGATGGGCGCCCGCGCCCCGGGGCCGCACCCGTCGCTACAGCCCCTGCGCCCGCAGCAAACCCGGCGGCTGGCCAGCGCCTTGTGCTCATGTATGTAGGTTGGGCAGTTGCCCCCAGGGTGAGGGTGTATTTTGGGTGCTTGTGCTGGGACGCGCCTTATACCTCCTTTAGTCTCTCTGCTGCTCTGAAGGGGTCCCCTCGCCCCGGGGCGAGATCCGCCGAGTAAGGGATGGTAGTGGCCAGAGGGCGCGGATGGCGGAAGCTTTACTGGAGGGGTACTAAGAAAAAGGGAGACAAACGCCCTGGATTGCGCCGAATGTCGCGGGGGTTGTGGCGGGGCCGGTCGGGTAGGGATGGGCAAGGAGGAAAAAAGCCATAGGTTGCCCGCATCCTGCCGCGTCTAGCATTTTTTCGGCCCCCTTGGGCGACAAAAAACTTTGGGATTTAGAAAGGCTTTCTGAGACCTGAGTATGAGAAAGGATCAGTCCTACTCAGAGCCCTGAATTTCCATCTGCCTTGCACTTCTGCTCTACCTCCAACACCCCTCCCTGGTAAAATCAATTACCAGACCAAGCGCTGAAACCTACCGGGTCTCTCGTGGTCGCCAAGGCGCCGAGCAGCGGGTTAGACTCAAATGGTGGAGAGAAGCGCCTTAATCTCCCGAATCCCCGATCCCTCCGCCCAGGGGTTAGTCTGGAACAGTCTTCTGAGAAGCTAAGCCTGGGGAGGTGAGCGGGAAGTGGTGGCTGCTCCCAGGAGTGGAGTCATTTAAAAAGTTGTTGGAAATGCACCGCGGGATCCTAGGGGCTTTCCTTAACCACCCCCACCTCCTTTCCCCAAAGGCCTAAAACAAGAGAGGGGAGGCTCCCCGCTTTTCCTCTGGCGCGGACATCCGTCTCTAACTCCACTGCGTAATCTCCATTTAAGAACCTCTGGGCTGGTATGGCTAGGTGCTAGCGAAGGACACCCTAGGCTCCAGGATTAAATGGTTCTACCCGAGCTTTGTGGAGGGCGCGGGCACGATTCGCGGCATCCCCGCGGCTCTGCCACCCGCCTTTGGCCATCGCGACTGTTAATCACGACTACGTGAGAGATCCTGCTGGCCAGTGTTTCCCTTGGACTTCGCTTCCACATAGGACTCCACAATTTGTGATGTCTAAGAACTCCGGCTGGGTACCGACGCTGGGCATGCCGCCCCGCCCGCGTGGTCCAGCTCTTCAATCTAGAACGTAGAGGGAGCCCCAGCAGCGCTGGGGCGGGTGGGGGCCGGGTCGCGCGGGCCGCGGGGCTTAGCTGTGCTGCTGTTCTCTCCGCAGGGACGGCGGCTCCCGGCCGGTGGCGGCGCGCTCCCGGGCTGTGAATGCGACTCGCCCCTCGGCGGCGCTCCCCGCCCGCCCGCCGGGACGCGATAGGGGATGCCCAGCTCCACTGCGATGGCAGTTGGCGCGCTGTCCAGTTCCCTCCTGGTCACCTGCTGCCTGATGGTGGCTCTGTGCAGCCCGAGCATCCCGCTGGAGAAGCTGGCCCAGGCGCCGGAGCAGCCCGGCCAGGAGAAGCGGGAGCACGCCTCTCGGGATGGCCCGGGGCGGGTGAGCGAGCTCGGGCGCCCGGCGAGGGACCAGAACGGCAGCGGCCGGGACTGGAAGAGCAAGGGCGGCCGAGGGCTCACGGGCCGGGAGGCGTGGAGCAAGCAGAGGCAGGTTTGGGCTGCCCAGGGCGGGGGCGCCAAAGCCGGGGACCTGCAGGTCCGGTACCGCGGGGACATCCCGCAGAAGGAGCCACTGCTCGCTGCAGCCGCCCAGGACTCCACGGTGCCGGAGCTCGCGCCCACGCCCGAGCCGCCGGAGGAGTATGCGTACCCGGACTACCGCGGCAAGGGCTGCGTGGACGAGAGCGGCTTTGTGTACGCGATCGGGGAGAAGTTCGCGCCCGGCCCCTCGGCCTGTCCGTGCCTGTGTACTGAGGAAGGGCCACTGTGCGCGCAGCCCGAGTGCCCGAGGCTGCACCCGCGTTGCATCCACGTCGACACTAGCCAGTGCTGTCCGCAGTGCAAGGAGAGGAAGAACTACTGTGAGTTCCGGGGCAAGACCTACCAGACTCTGGAGGAGTTCGTGGTAAGAGGCCGCGCCAGGCGGGCGACTTTGCATCTCCCAGGAAGGGGTGAATCAGCTCTGTGCACTATTCCCCCACTTTGAAGAAGAGGCGCTTTCTGGTTCTCAGAGGTGGACAGCAGCGCTGTGCTCGGGTCTCTTTAACCCGACCTCTTTTTTTCAGAGCAGAGGTAATCTTTTAAAGCAGTGTGGCCAGTCCACCTTAGTTCCTTTGCTATTCGCTACAGAAGGGTTTTATTAGAATGAAGCCCGTGACAAGAAGGGAACTCCTCAACAGTTTTGCCTGTGCTTGTAACAGTGATTTACTGCTCCTGATTTAAAAGTGTTTGCCTGTGAAATGCTCAATCTGTTTTCAAACACAGGTTGTCATTTGGTATATATTGTTTAATGTCCAATTAAGCTAGACCACTCATATAAATAATCTGTTTTCCTAGATTATGTATGCAGAGTATCATGCAAATATTCAAAAAATGGAAAAAACAAACAAACAACAACAAAATAAGCCCACTTGCTCATTGAATGACAAAGCCTGATGGATGGCAAAAACAAGCATTCCAGCTTATGATTAAAACTTGTTTTATTTTAGATGAGTACTAATATTAATAGCACTGGCCATGTCCTGATTGCCTGCTGTATGTCAGGCTTAGGCTGTGCTTTTATGTGCATCAACTGATTAAACCTGATACCATGCTATAAAGTATATGATTATGTATTTTGTCCAGTTCATGGAGAAGAGGAAACTGAGACAGTGTTTAAACAGAGTGTGAAAGTCAATTTGACTATTAATCAGATTCACCTGTTTAAACTATTCTACTCTGCAGCTGTTGCTTCCCCTGTGAACCAAAGCCCATCCCCACAGGGACTCTGGTTTCAGTGGAGACTCTGTCTAGAACATATGGCTTGCAGGGCAGGGAAACCATCCCCCTCCCTCCAGTGAACTGTGAAAGTCCTACCCACTAGTGGGCCTGCGACAGCCTTTTGCCTCCCTTCAGTGACTCCAGACCCCCAGTGCAGGCTTCATGGTTTACCTGGACTTGGCAAGCCAGAGGCTTACTGGGTAGTAGAGGACATCCTGGGACAGCCCTCAAAAGTAATCAGGGCAGGCAGGTGAGGAGCAATCCTGCTAAGTCTCCAGAGCACAGCCTCTTGAGTCTGATTCAGGATGTGACTAGGATGTGCCTCCAACCCCAGTGTTGTAGGTATCAAAGTCAGGATGGACAGATGTGCAGATAATGCACAAAGTGTGGGGGAAATGCCAGAATTTAGAGACTGGAAATGTGAATTTCCTTTCTGGCTTTGCCCATGAACAGCCGCAGGACTGACTTTCCTTTTCGCTCCACTACAGGAAAAGGAGGTGACTTTTCCTAAGGTTCATCCTAGCTCCTGGCACCTAGGGTCTATCTCAGTTTAATACTCAAAGTTCTTAGTTTCAATCTTTTGGAGAAATAAGACAACTTTGATAAGGAATGAATATGAACCAGCCCTGGCCAAAATACATATGGTCAGGACCCCTCCCCTCAAAGTATTTAATGTCTACAGGGGAGCCTGGCAGATACCTTTCCAGGTGATTTGGGGCCAACACAAAATTGATGAGGCAGAGGCAAGCATGTGTGCTGGTGGGCCCCAGAAGAGGGACCTTCAGTGTTGGCTTGGGATGGGCTGTAGCTGTAGGCCTAACAAAATTCTCTTGAGTGTTTTAAGTACATAAAAAAAAAAAAAAAACAAGTATCATACAATCAAAGATAAGCAGTTTTTTTTTTAATTAATAACATTTATTGTTTCTGTATATAATTCCATAGTCACTTCTTGGATGTGTCTCATGAGGTAACTGATAATTAATATTAATAGCACATCATCGCATCATATGCCCAAGCACATCACAGAGTAGCCATTGTTCTACCTGAGATCACAAGAAGAATTCAAACTTCTGTTTTAGCAATTCATAGCTAAGTGCTACTAGGTCACAAAGCTGCCCTTGCAAATGGGAAAAGGGGACTCTCTTACTTAATTCCTGTCTTCACCAGTCATTCGTCAATAGGGGGAGGATTTATTTCAAATTCTGGATATGGGAGATGATAACAACAGATAGGCAATTGAAAAGATTACAATTTGGGGAAGAATTTAAATACCTATAAACCTATTTATTATAGTAGTAAGTGCATTTTTTTCTTCAAGTAGCACTTCATTTTTTTTTAATAGGAAACTACTCAAGCCTTATCTTAGTATCTTTATTTTTATTTTTTTAAAGATTTATTCATTTTTATGCAAGAATTGGGGTACAGGCCAGAGATGCAGGTGGTGAGAGGATTCACCAGAGACAGAGTGGGGAACAGAACAGGCACACTGACTGAAATACACTGCTGAGGGGAGCAGTGGGCGAGACAGGAGAGGTCTGTCCCTCCATGTGGGTTTCTCCCTGGCCAAACTCATGCTGCAGTGGCTGTGGATTGCTTCATAGTTTGCATCTTAACCCCTGGGTCACCAGGGAGGCCCAAGTAGCACTTCATTCTTAACTTTCAGCCACCTATGGGAAACTTTCACCACCTATGGGAAAATTGCATATATGTTACAAAGCTGCTACAAACTTTTAAGTATATTTCTGCTCCTATAATCTATGCCCCCACATAACAGTTTAATAGTACATACTGTGTGTTCCTTTCTGTTAGTATCAGGCACATTTCTAGGCCTTTCCCTAATTTAGTGTGCCTTTGTGCAGGTCATTTAGTGTCTGTATTTTTTTGTTTCATTCAATGTACAGAAAAGGATGCAGTACTTTGTTGGGGTCATTGGAAGGGTTTAGTGCCAGCTCTGAGTCCAAGGGGTTTGTCTGTTGCACTGTGGAGAATTGTGATGCCAAGGGGCAGAGTACTCTGTTGTTCACATGCCTGCTCTGGGTATTCTGGACTGTAGAGAGATCAATGTGGCCTATAGTTTGCAATGCAGAGAGGATAGAGAACATGGATAAGAAAACATTTTCTGTCAGAACCACTTTGCCCTTCTCCAAAGAAAATGAAATTCAAATGGAGGTTGTGATAGAATAAGGTCATGCTCATGCTTGGAATGTTCTTCACGGTAGCAAGGAAGTAGATGAAAGTGAGGCCAGCCTGGGCTTCTTTCCCTGGGAGGCACACAGGCAGGTTACAGTCTGTTCTCTACTTTCCAGAGAGAAAGGGAGGGACTGCCAAGGGAGGGAGAGAAGGAGGGAGGAGAAATTGCTGGTGGAGGCTGGAAGCTCATGGGGGGTATCTGCAGTGAGAAGCAGATAGAACTCCACACCCTTCCTTGTGCTGTCCTGTGCATTGGGCTGGCTAGAGAGAAGTTGCTTTTTTCTCCCACGGGTTGCTTACTTGTACCCATCCTGCCCACTTTTCTTTCTTCATACTTCAAACCTATTTTTTTTCCTCTGTAGGTGCTCTTCACCCCATTACAACTGGTTGTTGTAACCCCATTCCTTATAACCTGGTTGATCTTAGCCAATATCAGCAGAAGACCTCACAGCTTCAACAAAAATACCATTAAACTGTTATTACTAATTAAAGAAATATTCTCATTCTTCCAGGGAAGTTTGCAATTTAATTTGTATATCTGAATGAAAACATAGTTACTGATAGAATTTTCTCTACTGCCTGTCAAATTATGTCAAGCATCCTATTCTTCATTTCATACCAGCAAGCATTCAACTTTGAATAAGTAGCCTGTCTTTGATTTATGTTTCTTATGAATAGTGATATTTTAATGTGCTGTCTGCTTACTAGGGTGTATTCTTTTGCCAGAGCTTCCATAAAGAAGTACTACAGACTTGATGGCTTAAGCAATAGAAATTTGTTTCATAGTCCTGGAGGTGAGAAGTCTGAGATTGAGGTGTGGCAGGGTTGGTTTCCCTTGAGGCCTTTCTCTTGGCATCTTCTCCTGTGTCCTCATGGGGTCTTTTTACTTGTGTTATTATTATAATATCTTCTTATAGGAACACAAGCCCTACTGCATAGGGGATAACCCATATGACCTCATTTAATTTAACGCTTTAAAGATCCAAACTCCAAATAGTCACTTTGTGTGGTATCGTGGGTCAGGACTTCAGCATGTGAATTGGGGGAGGGGGTCATATCCATTCCATAGCATAGGGTGTCAGAATTAGAATTGACTTCATAGACATGGACCCAAGGAGAAATAGGAATGTGGTGGAGGGAAGGATGCATCATGAATTGATGGGTAGCTATGAGTGGCTTTGCAGAGGAGTTTTAAGTTCACTTCTGATGATCGTCATATAAACCAGCACAATTCAAATTTGAAATTCATTCATAAAGAAAGTATTTCATTTTGAGTAGTAAACACGTTGTTCTCCTCTTACAAATTCTGATCCCCTGGGAAACTGTGAAGATAGAGGTAGGGTCTGAAAGCTTCTTTCAGTGATTTACAGAACCTAGTGGAATTTGTGTGACTCCTTGAAATAAGGCCACAGAGAACAACAAAATCTTCACATTTGGTGCTTTTGGTTAGGATGTTACCAGTTTCTACACTGGTTATCAAAGCTTATCAGTACCTCTGATCATGTATATGTTATTGTATATGATTTTGAAGCAATTGTATGCATATTTGAAGAAAAAGACAAAACAAATTATTAATAAGTGCTGTGTGAGGACTAGAACTGGGTATAACCAAGAGGGGTATTTATGTGGAAATGATTTAAAACCACTGAGTCAACCAAACATTCAGTAGCTCAGTAGTAATTAACCCTGTTGCAAAATCTCATTTCTAGGAGATTATTAATGGAAAAATTTCTAGCTTGAAATTTGGAATTAAAAGCTTCATCTAAATAGATCCTTATCACAATTTTGAGTGTCAGTGAAGAGAAAGAAATGAGTCTTCATATTTTTCCAATCTAAGAGTATTTCTATTCTGTTGGATGATGCTACTTAACCATTACTTACATTTCAAAGATACTATTATTTATATTTGCAAAGTAAAATTAGTCAAGATGTATGACTTTATGTTCAATATAATGCATATGCCGTCGCTACCTTTGAGTTTGGTTCTGTGTAAGATTTTGCACATCATATATTTCTAAGTTTCTGGTTTTCTGTCTAAATTACTTAAGCCGTAACAATTAGAAAAAAAGGGGGGTGACAGCATAGTTTCTCTGATCCTCTCAATTGTGTCTCTAACCCAGATGGGAGAAACATAACTTGAATGGCTGCTAATTTACATATGCCCTGCTATATTTGATCTGAAATATGATGGGATAAACACCATAAAAGTTTGAGTATTTATAATGGGATAAAGAGAACCATTTTTTATCTAGTAACTATATGGTTTATACACATATATTTGCTAATTTACGCAACTGGCTGATTAATGTAGTGTTTATTTCATTTTATTTTTATTTTTTAAAGATTTATTTATTTATGCATACACGAACTGAGGTACAGGCCAGAAGCGCGGGAGGGAAAGAGGATTCACCAGAGATAGAGTGGGGAACAGAACAGGCAGATTGACTGACATAGACTGCTGAGGGGAGCAGCAGGCAAGACAGGAGGTCTGCTGTGCCATGTTAGCTCCCTGGCCAGGTATGGAAATTGTGCTGCAGAGGCTGAGACTTAACCCCTCTGCCACCAGGGAGGACCTGTGGTGTTTATTTTAAAAGAGAGAAACCAATGTTCAAACAGGTAACTTCATTAAAGTTATCAAGCTAATAAATGGCAGGACCAGGATTTGCATCTAGTCTCTCTCCTCAGCTCTGAAATTGTATATTTCCAACTCTGACACTTTTATCGTCTTGATTGGATGGTGATGAAGTGGCACTTTGTGTGTGACTGAGAGAATATCTGGTACAAAGAGGAAGGGAAGCTTATGTAGGCTTAGAGCTGTAGGTCTGCATTTGTGTCCGGCAAGTGCTTGATCAATTCAGTTAAGTGTTTTTGTGATTTATGTTGTATTTGACTCATGTCATTTAAGACAAAATAAATACCTATGTCCTTCAAAATACAGAATCTGAGTTCTGGTAAGAAGAGAAACATTTTGTTCCAGGGGCCTCCCTGAGGGCAAAAAGGAGAGATTCTTATGCGCAGTGGATGGAACACTGCATCTCCAGGGTAGGAAGGAGCTTGGGGATTATTAGACCCCTGGAGGGCAAACGTGGCTGAGAACTGCTCTTCAACCTAAGGAGGTGTTCTGCTTGCCTCACTGAACATAAGACATTTGTTTGTCCAGTGCAGATATTTAACAAATGCAAAAATGAATATCCAGATTGCCTGTGCATTATGGAAAGGGGATGATTCCCAGGTGGCAGCCATCTGCTGGAGCTGAGCAGATGCCGCTGATCATGTCACCGCTCAGCCGGATTTACCTGAAGTCCTATAGCCACATGACACTGTAATGCCTCTGTTCACAGGTGGAGAAATTTCACTTTAGGAAACTGGTGTCATTCAGAATTTTACAGTTAGCTGCTGTCAGAGGCTTAGAGACCCAGGCCCCTCATGATCAAGTCCTGGGTGTAGAGTGAACTTCCAGAACTTTGTTTCCTCCTGTGCCCTGGGTTTTTCCTGGGGATTCCTTATTTTCAGATAGCAAATAGGAAGAATATCCTACTTGTCTCTCCCATTGTAAGAAATGAATAAGAGATATGTTAAAATAACTCAAGCATACAAATGGAACACGGGGAAAGACTGCTGCATGAATAGTGTGAATCTTCTGAGAGGTGACTGTCCAGAGGAATTTGGTGTCCGACAAGACTGACTGTGGCAAGTGTCATGGTGAGACAGTGGCTGTGTTTCCCCACAAATATTTCCTTTTCAGATATCTCCAAATCTGTTAAGTACCAACAAAAATATCAGTTTGCATTTATTTATTAAAAGCTATTTTTTGACACGAGTTGAGTCTCAGTGCTATAAAGCTATCGCCAGCCACTGTGGCCTGAGTTCTATCCCTGGCCAGGGAGCTACCAACATGGCACAACAGACCTCTGCTGTCTCACCCACTGCTCCCCTCAGCAGTGTCTTTGGTCCGTCTGCCCGTTCTGCTCCCCACTCTGTTTCTGGAGAATCCTCTCTCCCCCCCCCACCACACACCTCTGGCCTATACCCCAGCTCTTGTATGCATAAATAAAATAAATCTTTAAAAAATAAAATAAAAACTAATTTTTGAATAGCTGTGTGCCAGACCAACACTCTGGTCTCCAATAAAGGCAGTAACCTTGTAGGCAGCATGTGTTTGAAGGGGCAGTGTGAGGGGCTTTTTGGGGTGCCGGGAGGAATTCACTTGTCTAGACACCGTTCTTGTTAATGGTTTGATTTTAAATGGCAGGATAATCCTGAGGTAGATGTTCTAGGGCAAACCAATAGTTTGTCTCAAATAAATCAGTTGTGAATTTGAGTAAAGGGTGTAGTTTTCCACTCAGTCTATGTACCCTTAGCTATCCCTCATGGTATGGTTCTGACCACAGAGCAGGAAATCCTTCCTGCTACTTATAAGCCCCAAGGTTGAGCTCCTGCCAGCTGGATGTCACTTCTCATTCTATTTCTTTAGGCACTGGGGTGAGGTCAGGGCTTAGAGTGCCTTTCAAATCTGGAGAAAAGATTGATGTCAGGCAACTGCCCATGGCTCTGTGAATTCTCTCAAAAGCTCTAGGACCATGGAAAAGTGTAAGATGGAGAATTATAACACTGTACCTCTGAACATCTCTTATGCTGGCAGACTTTTTTATTCTAAACATGGTGAGACCTCCCCTTGCCTGTAAATATGAAAGACTGATACCTGAAGTTGACTTTCTATGAAATTATGTAATCCCTGATATGATATAAAACACACTTTCTTAGAAGCACAGGTGAAATGGCAAAAAGTAAAATAAATTAACCCTTAAACAAAGAAGTAGAATTCCAAAGAGGAAAATCAGTCTTGTATGGTGACTGGGAGTATCTCCTGATACCATTGGGGTGGCAGAAGGTAATGCTTGGTACTCACAGTCAGAAGGGGGTTATGTGACAAGTGCTGGGCCCCAGCAGAGAGAGAGAAGCACAGGAGTATCTGTCTTATAAAGTCAGGCTCCCCTCAAAAGCTTGACCTGTGAAGGGGCAGTATTACAGACCATGCTGGGAGGTCTCTGTGCTTTGCAGACCTGAAAGGTCTCCTAGTGCACTTGTCTTCCCCTTGCATGAGCATGGAGCCCATGTTCATGCTTTCTTGCATGGTGCAAAATATCCAACTGGAATATTTTTGTTCAAAGGGGCCCCAGGCTAATAATACCCATGGACATCTAGTGGTAGCAAACACACACAGAGAAAAATGCACTTTCAACCCAGGCCAAAAACAGTCCCCACAAATAGTGTTCCAAGGAATGTGATAACAAAATAACAAATGACAATTGTGTACAAGAAGAAGGGCATCAGAGCCAGTCAGCCTGGACAAAGGCAGCCAGACCTAAACATTGGGACATAAAACGAGTATATTTAATATACATAAAAGAAGTAAATGCTAGAATAAAATGTATGGTAAATAACACAAGTTATATGAAATCCTAGTGAGCTTTGAAAAAAGAATTAGATAGAGCTTTTATATGTGAATCTTATAGTAGAATCAATATTCAATCTAACATTCTCATGTGTATAACATACAGATTTTGAGATATTTTAGTGAATTGGCAGAGAGGCCTGAAAATGTTACCCAGAATTAAACACGGGCACATAGGGACCTCCCTGGTGGTGTAGGGGTTAAGTTTCAGTGCTGTCACCACCATGGACTGAGTTCAATCCCTGGCCAGGGAGCTGACACACATATGGTGTAGCAGACCTTTCCTGTCTCACCTGCTGCTCCTCTTATCAGTGTATTTCAGCAGATCTGCCTGTTCTGCTCCCCACTCTGTCTCTGGTGAATCCTCTCAGCTCCCCACCTCCTGCCTACACCTCAGTTCTATGCATGCATGCATGCATGCATAAATAAATAAATAAATATTTTAAAAAGTAAACATGGACACATAGATGACATATGGAAAGAGATATTTTGATACATTTTGAGGTTGGAGAATGAAGACAATGCACATGTGCTCAGAATTCTGAAAGAGAAAGTAAACAGGGAATAGGGCAGGAAGGAATAGCTAGCATCCAAAAACTTATAGTTGAAAGACCCCTATTTTCTGATTCAGGTATCTCAACTAATCTAAGGACATAAAAATAATACCTAAAATATAAATGTAATGATATATATATATATATACACGCCTGGCCATATCATAGTGAGATTGCAGAACACCAAAGGCAAAGAAAGATTTGAAGAACAACCAGACAGACAAGATACTACCTCCAAAATAACAGTAATAGACTAAGAGCTAATGTCCTTTCAAAATTAGAAACTCCTCAAACAGAACATCTTAAAAGGAGAAAGAGAAAACAAGTATTAATCACATTTATATATCCAGCAAGATTGCCTTTCAGGAATGAGCCTAAACAAAGATATGTTCAAACAAAAATAGAGTTTACCACCAAAACACTAAAATAGCTTCAAAATGCAATCTAAAAAAGGAAATAAGGCCAGAAGCAAAGTCACAGTCAAGAAGTAATGAAACAAAACCAAATGTTCACTGTATATTCAGTGATCCTTAATTAGGGGACACATTTTCTTGTGTGGAGACATTTTGGTTGTAACTGGGATTGGGTAGGAGGATATCACAGATTTCTAGTGCATAAAGCCAGCCATGCAGCTGAAAATCCTGCAGGGAACAGAACAGCACGCAGCAGTATACCCCAGGAATGTCAGACAGAGAACACTGACAGTAGGCTAAATGGCTGGAGTCTCCAGGGAAGTAATGGTTTACAGGAGGAGCTAACGCCTCTGTGCCCTATAGGGGCGGGTTTATCTTAAACTAATTTGTATTATTATTTATTTAATTTCATTATTGAGGTTACATTGGTTTACAATATGTATATATGCTTTAGGGGAATAGGTTCACACATCTTCAGATATTTATCAACAAACCACACCCACCACCAAAACACACTTACCGTTTACCAGATTATAGGACCCCATCTGTCCTTTGTTCCCATTCCCACCCTTCCTCCACCTCTAGTAGCCTCAATTCTGCAATCAGATTGACAGGATTTTTTTTTTTTTATTCTCTAGTACTGTCAATTCTTGTTTTGTCTAGATTCCACATACGAGTGAAGTAATCTATTTGTCTTTCTCCTTCTGACTTATTCTGCTTAGCAAAATGTTTCTGCAAATGACAGAAGTTCATCTTTTTTTAATAGCTGAGTACTGTTATATCTTGTATCCATGCCACATTGTCTAAATTCACTCCTCTTTGTCTAAATCCACTCCTCAGTGTCTTTGGACACTAGGGGTGTTTCCATAATTTGACTATTTGAAGTAGTGCTACAGGAAAATAGGCATGTGTAAATCGCTTCAAATTAATATTTTTTTTTATTTCTTCATGATCATGTGGCATATCTATTCAATCTATCCATCCATCTTTAATATCTTGAGAAACCTCCATATTGTGTCCATAGTGTTAGGTTAATCTATATTCTCACCAACAGGTACAAGCATTCCTTTTCTCTACACCCTCAACAACATTTGTTTCTGGTTTTATTTGATGATGGGCCATTATCACAGGAGTGAGATGGTATCTCATTGTGTTTTGGATTTGCATTTCCTTGATAATAAGTGATGGTGAACATTTTGTCATGTCCTTGTAAGCCATCTGTATGTCTTCTTTGGGGAAGTGACTATTTGGCTCTTCTTTTTTTCCTTAAGTATTTTTTTTTCTTACATCATTGTCTACACCATAGTTCTCCAACCAGCATTCACCCTTGAACTATCACCATATTCCCTTGTGTTCATCCTTCCTGTTTTGCCCCCCTTCCTACCTCCTCCTTTGCTGCATGCCTCAATTCTATGGTCAGCTTGCTAGTTTTGACTTTTTCTTGACCTTTTGTTTGGTTTCTTTATATTCCACATATAAGTGAGACCTTCCAGTATTTATCTTTTCCTTCTGACTAATTTCAGCTAGCATAATCCCTCTCAGCTCCATCCGTGTTGCCTGAAATGGCATGAATTTGTCTTTTTTTTTTTTTTTTGATCACTGAGTTATATTCCATTGTATATATCACAACTTTTTGATCCATTTGTCTACTTTGGGGCATATGGGTTGTTTCCATATCATGGCTATTGTAAATAGTGCTGCAATAAATAAAGTGTTTCTTTTCAAATTAGTGTTTTTGTGTCCTTTGGGTAGATTACTAGGAGTGGAATCACCAGATCATATGGTAAATCCATTTTTAGTGTTCTGAGGAAACTCCACACAGCTTTCTATAGTGGCTAGAACAGTTTACATCCTCACATCCTCTCCAGCATTTGCATTTTTTTTTTTAATGTGGGCTAGTCTCACTGATGTGAGGTGGTATCAAATTGTGATTTTGATTTGCATATACCTGATAATTAGTGATGTTGAACATTTTTTTTTAATGCGGTTTGATTTTTTTTTTCTTTGGAGAAGTATCTTTTAGTTATTTTACTCAATTTTTTTTTTTTAATAGAGGCATGTTTTATTTATTTTTATTTATTTATTTGTTTGTTTGTTTGTTTATACATGCACTGGGTACAGTCAGAAGCGCGGGAGGGTGAGAGAATTCACCAGAGTCAGAGCGGGGAGCAGAGCAGGCAGAAGGACCGAAGTACACTGCTGAGGGGAGCAGCGGGCGGCAGGAGAGGTCTGCGCGCCATGTGGGACCCTCCTCTGGTGGCCGGGGAGCAGCCGGGGATCGAACCGGCGCGGCAGAGGCCGCGGGCAGCTTCACAACCCAGCGCTCAACCGCTGCGCCACCGGGGAGGCCCCTATTTTACTCAATTTTTGACTGGGTTGTTTGCTTTGTTTTTGTTGAGTTTTGTAGGTTCTTTATAGATCTCTTACATCAGTCCCATATCTGTCATATGGCATGCAAATATTTTCTGCCATTCAGTTGGCTATCTCTGTTTTGATTATTGTCTCTTTTGCTGTACAGGAGCTTATTAGTTTGATGTAATCCCAGCTGTTTATCTCCTCCTTTGTTTTCCTTGCTTCTGGAGAAGAATCCTGAAAGATGCTTCTGAGGTTTATGTCATGGAGTATTTTACAATGTTTTCTTCTATATATTTTATGGTATCAAGTATTTTATCCATTTTGAGTTGATTTTTGTATGTGGTGTGAGATAGTAATCTAGTTTCATTTTTTTTGTTTGTGGCAGTCCAATTTTCCCAGCACCGTTTATTAAAGAGGCTTTCCTTGTTCCAGTGTAAATGCTTTGCTCCCTTGTCATAGAGCAGTTGACTGTTTATTTGTGGTTTTACTTATGGGCTTTCAATTAAATTTCATTGGTCTGTGTGTCTTTTTTTGTTCCAATACCATGCTGTTATTATCATGACTTTGTAGTACTATTTAAAGTCTTGGAGTGTAATGCCTCTATTCTTCACCCTTTTAGTCAGGAGAACTTTTGCTATTCAGGGTTTTTTAATGGATCTATATGAATTTCATTAATTTGTGCTATCTGTTAAAAAATGTCATTGAGATTTTTATTGGAATTGCATTGAATTTGTAAATTGCTTTTGGTATGGTTAGTAAGGCCATTTTTATGATGTTAATTCTTCCAATCCATAAGCAGGGAATATCTTTCCATTTCTTTGTGTCTTCTTCTATTTCCTTTAACAGTGTTTTGAAGTTTACCTTTTATAGGTCTTTCATTTCCTTCCATTATTTTTATTGGGTCCTTTGTATACTTTTTGTTGAGTCATATGCATTTTTTTAGAATCCTGCATATTAGCCCATTATCAGATGTGTGATGTGCAAATATTTTTGTCCATTCAATAGGATGTCTTTTCATTTAACGATAGCTTCTTTTTCTGTACAGAAACATTTTTAGCTTTTTTTTTTTCCATTTCGGTTTACTTGCTCTTAGATTTGAGTCCCCAAAGATATCCTTGAGTCAATCCTGGAATGTTTCTTCTATGTTTTCTTCTATGTTTTTTATGGTTTCCAGTCTTATATACAATTCTATAATCCATTTTGAGTAAATTTTTTTTTATGTATAGTGTGATGGAATGGTCCAGTTTCATTTTTGTGCATATAGCTACCTAGTTTTTCCCAAGACCATTTGTTGAAGAGACTTCCCTTTCTGTACTGTATACTCTTGACTCCTTTATCATGGATTAACTGTCCATATAAAAGTGGGTATATTTTTGAATTCTCAAGTCTTCCTTTTACTTTATTTTTATTCCATAACCATACTGTTTTCATTACTATAGCCTTGTAGCATAGTTTGAAATCTGGGTGTATGATGTCTCCATTCCTTTTCCTTTTTTTTTTTTTTCCTTTCAAGATTGCTTTGGCTATTTGGGGTCCTTTGTGTTTAGATATAAACTTTAATAATATTTGCATTATATTTTTAATAATTCCATTGAAATGTTAATAGGTATTGATTGGGATCTATCTATTGCTTTGAGTAAGGTGGACAATCAACAGTTTTAACTCTGTCAACCCATGAACATGGAGTCTTTCCATTCCCGTATGTGTCCTACTTCTTTTAAAATGTCTTATAGTTTTCTTTGAATATGTCTTTCATTTCCATTGTTAGGTTTATTCTAAGATACTTAATACATTTTGATGCTACTGTAAATGAGATTGTTTTCTTTCTTTCTTTCTCTTATACTTCCATATTTGCATATAAGAATGCAACAGACTTTTGTTTATTGATTTTGCAGCCTGCCATGTTACATATATTAAATAGTGAAAGGGCACTCCTTTCTAAATCAAAGAAAATCCATAAGAAATTGGATAAGTAAATAAATTGATCGAACCAGGAAACTAAATATTAAATGGGAGAGGCAAGTATATATCAGTAATCACCTTGAATGTAAACAGGCTGAACTCACCAGTCAAAAGTCACAGAGCAGATGATGGATCAGAAAACTAAACCCAACTTTCTTTTGTCTCCACAAGACCCATCTGATCTCTAAAGATAAACATAGACTCAATATAAATGGTTGGAAAACAATCCTCCAAAGAAATAGGACCCAAGAAAAGACAAGGACACTGTGCTATTATCAGATAAAATAAACTTCCAGCTGTAAAAGTTAACAAGAGACATGATTGGACATCCTAGAATATTCAGGAGAAAAATACATCAACCAGATGCCTCCATTGCTAGTACATTTACTGGGGTCTAGCCTGTGTATAACACCCTGCTACTCCGTGGGATTTTCTCTCTGTATAGAGTGTTCCTCCGTACAACCTTTGACCCCCCTCACCCAAGGACCCTGGCTGAGCTGACAGTCTTATGACTGGCATCCCCTATTCCATACCATGATCCACAGGTTCCTCTTTACACCTACCAGTCATTAATTTAACATGAATGTCCTCAGTGTCAACCCCGTTGTAGTCTGCACTGGTCTCCACTATCTAAAGGACAATCAATGCCACTCTTGTCTACAGTTTTCTTCTGGTTCAGTGTTCCAGGAGCAATAATGAATGGGGACTAAGCTACCCACCTACCATTGCCTCTGCCTGAGCCTGTCACACCTGTGCCTCTTGGCAGGGCCTGCTCCCTTGTTTGCCAGGGCCTACTGGGTCTTGACTGCTTCCATTTCCCACCTTGGGGCTCACTGGGGTCTGCCAAGGCCTAGATTTCATGTTTCTCTATAACTGAGTAGTACTGTATTGTATATGTGTACCATATTTACTGTATTGTGTATGTGTACCATATTTCAATCCAGTCATCTGTCATTGGGCTCCCACTGAATTATTGAGTGGGAAAGTTTATCCTTAAACAAACAGGAAATGTCATTAAATTCATCATTTAAATGCTCTTGAAAATGTTATAAATGGGTTCCAGCTCAACTTCAGCTTAAATCATGAAATAAGTGAGCATTTTCAAAGGCCCTTCCAGCTGTTCAGGCTGCCTGTCATAGATGCCACCAGACTGTAACAAGCCATCACTGATTTCTTCTGACTTTCCTGTGGTGAAGATCAGAACATTTCATAACAATACACCACCTTCCTTGACCCTGGTTAGCTTCATCTCATTAAGCAGCTCTGAAATAGATAGTAATAGCAGTGTACCAAGCAGATTGACCTTTGTGCATTGTTGTATATTTATTTTCCTTATAGGTTAATATTTTACACTAATTTATATTTCCTTACCCACTTTAAAAATAATTTTTAATTTTTATTTTACTTGTGCTTTTTGGAAAGTTCTCTCTCCCTGTGCATATCTACATATCTATATATAGACATATTGATATAGATGTAGACATATGTATCTGTATATTTAGGCTCAAGACTAAAAAAAAAAAAAACTACAAAAATTTATTTAAGGGAAACTTAAAACAAAGAGAGCTACCAAAACCAAATCCGTTTCCAGCAAGCCCTGAATCATATTTATTAATTCCCATTAAGAATTAATCACTGTCCTGCATCATTAACAGTTATGATCTGAGGCACGGGTCATCAGCCTATGGCCAGGTTGTCTCTGTAGGACTTCCTTCCCCAAGGCCACAGCACAGAGAATCTGCAGGTAGTCAGGACACTCTTTCCTCTTCTTGGGTGGAGCAGGGCAGCACCTTTCCTGCACCTTTCCTGAGTACCTTTCCTTGTACCCACTATTAGTTTAGCAGATCACATACATGCTGAAATTTCAGGGTGGGTCGGCTGAAAAGGAAACATTTCTGGCAGCAAGTTCACTTCCTTTCGCTGGGCCTGGGCAGAGCAGGGGACAAGGTGTCCTGAGGGATAAATTGTGCTCAGGTCACCTCCTACTGGTAGCAATGCTCACCTCTGAACTCCCTGTTCCCCCCAGGAAGTCAAGAAAATAAGCTTTTCTTGCTCCTGGTTGGCAGCCATGGTTGACTGACACAATTCACGGGGACCATGAATTGTGCGAGAACCACAGGGACCATGTGTGCTGAGTACAGAGATGAACCCCTTTCTTGTGCAGGATCTCTGCAATCTCTCCTCTACCTGAGCTTAAATCCCATGGAAAAGGACTTTTTAAATGGCAGAAACTATGCGTGGCCCCTTGCAATTCCATTATACTATTTAGGAGGTACAGCTTCAAGAAGTGGAGCAAGGTCAATGACAGTGGACTCTGGTCCTGGCTGGAGTCCAGAACATCCTTGTAATTGGCAGCAGACTGCATGTGGAAGGGATCCTCAATGAAACAGTCAAACTCAAGCACAGCTAATTCCAAATGGGTGTTCCCTGACCGCTTATTTTTGGGGAACATGAGCTTTTGATCCACACCAATTTTAGACAAAGGAAACTGACACACTGCCTTGGTCATCCTCATTACTCCTTGCCTCAGATGAGACTTTCTATTGCCCTTTCAAATGAAGATTTCCAAACTGTGTGTGTGTGTGTGTGTGTGTGTGTCTATGATAGGAAGAAGTATGTGTAGCATCTTTCTCAGATTGCCACAATCCCCAAACCTTCCTATTGCTTCACCTATTTCACTACCCTATTTTCTTAGCTGGAAATTTCTGAATTTTTGACTAGAGAGAACCAAATCCCACGTCATACCCTCACAGCCATCTTTTAAAAGTCTGCTCTTTATATGACATTTAATTTGTTATTTTATATTAGGTGAAAACCAAACTCTGTTTCTTTTCTCATGGATACTTTAATCTTTTACTCTAATTATAAAACAAAAAAGGTTTAACTTCCCATTTTTTGAAAAAGAGAAGGCTGTCTTTGACAAAATTTTCAGAACTTCTTTCCCCCAATCTGTCTCAAGTAAGTGAATCTGCCTCAAGTTTGTGGTTATGCTCAGTTGGCATCATGACCCTGCTATTAATGAATTAATGTAGAAATGTATGAGAAAATGATCCACTAAAGTAACCACAATCACCTGCCCTTCCAAGTAAGAGAAAAGGTCCCTTACTGACCTATATCCAGGCCCATGGGGCAGCCTTCAGTCTGGCTGTGGCCCTGCCAGCTCCCACTCTGCACTGTGTCTGCAAAAAGTCATAGAGTGGAGGTGGGGAACTGGGTCCCTGTGGACCCCCGTCTGCATCTTCCGTTGTAGAAATGGGGGTACAGGTGGTATTTTAGTCATTTGAGTTTATCATAACAAAATGCTTGGAGGCTCACAAAGCAGAAATTTATTATCTTACATTTCTGAAGCTGGGCGTCAAGATGGAGGTACCGGCATGATTGTGTTCTACTGAAGACCCTCTTCCTAGCTGGCAGACAGTCATCTTCTTGGTGTGTCTTCATGTGGCAGAGAGAAAGCAGGGAGTGACCCCCAGTTTCTTCCTCTTCATATAGACACTGGTGTCATTTTGAGACCCATTCTCTTGACTGGAGTTAACTTCAGTCTCCTCCAAGGACACCCGCCACAACACCATCAAACTGGGTATTAAGGCTTCAGTCATCCATCTTCTGGAAATGCTCTGACTGTGGAGCCTGTCAGGTGTACTTCCAGAATGTTCCTCAAGACTGACTCTTCAGCTCAGAATAAGAATTTTTGTCATTCTCATTTTCACTATTCAGTTGTTTACTACCAAATGAAATAAACCCTAAAAATGCTAGCAGAAATTTCCCCCCTTTTATGCAACTTGAATGATCTAAGGAAATTATTTACAAGATGATTTGAAAGATATTATTAGATAGAGGATCTTGCCTGAAGCTAAACCATAAAGAAGGCAAAATTACTCTTTGGTGCCTGAAAAGGAAGCTGTGTCATGTGGGGCTGCTGGTCTAGACATGAGAGTGGGTCTCAAAATGCACCAGTGTCTTTATATGAAGAGGAAGAAACTGGGGGTCACTCCCTCCTTTCTGTTGGTCTGATGGACTGTTAACCTGCTGTGTATTAGGTGGGCTGTTTTCTTCCCAACTCAAAGCTGATAGTTTTTCTGGGAACAATTCTTAATTAAGTTCCTTTGCATGTAAATCCTTCCTCTAAAGGCAACTGTAAAGGCAAAGAACATTAAAAAAAAAAAAATCTCTCTTCTGGTGGGACAGGAAGTGGAGGCTTCCTGTTGCTACCTGGGGTTGTGTTGGAGGCACGAGCAAATCATTTAATTTTAGAGCTGCTGTCCCATGGGGTATCTGTGCGCTGTGCAGACCCTGTCCAAAGGAAGTCAGCTGACACTTGTTGCCTGCAAGTGCCCCCAGGTGTGCTTGCTCACCTGCTGCTTACAGTCTGAACACAGAGCTACCTTGCACTACTCTGACAATACAATTTACTTTTTAAACATTTATTTATTTATGCATACGAGAGCTGAGATATAGGTCAGAGATGGCAGGGGTGAGAGTATTCACCAGAGACAGAGTGGAAAGCAAAACAGGTGGGTTAACTGAAATACACTGCTGAGGGGATCAGCAAGCAAGACAGGAGAGGTCTGCTGTGCCATGTGGGTCAGCTCCCTGGCCGGCTAGGGATCGAACTCGTGCTGCAGTGACTGCTGATAGCTTCATAGTGCTGAGACTTAAACCCTTGCACCACCAGGGAGGCCCCAATGACAGTACAATTTAAGGTTAGGAATCTGACACAGGATTGGGGATAGATGTAGTAGGAGGTAGCTGCCATACCAAGAAATATGACCTGCATAAAATTGTCCAGACTTTTTGCAGGAAGTCAGGGAATCTGGGGAAAGTAGAGTGGGTCCTCCTGGCTGAGGACATGTTCATGAAGCTTACACATGGAAGGCCTGATGGTCAGACCAGAGGCTGAGTCCAAACCGCTGCCCTGGCTTATTTTATAGATTTTGCCAATTCACTAACTTGTGGGTATATTTTCACACCATCAAACAGCTGAGTTGAAAGGATTCACTGTTGAGTCTATCTCCAAAATAACACAGCTCCAGGTTTTCAGAAGCTAATGAGACCTAGTGGTTTAAACAGCAGGAACTTTGTGATTTCTCTCACACTTGCTAGCAATTGTGACCACATAACACTTTTAGAAAGACAGACTCAGCAACTGTAAAGGACAGTTTCGCCATCTGGTGACAAAACTGTGACAGTGACTTTGGGAGGTTGCTTGTCATGCAGAGGAGAGACTGCTTTTAGTAAAGGATGTGTTTAGTTCCTACCTTTGGCCAGTTGTTTCTTAATTTGAAGTTAGAATAATTAGATAACAAAGTCAAAATGTGTAAAACAAAACTCAGTTACACAAACACTGAGACAACATCCTTTAGTTTTAGAACAATCTTTTAGATATCTAACACCCCACATCTGCTGATGACTGACAGCATTTGCTCCTTTCAGTTTAAAGTTTCCATGTCTCTGAGGTATCTCAGTCCCTCAGGAACTTTGGAGTAATTACTTAACATTTCAGAATTTTCTCTGTCTGAAATGACTCCCCACTTCCTGTATCCCCTCATGATGCCTCTGTCCAGTGCTGGGAAGGATTCATGCAGCCTCAGTCTGAGGAAGGCATTTGTCCTGTGATTTCCACTTTTGCTTTGTCCCCCTGTCAGATTTGGCCCACTCTGTCGAGATACAGCAAGTCCCCATGGGCTTGAGGACATTTTTCTAGTTCCCAGGGCTGGACTATGACCTTCTTGGCAGCCCATGGTGTTTGGGTCTTTGGTTTGTCATCTGCCCTGTTTCCTCGCTGTCGGGATCACTGGTCCTGAGGCCTCTGGGCCAGGTAATCCCAATATCAATATACTAATCCCAGGAAGCAACTGCAGTACCTTGAGCCCCCCCACCCTCACACACACAACTCCATGGCCATCCCTTGCTTCACCTCGCCTTGCCCTCCCCACCTTACTTAAACTTTTTCTGGTTTGACATCGTCCCTGCTATTCCAATAAAAGCAACAACTTTACCTTTAAAATTCATAATATGCACACAGCTCAGTTACCATCTGCTATTTTGTTAGTTTTTCTTCCACATATTTATGTCTCAACTGTCTAACAAGCATTGGGATGAGTGACTTGTACATTCCTTTGTATGTCTTCTTGAGAATACAGGCATCTATCAGTTGGTAAATCTATGGGATTGGTTCATGGTAAGTGGAACAGTTGTTAATGGGACCCAGGAAAACTGTTGCTGGCATCCCATCCTAGGACCAACTTGTGTATTACCCCCAAACTGCAATACAGGTGTGTTTATATTTTATAGCTTCTATTTTGGATTTGAAAAGAAGTCTATTGATTGAGTAAATAAAAGTATGAATTCTCAGCTATTCAATATAAATTTAATTAGTTAGAGAAAATAGTGACAGAGTAAAATGAGAACACATATAATAACAGTGTGGAATGCTATCTGTTCCTGGTCTAGGATCAGGACTTGATTACTTGATATCATAAAGCTCTTTTTTTTTTGGTCTCAGGCTGTGCATTTAGTTACTCAGTCTCCACACACTCTGTTTAATCATTTTCCAGGCACTCTGTTGGATCCCTCCTGTAAGTTCATTGCTTTAGTGATTTTTATCATTAGAGTGTCTATGTCTTCTATTCCACCTTTGGATTAATGTGTAATCTAAATCTTCATCTTTCTCAATGGAAAGATTTGTCTTTATTCCCTTTTTCTTAGGTATGAATGTATAATTCTTACGTATCAAGGATTCAGCTATCCTTAAGCAAAGCTATATTTGGGTTTTATGTTTTTTCATAAAATGCTGTATAAATTAATTTTAGCTCCTGTGCTTTTCAACCAGTTTTTCTTTACCCCATCTATATCTAAATACTTATCCTCTTCAGCATTTTGCTCTGGACAGCTCACTGTAATAACCCCAAACATAACCAAAACATGGCCTTGAACCTTGATTTGCAGTGAAACTAGTGGGCCACTTACCGTCAGCCTGGAATCCAGGCTATTAGTGATAGAGGTTCTGCGGTCTAGGCCAGGTGCCTGATCGATTTCAAGGGGTTCTGAACTTAAGAAGTTTCAAAGGAAGGGAAAGATTTGAAGACAGGAGGAAAGAGGGAAGTCTATTTTTTTTTTGTTTTTTTTGTTTTTGTGTGTGTATGTGTGTGTGTGTGTATGTTCCTCTTTGTTTTTGTATGTGTCACTACAGAGTCCAAAAGCTGGGGTTTGGGAAAGCAAATGGAACATTTCAGCAGATGTAAGAAATAGAGAAATAGAAAGGAGAGTTTATTGGATGTTGAATAATTTGAATTGAGAAAAATCTATGTGGGAGTATATTAGCTCATGCTTCTCTTTCTTCTCTCTGTTTAAGTTTGTCGCATCTATGGAAGTATTACAGTGACTTGGGAAATGTCCTGGGATTCTTGTGCCTCCATTTGGGTGTTCTTGAAACTTCTGCTTTTAGTCTGGTTGCTTCTTAGACATCAGGAGCCAGTGTATTGGGAAGCAGGGGTTTCATGACGCCCAGTCCAGTAGTCATTGTGAAAACCCAAATAGGAAGACAATCAGTATAGAAGGAGGCTATGCCCATAAGTGGGTTTCTTCCTGCCACTGTGGACGGAGATTTGGGGCTTAGAAAGTGGGATTCCAATTCAACCTGCTTTCTACAATGAATCTTCTCCTGATCATAATGATTTTGTAATCACATTTATGATGTTAAAGACAAAACTGGTCCCAGATGATAACTAATTGCACTTGCATTCATTACTGTCAAATATATGTGATAAAATATAAAGCTGCAACGTACTATGCTATAGAAGTGTCACTCTCAACCTCTCTCCCACTCAGCTCATATAGACCTTTGAGCAGCAGCCATTTTGTGTAGGTCTCAGTTTACCTTTAAGAATTACTCACATATAAATTATATTACCTTTTATGCTTGTTTCAAAACAGATTCAGTATTTGTTTTATAATCTTTACTGCTTATGTTCAAATAATGCAGAATGTGTGTGTGTATAATTACTGAACATCATAGGCTCTAACTAATGAGGAATGTATTCCACTTTAATTACCTTCTAAGGTAGTATCATTCTTTCGTGTCTGCTATGCACATTGTGTTCATAGTTGCTTCATTGAAAACATGCCCAGATATGTCTGTTCATCATTACTCTGCTTCAGGTCTGAGAGTATGTTTCTTAAATCCTGTTTAAAGAGCTGTCATTTATAAGACAGAGCCCCTGTGGTGACTTGAGAGTGGTCTGTGCTAGGAAGAATTGTGCCCTCAGCCAAGTGCCCAGCCTCTGAGGTCAGCTCAGTGCTCTTGCCCTATTGCCTGTCTTCCTACCACTGCCTTCACTCATCCCTGTCCTTACCTCCCGGAGTAACCTGGCCATGGCATTCATCAGTCTGGAATGAATGCGTCAGTGTGACAGAGCTTGTCGTTATTCTTACTCCCAATTCTGAGAAACCATTTTGTTTTTACCCTACACAACTTTTGACTACTCTTGGTACATGGTGGTATCTTTAAATTGAACCCTATACTATGTATTTAAACTCTGTCTATACAAAATGTGGACTTCTAATTGCATGATTGCAAGAAATGCTATTTCTGTTATAAGCCATGCTATACAAAATGTAAGTTGTGGTTTGGTAGCAAGGTGCTATTGTTTTTGAAGTTAGGTTATCCTGAGTTATTTTTTTTTTAAAAAGAGTTATTTATTTATGCATACAAGAACTGGGGTGTAGGCCAGAGGTGAGAGGATGAAAGAATTCACCAGAGACATAGGTGGGGAGCAGAAAAGGCAGACTGACTGAAATACACTGCTGAGGGGAGCAGAAGGAGAGACAGAAGAGGTCACTGCACCATGTGGGTAGCTCCCTGGCCAGCCAGGGATCGAACTTGTGCTGCAGAGGCTTCAGATAACTTCACAGTGCTGTGCTTGCACCACAAAGGAGGCCCATATCCCTAGTTAAACTTACGTGAACAGAATAACTTTGAGTCATAAGAAAGAGCTATCTCATCTGACTGCAGAAGCATTTCCTAATGTTCATGTTGCTGGTAGATGGTACAGGCATGCACTGGCATACTTCCTTACCTTTTGTTCCACAAAGGAAAGAAGGCATGGGGATGGCAGGAGACCATTCGGTGCTTGAGCCGGTATGTGAAGAGCCTTGAGCTTGATGCATGCTCTGACTGGGTGGCTGGAGTCAAGCAGGAATCTGTAATCTAATCATGTCTAATCATGACCTTGGATCAGAGTCTTCCTGCACCCACTACCATGTGAGGGTTCTAGTGCTGTGTGTAGGCTGCTTAAATGATTCAGAAAAAAAATTATCACAACCCAGATGTCCAATGGACCCTAATTATTGTGACCCCAGCCGTGTGTCAAGGCCACAGCACACACTGGGATCGTGGACTGCATTATCCAGCCAGCCCCTGGCTGTTCTCTCCCATTTCAGACAGGAAGGGTCCAGCAAATTTTCACAAAGGAACTGGAGCAGAGGCCACTCTCTGGAAGTCTGGGCATACTCACTCAATTATACTGTGCTGGGGCCATTGAGCAGAGCCTTGGGTGGCAACGGTGGGTTCCTAGAGCTATCCCCCAAGATGAGGTGATACTGAGCTGATGTGGCTGCATCTTCCTTGTTGTGTTCACATAGATGCTATGGTATTTTATGGCAGTGGTTTTTAATTTTGCAACATTTCCTATACCATCTGAGTGCCTTGTGAAACACAGGCAGGGGATAAGGTGATGCTTAATGGGGGAAAGTGAACAGCTCACTGGCTTTAGCAACAAAGATTGTTCCCCAGAGGAGTATGTGGAAGCTCTGGAGCTGCATCAAAAACAAATAGGAGTTTACCAAATGATGATTTTTTTTTCCAGACACACAGAATGTGTGAGACATAGAAAAGCAGATGCATGGTGAATGCAGAAAGCTGGTGTGATTGATCTTGGAGATGACATGACATTATTTGATTGGTGCTGGACTGGAGACTGAAGCTTGGTCAGTGATAAGGGTCAGCTACCCAGTAGTGGCAGAGGGACCCACAAGGTAGTCTGTGAATTAGGATTATGACCCTTAGCCCTAGGACCTGAGCTTGAGACTGGAGAGTTCTGATATGTGACTCCCATTCTGGGCAGGGGCTCTGGGACCTTGCAACTGCCAGGCACCTTGAGCAGCCTGAGGACATTTTCTCAGGGAGAACTGACAGTGGATATTGGATATATTGTCGAGGGAACTGACACAGACTTGTGGTCTGCTTTTACAGGCTGGAAATTGAGGAAATACTGAGCCTCAGATGCCAGCCTCAGTGCAAGCATAGCAGGTAATGGGAAGTTGAGTGAGGTCTAAGAGGATAAACAAATCTTAGCCACAACCTTGACTATTTAAGTGAACAAATCTCCAAATAGTTGCATAAGATTTGTAAATATTGAGTAATAGTATAACTCAATGTCAAATTTTTAATAAAGCTGAAAAACCTTTAAGAAAATTACCACCCAGATCCTGGGCATCCCTTTGAACAGTGCAGGGATGCAGTGATGTGTGAGGCCCAGCAGCAAGAAGGAGGGTGTCATGTCCAGGTCAGTGATCTGTTGCTTGCCAGGATGTGCTCCCTGTGCGACAGCTGCCCTTGAGAACCTGAAGTCTTTCTGACTTGCAACTGCACATTGCACATCTGTTGTTTTCCTGGAGCCATTTCTGGGGACAGGACAGAGGGCCATTCCAGACTTTTATCAATTTCCAAGCTAACTGGTGCTGTTAACTGCTTCCCTGCAGGACAGCCTAGGGCAAAGTGGTACCAGGCCTTGTCCCTTTCTTTAGGACAGATCCTGGATTCTTGACCCTCTTGCTCCTTTCCCCTCGAGAGGGGACAGTTCTCACCTCTTCTGGGGTCAGGCGCCTGGTGAACCATTTAATCCACAGTTTCTGGGCTTAGGGATGATCCCCAGAGCCTTCTCACTAAAGATTTCTCATTTGCAGTGAACCAAATGTCTGACAACTCAAATCTCAACTTTTAAAATTTCAAAACCTTTTCTCATCCTGCTTACTATAAGTAAATCTACCCTTGACACAGGATGCTACAAGTTGGAATGGTATTGATGGAAGAGAAAGAAATGAGGAGAGAAGCAACAAGAAGCAAGTTTCATTATGGTAGCAAGAAAACCTTATTGTGACGAAGACACTCCAGAAATGTAACTTTATATGTTGTAAAATTGATTTTAATTTCTAGGGTTGTATTGCACACCAGGAAAAATTTTTTTCCTGGGCTACTCTAAAGATTTTCAGTCTTTCCTTTGTTCATACATCTAAGTCCTGACTCCCAGCCAGGTCCACTGGGGTGCACTGCCTAAAGAAAAAGATGCCTTGAAAAAAATATGGAACTTTTGTTTCATGAAATAACCAAACCATTCATAGGAGAGTTTAGTGATCTTTTTTTTTTTTTTTTTTGCCTTTTTTAAACAAAGGAAACACCTCTGAGGATTTATTGCTTTCTTTACCTTTCAAGTAATGGTTCTATCATGGGTGTAGAGAACAAATAAATCAACTGGGGCCTCCCTGCACAGCAAACTCAGTTTGACAGTCCTTTCTCCATTGTGTTCGAAAGCACCTATTTCCATCTCATAGCTTTTTTGTCTTTTAAAGATTTATTTTTATTTATTTATGCATACAAGAACTAGGGTGTAGGCCAGAGGTGCAGGGGGTAAGAGGATTCACCAGAAGAGTGGGGAGCAGAACAGGCGGATCTACTGAAATACACTGTTGAGGGGAGCAGCGGTCAGAAGAGGTCTGCTGCGCCATGTGGGTTAGCTCCCTGGTTGGGATTGATCTCAGGCTATGGAGGTGATAGTGCTGAGCCTAACCCCTGAGCCACCAGGGAGGTCCCTCCATCTCATAGCTTTTGTATCTGGTTGCTGAGTTTGCATATGTGGTTTCCACTTTGCTTTGAGTCATTGCAGGTGAAAAAAAAAAAAAACAAACAAAAAACAAAAAACAAAAACATAATTATCCATACCATGCCTTGCATAAACCACTATCCACTATGTAGCATTCACTTGGCAGTGTATAACATTTCCAGGCATAGCTGTTGCACTTGAATGAGATAGTCCATAAAGATAGAATTCAAATCAGTGCCTATAAGTACAGAGAGGCAGATTGAAGCCCAGTGTCTAGAACTTCCTACCACTGGGTAGTGAAAGGGAATGACTATAGAAGGCTTTGGAGGAAAATGAAACCTCTACCCACTTTGGAGTCAAGAGCTTGGCTCTCATGAAAAGTCATGAGAGCCAATGGCTAATTGCCTCTGGATCTCAGTTTCCTCCTACCAAATGAGCCAATAATTGTATATATATTTTAAAGTTGAGTGAGAGTTGTAGTGAGAGTTTAATGAGTTTATATTCAGACCCAGATCCTGGCTAGTTGCTTGGCTTTGAAGAAGAATCTCAGTGTCTCCTGTCTTCACTCCTGCCACTTCTTTTCCTTTTCTGGCATCTTCTTAAATTTAAAGTTGGCATTTGACAAGCTCGTAGGCTGGCACTTGACAGGGCAATGGAAAAGAGATTCACCTGAATGATGAATGGTTGGAGAAGAATTCAATATGATTTTGTTTAAATAAACAAAAACAGTTGCTCAAAACAAAACTTTTAAACAAAGAATTAATAAAAAAAAAATAGAAGCTTTGGTTGTTGCTGAGAAGAGCTAGAGCCTTTAGTCTAACTTGTGTTTATGTCCCTAGGGAACCAATTCAACCTGGGGAGTCCTGCATCCACACTTTGAGAACCACTGGTCTAGATAATGTTTTTACCAATTCTAAAACAGATGTTTTCACAGAAGATTTTGGGGAAGAAAAACATCAACTGGAATGATAAGAATGGCAAGACCCTGACCATGGCCTTGTGTTTCAGGTGTCTCCATGTGAGAGGTGTCGCTGTGAAGCCAATGGAGAAGTACTGTGCACAGTGTCTGCCTGTCCTCAGACTGAGTGTGTGGACCCGGTGTATGAACCTGACCAGTGTTGCCCCATCTGTAAAAATGGTAGGTGACAAGTGAATTGACAATGGGATGCACCACCCTATGCCCCACCATCTCACTGCTTCCTTCATTGTAGTAGATGAAATACATTTGTATATGTGAATATATATAGGCCCACACATATGGGTGTGCCCACACATATATATAGGCCCACACATGCATGGGTGTGGCCTCTAGGCCCCAGGGTACCGTTGGGAGCTGTCTGAAGTAAGGTGTTCTCTCTTATGGTGTCAACCTCTATGAAATAGATGTTAAGAAATTCTTTGAGAAGAAATTCAATTTCCACCACTGAAGAGAGTCACTTATTTTAATTTAACTTTGTTGGTTCTTGAAAAGCAATTTCTTTCGTTCCAAGACAAATCAAACATGCTGGTTGGGCTCATTTACTTTTCATTACTAAGTGAATTAAAGTTGAAATATAATTGAAAATTTTCATAAGTAAATTAGGCAGAAGGAGAACCTCTTCTTATTTCTAGTGAAAGCCTTAATAGATCAAGAGCCCTTCCTGCTATGTGAAAAAGAAATGGCAGGATGTCCTTGATCATTATTTATAAAGAGAGAATGTTAACTTATCTTAAATAATTAAACAACTTGGTTCTTAAGGCAGCAGGCACTGTTCTAGGTATAACTCTTTAAAAGGGTATTTGACAAGACTACATTCCCAAGGAGAATGGGCTTGAGAATTATGGTTCCAGAGGCAAATTTTACAAAGTATTTTTGCATAGTTTAGAAGAGAGCTGACTCTGGAGGAAGGATCACATTGTTGCCCATCTCAGTGTCTTCCCTGGCTGGAGGGACTGGGTTTTCTCTGCATGATACAAAGAATGGTGCTTGGACTCATGGTGGAAGCAAACATTTGATCAAAAATGAAAACAAGGAATGGGCTAACTTGTGAGGTTTTCAGCTTATCAATGGTGGGGTGACTGGGCCAAACTCTGTAGTCATGTGGTGTGAGCTTTGTGAGCTGTGCATGACTGCATATTATTATTATTATTATTATTATTATTAATATTATTATATCTGAGATAATTCTGAGATTCTGCAGTCATATCAATCAAAATTGTATGGGCTGTGACACCACAGCCACATTCACCACTATAGTCAATACTCAGATTTCACCATAAATTGTAGAACTCTGGAGACAAATAAATGGAAGAGTAAACAAAATTTCTGTGTAATAAGGGTAATCTTGAAAGAAAAAAGTCACTATATTAGCTCTGAAAAGGGTAAGTGAAACATTGTAGAGATATGTTTTTTACAGTCCTCTGAATGTAAGTGAACAGTGTGGAAAGATATTACAGAGTTTACTTTAGAGTTATCCTTCTCTTATGTTTATGAATTGTGAAGTATGGGAACCATGAGACTGAGAATAGGGGGACCTTTGAGTATGGAGTAAGATCTTTAAAAATTAAGGTGATAACTCTAGCTATGAGGTGGAGGGAAATAAATCCAGTTTAGTTTACTGTTGTCAGGACTAATGGGAGGAAAAGGACATGTGTGTTTGGATAGGAGAAACAAATGGAGAGACTGCGTGTGGAGTGAGTAATTCTGGTGAGGAATGGAGCATGTGCCTGTGGTTTGTTAGGAGATTTGATGGCTGACATCTGGTTACAGGGCCCTGTGTGTGGGGGTGACAGGACAAGTGAACTGTCATTAAGTCCAATGGTATTTAGTATTTCGAGTATCTGAGTTATTGTATGTTTCCCTTGTCAATTTTGCTAAGAAACAAAGTTTTGGCATTAGATTTTCAGTGGGTCCATATTTGGAAGTTCACAAAAGATGAGAAGACATGGTTTTAATCCTTGAAACATTTTACAAAGTCCCACTCACAGAAAAGTTGAAACGCACAGTGAACCCTTCACAGTATGTGCCAATTTTTAACATTTTGCCATATTTGCTTTATCTCTGTGTCAGGATTTGACTCTCTCTCCACCCATCTCTATATATAACCCAACACTCTTTTTTTATTAGAGATAAATACTTAGAGATACCAATATTTGGGATAATATACATACAGGACAGCTTCTATTTGTACTATCACAAATATGAAAATTTCTTACTACAGTTGAAGATTTCTTTGTAGTTCTTTTGCCCATAGGGTTGTTCCATTTAGGGTATGGAGTTAAAACTTTTAGAAAATATATGAATTAAGTCTTTATCATTGACGGATGTGTTAGAATTATATGTAGATTTAAAATCATGTATTTCTGTTCCTATTTAGTTTAGGTCATTAAATAGCATTTGGATTTTTTGAATAAACAAAAATGTTCTAAAGTAAAATTTGCATAAATAAGGCATAATCAGTGATTCACAGGATGTTTCATTATTGCATCTGTGGTTTGGGAAAAAAGGAAATGTTTGTTTCCTTGATATCAAACTTGGGAATGCTCTCCCTTTGCCTCCCTCTATATTTTCAGAGGCAACATGGGATGAAGTAAGGCAGAATTTTTGGTGTGGTACATTAAAAATTCATACAAGGAAGATAAATGTATTTTTTAAAAGTAGATTCAAGGTGGTTTGCAAAGTAGAGAAAGATACGTATTAAAGGGTTTGATCCAATTTTATCAAAACATTGACAACTTATAATTTTCAAGAATACAACTAAATATAAACTTAAATGTGTCTAGTCATGTATTATTAAGTTTTGCTATAGGGCCTCCCTGGTGGCACAGCGGTTGAGCGCTGGGTTGTGAAGCTGCCCACAGCCTCTGCAGCACCGGTTCAATCCCCGGCCGCTCCCCGGCCACCTGAGGAGGGTCCCTCATGGCGAGCAGACCTCTCCGGCCACCCGCTGCTCCCCTCAGCAGGGTACTTTGGTCCTTCTGCCTGCTGTGTTCCCCGCTCTGGCTCTGGTGAATTCTCTCACCCTCCCGCGCTTCTGACTGTACCCAGTGCTTGTATAAATAAATAAATAAATCTTTAAAAAAAAAAAAAGTTTTGCTATAACATAGTAACTAGGTAGAATTCGTCTTTTTTACTGTCTCTAGTTATAGAACAATCTAACCTTGACAGGGCACATCTTGTTTGGAATTCTTAGTAAAGGATTTGCTTGTAAAATGAAAACAGTTTCTGTCAGTAATGAATGTTCTGTAATAATTGATTGAGAATAATGAATAATGGACAGTAAGCTAGCACTGCCTCTCAAACATAAAAGCAATGTTTTCCTAAGAAAAAATGACATGTCTGATAGGTCACATATTAGAAATCATAATTAATGCTGCCTTATATGAAATTAAATGCTTGGATAGGCTTTTCTTGGATGAAATATGGAAGCTTCAATTCTTGATTTCTGCAAAGTGGTCTTAATTCCTAATACTCTAATGTCTTCACCTGTAGCATTAAATAGCTATTTCTCCCAGCAGAAGGAAAATTGCAGTTCACTTGCAAGCTGCCAGAATTATTTTCATCAAAAGAGCAAAAGTTTGAAAACAAGAATGCTTGGAATATAAATAAATGATCACAAATCAAATACAACTTAATATATTCACTTTATTGATTGGCACAGATTAATCTCCCAAGCATTTTCTTTTTTTTTCTTTTTTCTTTCTTTATTTTTTGAAAGATTTATTTATTTATACATGCAAGAACTGGGGTATAGGCCATAGCTTTTGGGGGGTGAGAGGATTCACCAGAGACAGGGTAGGGAACAGAACAGGCAGATCGACTGAAATACACTGCTGAGGGGAGCAGCAGGCAAGTCAGGAGAGGTCTGCTGCGCCATGTGGGTCACCTCCCTGGCTGGGGATCGAACTTGTGCCATAGTGGCTGCTGTGAGCTTCATAGGTTGCGTCTTAACCCATTGTGCAACCAGGGAGGCCCTGGATTATCTTTTTTTTTAAATGAATGATTTTATGGCACTGTTTTTTTTTTTTTCCCAGTGATACAAACGGTGCGTGTTATATTGACTTTCTTAAATTCAGTTTTCTCTGGTAATGGGTGCCCTTTAAAAGTTCATGGTGTCCATTTTATCCTTTGTTTTAGATTTGAGTCTAAACCTCCATTCTGTATGTATCCATGTTATCTTCTTTCATGGATTCAAAGGAAGAGACCAGGACATTAAAGTTGATATATGGAAAGCTTGTCAGGATTATCTGTGACTTTCTGAGGCAAGACATCCAAGGAGTGTAGTATATACCAAAAGCACAAAGACATTGGATGAAATAATTATCCATTTCCCATGAAGTATCAGAGCTACTCCACAATATTTATTTACGGCTTTATTTCTACAAGAATATGAATATGACTCATTTTTGGATGAATATGAAAGACATTTTTGAAATTAAAAAAAAAACTTACACTTCAAATTATTAAAATCACTTTTGTGGAAAATATGTGAGAAGCATGCTAAAAATTAGGCAGAGTTCTTTCATTTGTCTCCTGTGTATCTCAGAAAGACAAATAAGATGTGATAAAATCACATGTTGTGAATTGAATGGAACCAAATACTATGTGTGTGTGTCTCTGTTTGTGTGTGTGTATGATTCATATCAAGATCCTTCTCACAAAGAAACACCATATCACCATTGAATCAGTACCAATCATATAAAAATATTCTATCATTATTTAAAGATGACATAAAATGAATTAAGACTACTCTTTCACATAACATCATACATATCAAATAAACAGCAATAAATCTAACAAAATTGTGCAAGAGTACCACATTCAAAAATATTAAAGTCTTGGGGCCTCCCTGGTGGTGCAAATGGTTAAGTTTCAGCACTACGAAGCGATCCACAGCTACTGCAGTATGAGTTCGATCCCCCGCCAGGGTGGTGACCCACATGGTACAGCAGGCCACTCCTGTCTCTCCCACTGCTCCCCTCAGCAGTGTATTTCAGTAAATCCACCGGTTCTGCTCCCTACTCTGTCTCTGGTGAATTATCTTACCCACCCCGTCCCATCTCTGGCCTCCACCCCAGCTATTGTATGCATAAATAAATAAATCTTAAAAAAATATTAAAGCCTCTCTGAGAGAAATTAAAGAAGTCCGAAGTAAATGGAGGCATATACTACATTCATGAAGGGAAAACTAAATACTGTAAACCTGTCAATCTGCATCAAATTATTCTATCAATTCAGCACAATATCCAGTGATTCTTTATTTTGTGTGGAAATTACTAAACTGAGTCTAAAATTCACATAAAAATGTAAAAATTAAAGGGTGATCAGTAAAATACCAACAAAAAATATATCTGGAAAATTTATACTATGAAATATTAAGACTTATTTAAAGTCATAGTGATTCACATGTGTGTTATTATTTCAAAGACAAGACTGACAATGCAAAGTGGAATGTAGTCAAAAAAGCTCTGGACATAGAAGATCACCAGATACATGATTAAGCTGGTGCTGCAGTGCAGGGTGGAGAAAGGTGAGTTTTCATGTAAATGGTGCTGGGTTCACTACATATCATGGCCACAAAAGTTATTTTGACATCTACTTGACACCATACAAAAAAAAAAAAATTAACACCAAATAGGTTTAAAATTTAAATTAGTGGGCCTCCCTGTCCCACCTGCTACTCCCCTCAGCAGTGTTTTCCATCAATCTGCCTGTTCCCCCCACTTTATCTCTGGTAAATCCTCATACCCTCCCACACTGTTGGCCTGTACCCCAGTTCTTGTCTAAATAAATAAATCTTTTATTAAAAAAAGAAAATAAAATTTAAATGATTGTAAAACATTGTCACATTTAAAAGCAAAATTAGAGCATCTTTATGATTTTGAGTGGGCAAAGAATAGCTTCAAAGGACAATAAAATCTCAAACCATAAGGAAAGAATTGATAAATTGGACTTTGTTAAAGTTAAGACCCTCTTTTCATTAAATAACACCATTAAGCCAGTAAAAAACAGCACACATATTTGAAAGAAAATATTTGTAGATACATGTGTTTGACAAATGAATAAATAATTCTCACACTTTAAAGTTGAAAAATAAGACCAGGCGCACAGGGAGTTCAGCCCGCATTGCCATTTTAGAACAGGGACATTTCTTCAGTAAAGACTATTTGAAACCAGCAGAAGGCTCCCAGAGGAGTCAGAGGTGAGCTGGGAAGTTTGCACATGCCAGGCTCCTTCTGGTCTGCAGTCCCAGCCCAGAAGGGGAGCAGGCACCCAAGACCCGGGCAGACCAGGCACGCAGAGGAGTGTGAACCCACATCGCTTTTTTAGAACCAGGACCTTTCTTCAGTAAAGCCTGCTTGACCGGCAGATGACACCTGAAGAGCCAGAGGTAAGCTGGGAAGTTCACCCAAGATGCCGAACATTACCAGCAACACAGTGTCCCAATGCATACGGCAAATTAGAAAACAGACAGTAGGGAGTAGAAAGAACGCATACAACCCAGCAACTCCTCAGGAAAAAAGTACACCACAAAAAGAAAACCACCCCCCAGATTGCAACAACAGTTATTTGGAAGAACTTCTGAGCCTTCCAGAAAGAGAATTTAAAATTGCCATGATCAAAAAACTGACAGAAGTCATAAAGGAAAACAATGATAAGGGGAAAATACAACCATCAGAAGAATGAAATTGAGTCCCTAAAGAGGGAGGTAAAAGAAATGCAGGAGATCAAAGACTTAATGGAGGCACTAAAGAACTCTGGGGAAAGCAATGAAAGCAGAATAGAGGAAATGGAAGAATGAATAAGTACTCTTGAAGACACAGAAATAAAAAGAACCAAAACAGAAAAGGAAAGAGAAGTACGAAGGAAAAAGACCAAAGAAAGACTTGGGGAACTATCTGACTCCATGAGGAAAGGAAATATAAGAGTTATAGGATTACCAGAAGGAGAAGAGAGAGATGTAGGAACATAGAAAATATTCAAGGAAATAATTGAAGAGAACTTCCCAAACATGAAGAAGGAGCTGAAAATTGATATACAAGAAGCAAGAAGAACACCAAACTTCCACGACAAAAGGAAAAATACAGCAAGACACATAATAGTAAAGCTCCCAAGAATCCAGGACAAGGAAAAAATAATGGAGCTGAAAGAGGGAAGAAACAGATAACATTCAAAGGAAAACCAATCAGACTGACATCAGACTTCTCTGAAGAAACACTACGGGCAAGGAGAGAGTGGAGGGACATAGTCAACAGACTCCAAGAAAACAAATGCCAACCAAGAATACTCTATCCTGCAAAGCCCTCCTTTCTCTATGAAAAAGAATAAGGACTTTCCCAGACAAATGGAAACTATGGAATTTCATTATGACTAAATCCCCACTCCAAAAATTACAACAAGGAGTCTTAGAGCCAGAAACAATAGAGGGAAAATAATGAAAGAAGGCCAAAAAAAAAAATAGGTATTAAATAGAATAGAATAAAAAGAATAAATAAATAATATCAAAGGAAAGACAAACACAATGGCAAATACAGATGCTAACATATCAATATTAACTCTAAATGTAAATGGACTAAACTCTTCAATAAAAAGAAACAGAGTTGCAAGCTGGATTAAGAAACAAAATCCAACCTTTTGCTGTCTCCGGGAAACACATTTAGTTACAAAAGATAAAAATAGACTCAAAGTTAAAGGATGGAAAACAATCCTACAAGCAAATGGACCAAAAAAGAAAGAAGGAACAGCTATACTTGTATCAGATAAAACAGATTTCAAACTCAAAAAAATCAAAAGAGACCCCAACGGTCACTACATTATGTTCAAGGGGACAATACTTCAAGAAGAAATAACACTCATCAACATATAATCACCAACGAAGGAGCACCAAAAGATATCAGACAACTATTGTCATCTCTGAAAACAGACATCAGAGAAAACACATACGTAGTGGGAGATTTCAACAAACCACTATCAACAATGAATACATCAACAAGACAAAAAATACGTAAAGACACTAAAGCTCTAAATAAGGATCTAGAGCGCTTGGGCTTAACAGACATCTATAGAACACTAAACCCCAAAAAATCTGAGTACACATTTTTCTCAAGCGCACACAGATCATTCTCCAGGATCGAGCACATAGTGGGACCCAAGACAAACGTCAACAGATTCACCAAGATTGAAATCATACCAGCGCAGTACTGTGAAGCTATGCACAGACTCTGCAACATGAGTTCGATCCCTGGTTAGGGAGCAACTCACATAGTGCAGCAGACCTCTCCTGACTAGCCTGCTGCTCCCCTCAGCAGTGTACTTCGGTTTATCTGCCTGTTCTGTTCCCTGCTCTGTCTCTGGTGCATCCTCTCACCTCCCACACCTCTGGCCTGTACCCCAGTTCTTGTAATCAAAAATAAATAAATCTTAAAAAAAAATATGTAAGCTTCCACCTTAAGGAAATAATAAAATGGTAAATTATGCCAAAGCATGCAGAAAAAAGAAAATAATGAAACCTAAGCAGAAATAAAAGAAAGGGTTAGAAATAAGTCAATAAAACCAAGTCAAGTTAATTCTTTGAAACTTGGTTCTTTGAAAAGATCGATAAAATTGACAAAACTTTCACTGGACTGGCAGGAATATGTCAGAAAAGAGACAAATCAGGAATGAAAAAAGGGACAGCATAGTGACTCTACAAAAAGAAATATAATATTATTAGCAACTTTATACCAACAAACTTTATGCAAACAAGTTGGAAGGAATGAACAAACCTTGGGAAAAAAAATTACTAAAACAGACTAAATTCATTCCTGAATTTTCCTAAAGCAAATAAAATTTCTTCTTTTTCTCCTTCAAATCTTAATTTCTGCTTGTCAACTGGACTGTTCTTATTGATTCATTTTCCAAGATGTGGGCCTGCAAGAATGAAGGTTGGCAAGTGTATCCTGCAGGGATTGTGCTCTTGGAATCTCTTGGTGGGCACCAGAATTCCCTCCAGGACTTGATGAAACAGTCTTGCTACCCCCAGCCCCAGAGTTCCTTGCTTTAGAATGTGTGGCCTGGGACCTAAGACCTTGCATCTTTAATAAGCTCCTAGGTGGTCCTGTTGCTATTGTTTGGGGCCCACCCTTTGAGAACCACTGTTTTTCAGTCACTTGTCTTCTTTTTCACACTCTTTTTGAATATTTTCTACTAGTCAAATTTAATAAGAGAAGTACACTCTGGAGCTATAAAACCTTGAACATGAATGGGTACAATTTGAATTTTTGATGCATTTTCAAATGTAGCATTGTATGTGTTTTATAAAGGTTTTAGAGTTTATAGGAATATATAACATATAATACTTCTAAAAATTGGAATATCAGTGAAAAGAGAAAATGACTGTTGAGCGGTGAGTAGCAAAAGTTTAATATAGATGTGCTATCTGTGCTCAGCTTGTTATTAAAGCAAATTTAGCTGTAAACTTTCTAGCAGCCAGTCAAAAAGAGAAACAAAATTAACAGACCTACAAAGAGAAACATACTGTAATTCTGCTTTTACTGGCATTAAAGCCCAGGTGAAATGACTTTTTAGTGAAAAATTTCTCTAAGAATAAGACATAAACAAATTTTTTGAAATTATAAACTTCTCTTAGTATTCCGCAACATAGCCTAAGAACTCAACTCCAAAGTGCTAATGCATTTCTTCTCAGCATGCTTACTTTCTTCAATTATTTATTCTTTCTGGAAGCACTTAAATGTCCCTGGTACTCATTAACTAATATTAGTTCTGGGTTTTTTGCCCATTCCAGCTTCAACTCTGGCCTCATCAAAGGAGATCATGGTGCTCTTGGGTCTTCTTATTTCTGATAAATTAGGTGAAGAGTAGAGAGGTTTAGAATTTGTTCTCTTAAATTCAGGCACTTGTTTTCATCTCCTCCTGAGGTATAAATTAGAAGTTTTTCTTTATAAATTTGAAATAGCTTAAAATTGTATTTTGTTTGCAAACATTGGACCAGAATCTTAGTTTTTAAAACAAATGCATCAGGTTAACCACAGTCTACCCCAAAGTAGTTGCTACCTCATTATTATGGTGCAGGTGCTTTTCTGTATTAAGTGCACTTCAACCCTTCTAGACAGCAAATGTGTATACTTCCTAAAGACAAACTGCATTTGCCTGAATTGCAGGCAGTTGGGACTCAGGTCATAGACTAGTGTTGAAATTTTTTTAATTTGCTGAGGACCAGGCCAAAAGTCCCTTCCCTGTCTTCCCCTCTTTGTAAAGATATGTACCCAAATGTCCTCCCCTGTAAAATCCTATCTGCCTGCTTCTTAAAGTATCATCTGGTGATGACTCATCTTAGCTCCCAGAGCCCTAATTGCATTGCATTCTGATGTAGGAATTGTGGAGCCACCATAACTAAACATCCACTTTGTTCATTGTGTTCCTTTGTTGAATATTTGGTTCATTTTTAGGTTCCTGAAGAGGAGGGAAGGAGGGAGGGGGAGGGGGAGAGAGAGAGAGAGACAGAGAGAGAGACAGAGAGAGAGAGAACATGCAAGTGTGTGTATTTGTTGCTTTCATTAAACATTGACACTCATTTATTTAACTGTAGATGCAATGATGAGTCAAGTTATGATGCTTGCCCTTAATGAGCTCATAGTTTAGAGGGGAGGTTGCCTTGTGTCTGCTGCTTTATTTGAATGGTGATGAAATAGGTGGATGATTTGGGGGGAATCTGAATAATACAACAGTCATCACTCTGTGTATGGTCTTGTTTTGTAATGATTTCATTGAGATTAATTCCTAAGAGTGAGATGATTAGGTCAAAGGCTTGGAACATTTTTATGATTCTGATATATGTTGCTATTTTCTTGTACAGAAGGTTGTGAACACTTTACTAAGCCCTCAAGCTGACACACTTGATCACCTTCTATTTTACTTTAATTGATACATAATGAAGCTTATTGTTTCAATATAAGCCCCTAAACTTTAAAAATATTGTGATGGCTTTTTTGAAAAAGATTTATTTATTATGCACACAAGAGCTAGGGTACAGGGCAAAGGTGGGGGTGGTGAGAAGATTCACCAGAGACAGAGTGGGGAGCAGAACAGGCAGACCCACTGAAACAGTGCTGAGGGGAGCAGTGGACAAGACAGGAGAGGTCTGTTTAGCCATGTGGGTTGCTCCCTGGTCTGCCAGGGATCGAACTTGTGCTGCAGAGGCTGCAGATTGCTTCACAGTGCTGTGCTTAATCCCTTGTGCCACCAGGGAGACACCTGATGGCTTTTTTTTTTTTTAAAAAAAAAAAACAATGTATTATATATGTCTACCTCCTTAACAAAATGACTTTAAATGGAATTTAAATGGTTCTTGATGTCTGAAAGTCATTGATGTGAAAACCAATTATAGGACTTTCCTCTAATACAGTGAGGTCTTCAGAGTAAGACTTTGATCAAGTATTTTGATTTCTCCTTGCCCTTTTTGTACCTGCAAAATGGAAATATTAGAAATAGAAATACAGTTGATGTTTTGTGACAATGAAATGATGAATTTAAATATGCTTCATAAATTCATTGAACATGTACTGATGACCTATATATGTCACAGGAGATAAAATGGCAAGCCAGAAGCTTTTGTAGAGACACAGATCATATGAGGGAGACAGGGACTCCCCAAGTCTGAGGAGCAGGCCTGCCTGTGGACTGTGGAGGGAGGTCCACAGAGAGGAGTGAAAGAAGGTCTGTGGAAGGGATGAGGTTATCCCTGTTTGTGGGCTGGAATACTGCTGCAGCCTGGAGGTGGGAGAAGACCCAGGCCCTGAGAGACAGAAGCACAGTATGGGCATGGACTTGCTCAGAGGGCACCTTTATGTCATGTCAGGGGTCAGATAAAAGCTCCAGGTAATGAGGTATCAGAGAAGTGGTGCAATTATATTTGAACTATGGCAGTCCTTCTGGTTTGTGGAGGCACAGAAACGCACAACCTCAGAAAAGTGCGCTGCAGGCTTTGTTGGAAGACAGGGGCCTGCAAATGCCTTTTGTTCAACATTTTGAACTGCCAAGTTAGATTAAATTCCTTGAAGAGTATTGCAAAGTTTCCCTGGCTTGGGAGCTAAGAAAATGTTACTTTTCAGCAGAATCATAGCCAGCTTGTTTAGTTTGTCGTGATCATCTTCAGTTTCTTCACCTGCAGTTGAGGATGATCTTCTCTGGGTTCTGAACAGGCTTATTGTCAGGATGAACTTTATTTCTGCCTGCTGCTGGGTGGACACTCAACAATCACGCTGAAATTCTTGGGCTCCTCTCACTTTGTGCTTCTTAAAAGTAGCTCCCATCATCAGATTTTTTTTAAAGAACCCTTAAATTTGCACCACAAAGATGGCAGTTTGCCCAGCTTTAGCGGAGAGAGTGAAGCTGCAGAAAAAGTTATGTTTCCAGCTGTATTTCACTGGCGAGGCCCTTTGTTTTCTGGAAGATTATCCATTCATACTCCTTCACCATTATTTTTCTGCCAAAAGCCACTTGGTCTTTAATGCAGTCGTCTAAAATATCTCCAGCCTGTGTCCTCAGCAAAAGGGGAATCAATTGTCACAACAGACAATAAAGCTCTTCATCCCAAGACAGAGAGATATCTTCATCACATTCTTAGTATGATCAATGGCACCATTAGCAGAGGTAACTTGAATTGCATCCAAAGCACTTACATTGGATGCTTTCTGGTAGAAATGAGCTGTCAGTGTTAGAGAGTGTGCAGACAGATAGCCTTGTGAACAGTGTGTCCAATCTGTCTCCATCTCTAGGAGTGTGAGCCAACGAATATTCTTAGTGAACTTCCACTGGGTACTTCCAGGGAATGTAAAGTGCCTTCTCTGTTGGTTAGAAGACACAACCTGCTTTTATAATAACATCAAAACCCAAACCTTTTATTTGCCTTTCAGGAAGATAAATGTCAAGTATGAAAGGGTTCATTTATACCTCGAGGTATCCATAAACTACTAGTTCTGAAAATTGCATCTTATCTTCTCTAAAACAAGCGCTTTCTCTAAGAGCAGTTACAGTTTCATAATCCTAATCAATTAATTAATTAATTAAAAAATAAATTCACTTAAATAATTTTTTTAATTTTATTTATTTTTAATTTTATTTATTTATGCATAGAAGACCTGGGGTACAGGCCAGAGGTGCAGGGGGTGAGAGGATTCACCAGAGACAGAGTGGGGAACAGAACAGGCAGACTGACTGAAATACACTGCTGAGGGGAGCAGCGGACAAGACAGATTAGGTTTGCTGCTCCATGTGGATCACCTCCCTGGCCTGGGATTGAACTTGTGCTACGGTAGCTGTTGACTGCTTCATAGTGCTGACGTTAAAAACCCTTGCACCACCAGGGAGGCCCCCTGAACAATTTTAATAAGAAATGTAAGCCTCTAAAAATAGTGTCTATATTTTATCCTGTTATGACCTGTTCTCAGGAGCCTGGGCTAAACAGTTGTTTGAACAACTCTTTGATTACTTGAGGTTGACAGTAAATTCAAAGGTGCATTTGGATGTCACCCCATGGAAATTGTAAAATACTAAGGCTTCTACTTACAGGCCAGCTCAGAAAGAAGGGCTGAAAGGTAGTGGAATAAAGGAAGGGTGATGGGATGGGGTGTGACCGTACAAGGAAGACTCCTCTCACCATTAAAACCATTCTTCAAAACTTCTCTGAAGAGGAAATGCAAATGGCCAACAGGCATATGAAAAAATGTTCAACATCACTTGTCATCAGGGAACTGCAAATCAAAACTACCATGAGATACCAACTTACTCCAGTGAGAATGGCACATATTAAAAAAACTAGCAACAACAAATGTTGGCAAGGGTATGGAGAAAAAGGAACTCTTCTGCACTGTTGGTGGGAGTGCAAACTGGTCCAACCACTATGGAGAGCTGTGTGGAGATTTCTGGACCTACTAAACATAGAGCTTCCATATGATCCAGCAATTCCACTCCTAGGTATTTACCCAAAGGACACAGAAACATCAATTCCAAAGAGCACCTGCACCCCTATGTTTATAGCAGCACTGTTTACAATAGCTAAGCTTTGGAAACAACCCAAATGCCCAAAAATAGATGACTGGATCAAGAAGATGTGGTACATATATACCATGGAATATTACTCAGCATTCAAAAAAGATAAACACATGCAATTTGCAGCAACATGGATGGCACTGGAAGGGATCATGCTCAGCGAAATAAGCCAGAAAGAAAAAGAAAAATACCGGATGGTCTCACTCATAGCGGGAATCTAGAAAACTTAAATAAGGGACCAGGAAAATGAATAACTATAAGAAAGTGAAAATTAAAATCAACAAAAATCTATGAACCAGAGACACTTTTGAGGGGGTGGGTGGCGGGAGGGGAGGGATTGGGGTCAAAATGGGGGGGTTGCAATTGTATGGGGAATATAAAAATAAAATTTATTATTAAAAATAAATAAATAAATAAATGAAACCATTCTTCAGAAACATTCGAAACTGGGAAGCTAATTTCAGAGATACATGTTCTCCAGATTGTACCAGATAGTGTGAAGGGCACTCATATCTAGTCTTCAAATCTAATCTGGTTTTTGAGTGGATACATAAATGTATAAATGCCTCAGGTATTACTTAGCAGTCCATTTTGGGTGCTCAGAAAGAGTAATATTCTTTTCTCTGATTAATTAGCATCTTTTCTTGTTTATTTTCTCCTTTTTGGTTATATTGTTAAATCATTCTCTAAGTTAACAAGATAAAAACTTAAAACATTTGTCCATTACTATTTGAAGACCCAGATAGAAGGTCCTATGTCACCTTTCTCTAAAGTATAATGAAAGTCTGGGCAGGAGTCTGAGAACCTGAGTAGGTTTCAGGGTCTGCTCACCCACTGCTGCCTCTCCAATACCACAGAAGGTGCTGACACAGTGGACACATGTGAACTTCACTTTCCTCATCAGCAGAGATAGGTGAAACAGGAGAGAGTATGTATAAATGTTCCTTTAGAAATTAAAATAAATACATATGTGTATTACCTGAAAAAGGGGAAATGTTTCAGCAAATAAAATTACTAGGATTTTTTTAAAAAATGTCACACACACATTTACTCCCAAAACTCCAATTTTATTTCTGTTAATTGTTAGATTTTTGAAGTCCTGGGAAAGAAAGGCACAATGTACAACTTCAAACTTGTCCCCCCAGTGTTCTCACTCCCTCTCTCCATCACACCTGGCTCATCCACCATCTTGAATATACACAGAGCTACAGACAGATCCCTTCACCTGTTTTCCTTAGTTGCTCACGCTACCTGGAATGCATTAAGCACTTCTGGAGCAAATTAATCTCCACCTATATTGGAGGGCCAGTCCCTGTGTCAATCTCAAGTGGGCCTCACCTTGCTGTGCAGAGGAAGTATCACCATGCTGTGGCTTTTGATACCTAAAAGAGTGAAATCTCATCCATATGTTTCTCTCTCATGAATTAGTGGATAATTCCAAGGGGCCCAAACCTACTCATTTCGTACTCCATTCTCCCTTATCTTGCCTGCACAGAGAGGCCGTTGTATAGACTAAAATAAAATAAAATATGTAATATCTCTTTCTCTCATTTCAAGGACTTAAAACATTGTAAATAAAGTGAAGTGAGAAAGACCAAGCTTCCTGTCCTTGATTTAAGAGTGACCCTGGAAGGAGATTTTGTCCTTTTATCTCTTTAAATACCTCCTGTCTCCCTATCCTCAAATTCTCTGAACTCTGACCCATGTTCAGGTCCAGAAACCTCTCGACATCTCACATACAACTGCTTCAATCCCGAGGCTCCATGAAACGATGATCACCAAAACAGCCCGATGTTCATTATCTAAAATAAAGCATGAAAATAATGAAGAAGCTCAGACTGTTCCCTGGAGCTCCCACAAGTAATGAAAAGCCTGAAGCTCATTCATTAAGATTTTATAAACAGAGCGGGAATAAAAGGATATTTGTTTTAAAGAAATTCACTTCAGTCCAGTCTATTCTTACATTAGAGGAATTTTGTAGAGAATGTAAACTTATTTTTAAAAATAGTTAAAATAGAATTCAGCCCCCGCAAGTGAGACTTTTTCCTATTCCTGGAGTGTTTTCCTAGTAACATTTGTTCACAAATTCTAATCAAACTGAACAGAGTTTGATCTTTACTCTGTGCTCTGAAGGAATGTAAATATGTTTAAGTGCACTATTGCCACAGGAACTTGTTGCCGATGAGAGACACAGCAGTCATGAAGCAGGTTTGCTAGGCAAGACTCTACTACTTGAACAAAGTTCTTGTGCCATGTATTGAAAGTATACAGGCTAGTAAGAGCTGATCATGTGACAGTGGTATAAGGAAAAGATCCCGGGGGCTAAGGAGAACAAAGTTTTATGAAGAACAGCGAAGGGAACATTGTGACCATATGAGAGTCATTTGCATTGGCATATGTGCTGATGTTATCACAGGCAGAGTTATCCTGAGACCACCATGGAGATAATCACGTAATCAAGCCTTTGGTGGCCTAGGCGTTCACAGGCCTGCCTCATGATAAGGGCTATGGTCCATAGGTAGTCAAGGAATGCTCTACTGTGACTTACAGATAGCAAATAGGTTATAGTTGCCCATGAGTGCTCAGCTCATAGGAACCCATAGTGAATGTACTATGAATATAGAGTAAAGTTCTCCTCACTGAAATTAGTTCTCACTTAACCTTACAATGGCTTTACTATTCCTAACTAAACTGTAAAAATCAATCATTTGGAAATTATCATAAAGAGAATTGACAGTCCTATCCGAGAGAAGTAGCTCAACTGTAGCTGGGAAGTCTGGTTGGATGGATACTCTTTTTAAGGGGGTGGATGTCCTGAACTGGATGTGTACTACCACATGGGAGTAGTGCTTTTCAGCTTTGAAACTAATTATTTCATTAGCAAGGTGATCAAAAAGCAAAAGGAATGAAATTAAGAAGAAAGTGAACATCTACAAACATTTAGTGTTGCTTTTCCGTTTCTCAAGGGTATTGACAAGGAATTTATAATTTACACAAACTTTGTCTAATCATAATGGGGTCTGCAGTGAAGTCAATGAATAGATACAAATGGATGAGAAAACACAAATCTGCTTAGGAAGCGTCAGCTTCTAGTTAAAAAGTTAGCAGCTATTTTAGGAAGATTGTCTAAAGGCAGTGACTTAGCATGTGTGGCAGTAGAAGAGGTGCTTACCTATTGCTCTCTGAACTATGAACTCTAATTAAGAGACTCTTAACTTCACTTCTCTAGAACTTCACTCATTTTCAATTGCAAGTTTTTATTCTCATACAAAAAGTAAAATAGCTGTTAGTATGTTGGCTCCAGAAGTAAAACAAAGAAAAAAAAAAAAAAAAAAAGGAGGGGCCTCCCTGGTGGCGCAGTGGTTGAGCGCTGGGTTGCAAAGCTGCCCGAAGCCTCCGCGGTGCTGGTTCGATCCCCGGCTGCTCCCCGGCCACCGGAGGAGGGTCCCACATGGCACGCAGACCTCTCCTGCCGCCCGCTGCTCCCCTCAGCAGTGTACTTCGGTCCTTCTGCCTGCTCTGCTCCCAGCTCTGGCTCTGGTGAATTCTCTCACCCTCCCGCGCTTCTGACTGTACCCAGTGCTTGTATAAATAAATAAATAAATATTTTAAAAAAAAAGAACTAATACAAATTATATCAGTTTTATATGGTTCTCATGTCTCAAATCGTTCCAGTTACTTAACAAAACAAGGTTTTCTTTATAATTCAATTCCTGGAATTAAAGTGAAGCTTTGGGAAATTAATTCCATAAACACACAATATCTACATGATTGTTAATTCTAGTTCATATGCATTAAAAAATTACTAAATTAAAGTCAGTAAATTATTTTAACAGTTACTATGAAAAAATATTTGGCATGACAGAGCATCATTATAAAAACATGATCTTACTAACTTAAGCATGATCTTACTAACAAGAAACAGGCCTTCCTGGAGTCCTAGGGGTTAAGTTTCAGCGCTATCACTGCTAAGGCCTGAGTTTGATCCCTGGCCAAGGAGCTGACCCACATGGCATAGCAGATCTCTCCTGTCTCGCCTGCTGCTCCCCTCAGCAGTGTATTTCAGTAAATCTGCCTTTTCTACTCCCCACTCTGTCTCTGGTGAATCTTCTCACTCCCCATGTCTCTGGCCTATACCCCAGTTCTTCTATGCAAAAATAAATAAATAAATCTTTAAAAAAATAAAGAAACAAGAAGCTTTTGAAGTTCATTGTGATAGATATATTATTCAACAGTGTGTCCAAACAAGCTGTGATGTCCTTGAAATACAGAAACTGTAATTATCAAAATTTTAAAAGTGTTCTTATAAACTCACTTTTTGTAGATGCTAAGCAGTAGTAGATCTTTTGATAGATGGCTTTTCTTTAAAAATTATTGAACCTTGGAAGAATTACATTGAAATCAACCTAAGAGCCTGTTATGCTTTTGACATATTCTTTGTAAATGAATTGTCCTTTTTGGTTGTGTGTTCCTTTCAAAATCAATTCTAAATCTTTCATTAGTGCATTCAGTGAGTTGAAAAAACCTTTAGCTTTTGAAATTTTAGAAAGTTACTGTTGTTAAAATAAAACTGCAAACTAGCCAGCATGAAACTGTCTCTAGAGAAACAGTAAATTACACAAGGGAGTGCCATGTGTGGTTAATGTTAAATTGTCAAATCTTTTGCTGTGTTTTGGGATATTTTAGTTTGTAGGAGGAATATTTGATTGAATTTATATGTTTAACTGGATCTCTCCATAATCTGTGTGTGTATTACATAAAGGTGACAGAATCTGTGATTTTTTTTCAGCATTCAATTTCAACAAAAACTCAAAAATATCAGAGACAAATTATGAATTTTGTCTTAAAATGCATCTATTATGAAAGGTTACTGTGCAGTGCTCTGTGGATTGAACCTGTGAAAATATTTGACATACTGAAATGAAAACAATACTGAGATACAAGAATGTCTTCCATTTGTTAGATATTTTCTGAATTTTCAGGTATCTCAGCTTTTGTCGAGAGAGGATGTTTCTTCATTAAAAATATACTCTTCGGGCCTCCCTGGTGGCGCAAGGGGTTAAGCACCACATTATGAAGCAATCTGCAGCCTCTGCAGCATGAGTTCAATCCCTCAGCTGGCCAGGGAGCAACCCACATGGCGCAGCAGACTTCTCCTGACTTGCCCGCTGCTCCTCTCCGCAGTGTACTTCAGTCAATCTGCCTGTTCTGTTCCCCACTGTCTCTGGTGAATCCTCTCACCCCCTGCCCCATACCTCTGGCCTCTGCCCCAGCTCTTGTATGCATAAAATAAAATAAACCTTTTAAAAAATATACTCTTCATTGAAAAGCCACAATGTACCGACAATGTAAATTCATAAGCCATAAAATGTATCTTGGAATAAAATTCCAGGAAATTATATGGAAATATTGAAGATAATAAATGTATTGAAAAACAGTCTTTAAAAATGGGATTATAGGGCCTCCCTGGTGGCACAAGGGGTTAAGACACAACCTATGAAGCTGTCCGCAGCCACTGCAGCATGAGTTTTATCCCTGGCTAGGGAGCTACCCACATGGTGCAGTAGACCTCTCCTGACTCTCCCGCTGCTCCCCTCAGCATTGTATTTCAGTCAATCTGCCTGTTCTGTTCCCCACTCTTTCCCTGGTGAATTCCCTCACCCTCCGCACCTCTGGCCATTACCCCAGCTCTTGTGTGCATAAATAAAAATAAATCTTTTTTAAAAAGTGGGGGGCCTCCTTTGGTGGTGCAGGTCGTTGAACACAACATTTAAAGTTGTCTGCAGCCTCTGCAGTGCCTGTTGGATCCCGGCCAGCCGGCAAGAATCCCACATGGTGTGGCAGACCTCTCCTGTCTCACCCACTGCTCCCTTCAGCAGTGTATTTTGTCAATCTGCCTTTTCCGTTCCCCTCTCTGTCTCTGGTGAATCTTCTAACTCTCCCTCAAATCTGGCCTGTACCCCAGTTCTTGTATAAATAAATAAATAAGCAAATAAATAAATAAATAAATAAATAAATGGGATTATATTGTTAAGTTGAGTGTTCATGTACTATACAAAAACAATTATTTCTAGTGTAGGAAAGGAAAGAGTTGCCCTCTCTTCTCTTAAGGTTCATGACTGGGTCTGAAAAGTAAACTGATAAATTAACAAGAGAAAAGCATAAAAATTATATCAAATTTTTGCATGTGTGATACCATGATTTATACCATGTGTGTGTAACTGCTTAAAGAACTGTTCAAACTGGTATCTGTAGTGGACAGTAGTTTTTGGAGATAAAACTGATAAATTTCTGGGAAGATCGTGTCAAAACTGAGTTAAATCATGGTAAGTTGTTGGTGTCCAAGAATTCCTTGGTGTAGAGAAGAACACCAATAGCCCCATTAGAAAATGGGCTTCAGGACACCAAAATTTTATATGTAAGTGGGAGCCTTCACAAAAGAATGAAAACCTTCCCATGTAAGTGACCAGAGCAAGAAGCTCTCAGACCTTTTAGATTATGAAACAGCAAATTTGGAAGAATTAACAAAACAAAGAGTTTTTACTGGGGGTAGTAAATGGTGAAATAACTAGAAAGATAAAGTTGAATTTAACTAGGTTTGTTTATGCAGATTTTTCATCATGGTTACCTTAATTTACTCTTACCATGTATAAGTTATACTGTTTTTTATTTTAGTTTTAGCATTTTTATATTTTTTAGAGGTTTCAGTTTATAATACAAAGATCCTTTTATCACTGCAGTGTGTTTCTCAGCCCCTCAGCCCCTGCATGCCTCAAGCATCCACTGATCTACTTTCTGTCACAATAATTATTTTAAACATCACTGTCATAGAATTTCACATGGAATCACTATATGAGTCTTTCATCTACTGAGTTTTTGAGATTCTTCCACATTGTTGTTTCACGTGTCAGTCCTGTCCCTTTTCTGGTAGTGTCCCTTCATATGGGTGTACAGGGACAGCTTGAAGATACCTTGGATTCAGTTCCAAACCATTGTTTGCAGAGAATAATATGATAAAGTGAATCACAGGATTTCTTTTTTGGTTTCTCAGTGCATACATAAATTATGTTTACTTTAAACTGTACTATCTAAGCAAATAAAATACACATTTCATGTGACACAGAAGTGAACACATGCTGTTGGCAAAACAGCACTGCTAGACTTGCTTGATGCAGGATTATCACAAACCTTCAATTTGTAAAAAGCATGGTATCTGTGCTTTGAAAATAAAATAAAGCACAATAAAATGCTGGTACCACATTCTGTTATATTCTGTTTTACAAATATACCAGATTTTATTGCATTCCATAGTATGTATTACCATGTTATCCATTTGCTATTTGATGGACATCTGATTTGCTTACAATTTCTTGTTAGCATTAATGATACTACTATGAATATTCATGTATCAGCCTTTATGCACAAATAGGTTTTTATTTATCTTGGGTAGATTCCTAAGAATGGAACTGCTGGGAGTGAGTGAGAGCTTGTTTTTAACTTTGCCAGAAACCTCCAACCAGTTTTCCCAAGTGATTATTCTGTTTTGCATTTCCTTTATTAATGCATGAATGCTTCTTTGTTTCATAACTGTATGATATTAGGTTCTTTAAATGGAAGGACACAACACAATGGCTTTAGGGTAGATGGAAGGCAGATATTTGCTACTTATAACTCCAAAGAAGGTTGCCATGCTGGGCTATACAGGATTGCATCCAGTAATACAGGAACAACAAACTGGAACCATGGGATGTGCCTCATGTATGCAAGTGGCCTGCAGTTAGGGCTGCCTGGTCTTTCTGAGGATCGGGTCATTTGACTAACTCCTCTTTCCAGAAAGAATTCCTGGGTGTTAGGTGTCAGAGTCTCTAGAGGTTGGGGGTGTGTGTATTACAACTCAGATTGTTTCAGTCTAATAAGGGAAGTTGTTGGAGAATAGGCTTAGCAAACTCCCTTCAAAGAAAAATTGGGAATTTTCAGCCATGACTTTAAAACTGGATCAACTAAGCACTTGCAAAATATACACAGTTAATCCACATGCTTGTCAACACTTGTATTGACAGCATTTACTTTTAAAAATTCTAGTCCTTATAGTGAACTTAAATTTGCTTTTCTTTCTGATTGCTGCCGATGAGCATCTTCTCATGTGGTTTATGGTTTATGGCCATTTCCACAGCTTATTTTATAAAGTGTCTGTTCAAATATTTGACTCGTTTTTTCAGTTTTTTGTTCTCCCCCAAAGGATTGTTTTGTGCTACTTTTTTTTTTTTTTTTAAGTTTCACCCATTCATGCATACAAGAACTGGGGCACAGGGCAGATATGCGGGAGGGTGAGAGGATTCACCAGAGACAGACAGAGTGGGGAACAGAGCAGGCAGACTGACCAAAACACAGTGCTGAGGGGAGCAGTAGTCAAGACAGGAGAGGTCTGCCACACACCATGTGGGTATCTCCCTGGCCAGCCGGGATCAAACCCATGCTGCAGAGGCTGTGGACAGCCCCATAGTGCTACACTCAACCCCCTGCACCACCAGCGAGGCCCTTTATTGAGTTATTTGATTCTTACTGACTTGACGAGTTTAATACAAATACTTTGCTATATATGTTTTTTTTTTTTTTTTTAAGATTTATTTATTTATACAAGCACAGGGTACAGTCAGAAGTGCGGGAGGGTGAGAGAATTCACCAGAGCCAGAGCAGGGAACAGAGCAGGCAGACTGACGAAGTACACTGCTGAGGGGAGCAGCGGGCGGCAGGAGAGGTCTGCGCGCCATGTGGGACTCTTGCAGGTGGCCGGGGATTGAACCGGTGCATCATCAACCGCTCACCGCTCAACCGCTGCACCATCGGGGAGGTCCAAATACTTTGATATATATGTTTTTCCTACTCTGTGGCTTACCTGTTCTTAATGGTGACTTTGAAGAGTAGGTCTTTAATTCCTCTGAAGTATAATTCCCCTTTATGGCTCATATTTTTTGTGTTCTATATATGGCATATTTGTCTAATTCATTGTCTAGAATCCATACATTTTGTAAATGGCAGGAGATAAGTGACAATGTTTTTTTCTCAAATAGACATTCAGATGTCCCAGTAACATTCATTGAAAAAGTTATCTGGTCTTCATGGAATCATAACTTTTTTTGTATCAAACATCAAATCATCATAAATCCTTGGTCTATTTCTGGACCATCTTTACAGTTTCATTGACCTACGTGTTTTCCTATGCAATGCAGACTATTAATGTAGAAATATGGCAGCTCTTAGAATTAAATGCTATAAGATTTTCAACTTTGTTTTTGAAATTGCTTTGGTCTTTCCATCGAATAAAAACTTGAATCCACTCAGTTTCTACAAAAATCCTGTTTGTATTTTGACTGAGATCATGCTGCATTTATAGACCAGTATTGGGCTGAATAGCTATCATAACCAGTGAGTCTTCCAACCTGTGAGAAAGCAGTATCCTTCAATTTATTTAGATCTTCTTGAATTTCTTTCAGTGATGAGTCATCGTTTTTATTGTAAAAGTCTTGGACAACTTTATTAAATCTTAATATTATTTATCCTGATATTTAATATTCTTCATGTGAAATGTCTCAGTAAATTTCACTTTCCTGTCATTTGTTGTTTCAATAGAGAGATATACATATAATTTCATTTTTTAATCTTAGCTTTCCTCCTAGCTAAGTACATCAGATATGCAGGATTTTCAGCCATTATTTATTCAATTATTTTTTTCTGCTTCTTTTTTCCTCTTCAATGGATTATAACTGCATATGTGAAAACTTTTTATATTGTCCTACAGGGCTTCGAGCATATGTTAATGTTTTTTTTTCCTGCTTTATCTTTTTCCTCTCTGTTTTTATTTTTTATTTATTTTATTCTTTTTTAAAGATTTACTTATTTATTTATACAAGAACTAGGTACAGTCAGAAGCGCGGGAGGGTGAGAGAATTCACCAGAGCCAGAGGGGTGAGCAGAGCAGGCAGACTGATGAAGTACACTGCTGAGGGGAGCAGCAGGTGGCAGGAGAGGTCTGCGCGCCATGTGGGACTCTTGCCCAGCAACCGGGGATCGAACTGGTGCTGCAAAGGCTGCGGGCAGCTTCAGAACCCAGCGCTCAACCGCTGCGGCACCGGGGAGGCCTTCCTCTCTGTTTTTAATTAGATACTTTTTGTTAATATAACTTCAAGCTCATTAATTTGTAATTCTGCCCTCTCCAGTTTGCTGTTGTGTTCAACTAGTGAGTTCTTTCATTTTAATTACTGCAATTTTAGCTCTAGAAATTCTGTGGAATCTTTTTAATTTTTATTTCTTTTTTTGATTCTCTATGTGTGTTCACAATCATTCAAACTACCGTGGCTTATTGTGGAGGACTATCGGCACCTCAGTGGTGGGAGAGCTATAGTGCCTATAAATTAGGGGGTAATCTTGTACTGTTACAACACTAGCAAGGATATAATACAATTCTAGTTCAATAACAATAAAAAAGTAAAGATGAGAGCATATTGTACATATTATCTTGCAATCTGCTTTTCCAATTAACATAACTAAAATATTTTTAATAGACATCCACAGTAATTTTTAAAATATTTAAAAATAAAAATCACTTTACACATATCTTAAGGTTCTAAAGTCTTGGCCTGCAAAATATATACTAAATATTATATTAAAAATCAGTAATATTTAAGGCAATAAATACATTTTTGGTGGATTCAAAAAAGGTGAAATCCATAATAATCATCTATTTAACAATTTTCAGTCAAGTGCCTAACCTACTAGGTGTAGCTTTAAGTGTATGGTCTTCAGTAAAGAAGCCAGAATCTGTGTCTAGAAGCATACCTCAGTACAACCTATAAAATTCCAATAAAAAGAAAAATTGGGCTCCCTGGTGGCGTAAGGGGTCAAGATGCAACCTATGAAGCTAGCCTCAGCCACTACAGCACAAATTCGATCCCCAGCCAGGGAGCCAACCATATGGCATGGCAGACCTCTCTTGGCTTGCCCGCTGCTCCCCTAGGCACTGTATTTCAGCCAGTCTGCCTGTTCTGTTCCCCACTCTGTTTCTGGTGAATCTTCTCATCCCCCACACCTCTGGCCTATACCCCAGTTCTTGTATGCATAAATAAATAAATCTTTAAAAAAAAAGAAAAAATATCCTCTCAATTATTTTTAACTAAAATATAAAATCATACTGAAATTATACACTGTTTAGAAATGAAAGGAAAAAAATACATGTCAAAACCAATGATAATTTTTTATTATTTTTTTTTTTATAAACCGCAATTCAGATAAGAAAATTTCAGCAGTTACATTTAAAAGGTCTTTAGTAGGGGGCCTTACTGGTGGCACAGGGGTTAAGTCTCAGCACTATCAAGATCTCATTAGCCACTCTGACATGAGTTTGATCCTCTGCCAAAAAGCTAACCCATACAGCATAGCAGACCTCTTCAGTCTTGCCCACTGCTCCCCTCAACAGTGTATTTCAGTAGATCTGCCTGTTCTACTCTCCATTCTGTCTCTCACCCCTGTAATTTGGCCTACACCCCAATTCTTGTATGCATAAATAAATAAAATAAATCTTTTTTTAAAAAAAGATATTTAGTAGACTTTCCAGTGCATCTGCATAGATTCAACTACTAATCTGAAAGTTTGTAAAACTTTATCACAAAAGTTGACTTAAGTTGTTTAACAAAGTCTGTCACCTTAGTATATTTTATAGATATGTATATGTATTTCTTTCAGCAGTTCTATGTATTATATATTGCATTAGTAAATTGAAAATGACATACATTCTGTATAATTTATTAAGTGAAACTTTCATCTTTAAGTTGTTTAATATTCTAAGTCAGTGTCTTATATATACTTATCTGCAAATATACATATCACTATGACCTTCCTAGTTTATATACATTGTTTTATATTTTAAAATATTTTTCTAATTCTTTGCTTTGTTTGGTGTTTCAAATTCTGATAACATAATTATATATCTCAGATTGCAATTGCATTTATAAGTAGGGACTGCATTTTTTACACGTTTCAATTTTATGTAGTTTTTAATATCCTTAGGGTTTTAGTTGATTTTGACACTTTTTTATAAAGATTTATTTATTTATGCATACAAGAACTGGGGTACAGGCCAGAGGTATGGGGGGTGAGAGGATTCACCAGAGACAGAGTGGGGAACAGAACAGGCAGACAAACTGAAACACACTGCTGAGGGCAGCAGCTGGCGAGACACGCGAGGTCCGCTACACCATGTAAGTTGCTCCCTGGCCGGCCTGGGATGGAACTTGTCCTGCAGAGGCTGCGGATTGCTTCATAGTGTGGTGCTTAACCCCTTGTGCCACCAGGGAGGCACAATTTTGACAATTTTTATACTCAGACAAGTAAAGGAAATTGTTGCCCAATTTAGAACTTTAATATGGGTATTTTGATTTTAAAATATTTTTATAGTTATTGAAATATTAAGGTATAGTAAAGCTATAGCTGTTTTTGTTAATCTTAAATGCAGGTGTGCTTTCTTTTTATAGAAAAATCTAACACATTCCAGTATTTTATTAATACACAATCTCATTTTCCCATATGTTCAAACATTGTTACTACTACTTCTTATCTCTTTGTATTCTTGCATTTATTATTTTATGGAACAGCAACCTTTTAATTTTCTTTATATGAGACAAGTAGTAATTACATGTGGTTAAATTTATTTACTATGCTTTGCTTGATTTTTACTTTGTTCTGTGCTGACAGTTTATTTTGTACTCATTGAAATCTAGTATTTTATCACATTCAAAAAAAAGTTGCTTCATTGCTTTATGACTTTCTTACCAATGCATCTTATTAGTAGTAGTAATCACTTTGTGCAAAGAACAATCCTATTGTATTCCATGTCATGAACTCCACTCTTTACTTTCCTTCCAGAAGACTTCTGTGGTCAGTTGTAGTCTTGGACAGTCCATCAGATCTTAGTCCTTTAATTTTCTACCATAAAATGCAATACTTACCCCAGGCTGTTCTCTGCATATGTTTTCAGAATGAATTTTGATTGCTTCTGTGTTCTGAACAAACTTTTATTGAAGCATGATTTACATACAATAAAATGAAGATGTCTTAATCATTCAATTTAAGTATGGATAATTACTTAGTTCCATCTTACCATCATTCCAGAGAATATATTTCATGTATATTGCTATTTAATTTCCACCTCACCTAATTCCACAGAGGTAACTACTTTCTGGTTCCAATCTCTATACGTTACTTTTTCATGTCCCTACAAGTTATAAAGTAGAGTATATAGGAGATGTTTTGTATCTGACTTCTTGTAGTCAGCACAGTTTTTTTAGATTCATCCATGGTGCTGTGCTTGTTTGTATTTTGGTTCTTTTTATATGCTGAGTAGTGTTCTGCTGTACAAATATACTCTGATCTGTGAATCCATTCTCCTTCCAATAGGCCTATGAATATCTTCCACTTTGGGCTGACACAAGTACAGTACCATGAATATTTTTGTAGTCTTTACATGAACACACACTTCTACAGCTCTTAGGAGAATAATATGGAATGGGTACTGCTTTTGCCTGTGTTGAAAGCCATAAGAATTTGACAACTTCCAAAGGGCTTGCAACATTTTACTTTCCTACCAAAAATTTATAATAGTCCTAGAGGCCTCCCTGGTGGCTCAAAGGGTTAAGCACAGCACTGTGAAGCTACCTGCAGCCTCTGCAGCACGAGTTTGATCCCCAGCCGGCTGACTAGGAAGCTACCCGCATGGCGCAGCAGACCTCTCCTGTCTTGCCAACTGCTCCCCTCAGCAGTGTATTTCAGCCCATCTGTTCTGCTTCCCACTCTCTCTGGTGAATCCTCTCACCCCCCGCGCCACACCTCTGGTCTGTACCCCAGTTATTGTATGTATAAATAAATACACCTTTAAAAAAAAGGGGGGCCTCCCCTGGTGTCACAGGTGGTTGAGCACCACACTGTGAAGCTTCCGGCAGCCTCTGCAGTGCCGATTCGATCCCAGGCCACCGGCGAGGGTCCCACATGGTGCTACAGATCTCTCCTGCCTTGCCCGCTGCTCCCCAGCAGTGTATTTCGTCAGTCTGCCTGTTCTGTTCCCTGCTCTGGTTCTGGTGAATTCTCTCACCCTCCCATGCTTCTGACTGTACCCAGTGCTTGTATAAATAAATAAATAAATCTTAGGGGAAAAAAAAGAGTCCCAGTTGCTAAATCTCCTCACCAGCACTACGTAGTTTCAATCTTTCACCATTTAACCATCCCCCTGGAGTGCTCTGGTGTCTCCTGTGCATCTGTGCCATGCTACCACCTACCTGAATTCAATGTCCCATTGGATTCAGATGATTTCAACACATGATTAAGATTTTCCCTTAGCAGGGTTTGGATTGTGAGTTAATTTAACGTGAGGTTTTTTGTTTGTTTGTTTGTTTTTTGAGTTTTATACTCTAATAGATAACTTAGATAACGTTCATATCTGTTGCAGTCTCTGTCCTGAATTTTGACGTTTTGGGTCTCTGGGTTTCAGTGTGCAGAAGGAAATGTCCCTAACCCCCTGGGGTCTTTGAACAAATAAATTAACAACAATTAGAATAGTAGGAGAAAAATTTCAAACTTATGGAGAATTTACATAACTTTAAGTTCTAGGGGAAAAAAAAAGTGTTTGTATCTTGAACTAAAGAAGGGGGAGGGGGCCTTGAACAATAAGAAGAGAAGAAGCAGACACGTGTCACTAAGGAGATGACTTTATATAACAAAACTTGCCTCAACATTTGCAGTGCCTTAAGAAAGGTTTCTTTGATGGAAAGGTTATTTTTGGAGATGTTCCTAAATCTAGGTAATCTATATTCTTTAATTCTATGATAACAGTTTCTCTTGAGGCCCACAGGGCCTTGATTGGTCTTAGCTCCATCAACCAAGGTGACGTCTATTAGAAAAGACTTGCTCCGGACACTTAGGAAGTTTTTTGTTTTGTTTTTTTTTTTTAAGATTTTTTTATTTATTTATACAAGAACCGGGGAACAGGCCAGATACGTGGGAGGGTGAGAGAATTCACCAGATACAGAGCGGGGAACAGAACAGGCAGACTGACAAAATGCACTGCTGAGGGGAGCAGCAGGCAAGACAGGAGAGGTCTGCCACGTCATGTGGGACCCTTGCTGGCTGGCCAGGATCAAACTGGTGCTGTAGAGGCTGCGGACAGCTTCACAACACTGAGCTCAACCACCTGCGCCATCAGGGGAGGCCCTGCTTAGAAAGTTTCGATGAACAATTTTAGAGAGACCGATCCTACGGGAACTTCTCCTTACTCGCCAGGTGTGTTCCTGGTTTCCTTCCCTTTGGCTGTTTCTCTCTGATCTGCTGCACACTGTGCTCAGTTCAGACCCAGACTGCCCAGAAGGGTTTCTTGCTTTCCTACTATATCCCAAACAGGTCCATGGTTGATAATGTTTTAGCATCTGAAACACCAGACCAGTCCACTCATAGCCATTAAAGTTGGTGAGCATTTGATTGTCTTATCCTCACAAGGCACCCTGCAGCAACAAAGGCATCTTTTCCCCCATAGAAGTGCTCCCTGCTATCTGCATTTAGTCCATTTGGTCCATTTGCAGCCTCGGCTCTATATGATTATTACATTGAACCAACAACAAACCCACCTGTGGCTTTATAGTTTGATTCCTCCATAGGTTGGAAATGACTCTTGAGACTACAGATGCTAACTGGAAGTAGTTTCCTAGTGACTCATTTGTATAGCAACAGTTCTCTTTTGGGTTTTTGTTATTTTCCCTGCTGAATCAACTTTCAGATCACTATTGCTGCTTGTTACCGTTGTTACAGCACAGAACTGGGTTTACAGATTCTTCTTGTGTCCTTTCTCTACTGATTTTCTTCTGTTTTCAAAGGAAAGTCAGTCATTGAATGTGGTATTAGTCATGTGACAAAGTGTCTTTGCCTGTGTTCAACTTCTCACTACAGCTTGTCCTCACTTCGCAGTCTCTAGGAAAAATCTGAGGCAGTCTTCTCCTTTTTGTCTCACAAGTTGTTGGATATTTTTTTTCTCTCTAAAGTTTGTGTGTGTGTGTGTAATGTATGTATCCTTTAGCAGTCTTGAAACAGGAGAGATGTCTATTCCTTAAGATATGCTCCTCCATGGGGTCTAGGGTGCCCCCTAGCTAGTATTCTCTTAAGTCCTCTTGTATCCCCATTCCTTCACATGTAGGATTTACTGAATGTAGTTTCAAAATTTGTGAATGATCCTTGTGATATTATTGATATTCCTGTCCAGTTGACCAGTGATAGGTTTTCTGGGTTGGTGTTTCTCTGACAAGACTTTTTCAGTATTTCTATTTAGTTGTTTTCACCTTCTAGAAAGTTTATTTACACCAAGACTGATAGAATTGGTTGTTTTAACCTGCCTAATGCAATAACATAGACATTTCTTCATAGCCTGCTTTTCCAAAGAGTATTCTCTCTTCTTTTGCTCAGGACACTACTCCTGGTTCCTGAGCAGAGGGCTCCTGTCACCAACTACATGCTGCACTCCTTTGTGTACAAATCTGTTCCCTGTGAATGGTTTTGATTTTTTAATTTTTTAATTTTTTTTAAAATTTCTTATTATTCTTTAAAATTGTTGTAATTTATTTTAACATACATTTTATTTTTGTGAAATATTATCCTGTGCTTTGGAATGTTGGTATTTTATATTTTTAAACATTGTTTTAGTGGCAGTCATAAAGAGGAATATTCATGTTTCATGTTTTCCATACACTAGGATTTGGGCATGATATGGCAAATGTTGTACGTCCTTAATGTAATTATTTAACCTAGAGAAGATAATGTTGAAGTTTCAAGACAGAAATGATATAATAATTGAGTACTTTTTCTTAATGAGAAGGGGACTGGATTTAATCTGTTTAGCTTCAGAGACCCCTCATAGGAATAAATAGTAAATGGCATATTTGGATATAGTGAAAAGAGAAATTCCCAGTACTGCAGGCCAGATCCTCTGAAATGGACACTTGCTTCTGTTGGTGGTGGGCAAGCACTGAGTGACTAGTCTCACATGACAGTGGGAAGAAATCCTGAAAACAACCTGCTCTACCAACAACATGATAAACTATCAATAAAAAAAATCTGAATGTAATGTAATAAGGAGAGATTTTTATTCAACAGTGATATTACAATGGGGAAATCTCTGTGACATAGGGACTGCAAGCTTCTCCAGTTTGGCTAAATATGTTCTTTATGTAGAAGAGTAAGTGAGGCAAGAGGGAACTAGGTGTGAGGACTTGGGACCAGAGGCAGGAAAGACTGAAAGTACATCAGAGAAATTTTACCTGAGGCAACCTATTGTGTATGTGTGTGTGTGTGTGGGGGGGCATGATACACATTTGCTGTTCATGATAAAAATGAGTCAAAATTCAAACTTTGGAAGAAGCTAACACACCTTTTGTTGTGATTGATCAGTAGAAATAAAAAAAATAAAAACAGTTCAGCCAATCATTTATGAGGCAAAGATGGGAAATGTGGAGGTCTGTATCTGGCCTTGTCATGAGTAAACAGGGACCATTCTTACATATCACCTAAGTCATGTGGGGAAAAGCCAATTCTTTTCAGTCAGTCATTTTCTAGAATACAAAAGGGTGGAGGATTTTCTTAACCCTCAGATAAAACGTCAAGATTGTCTCCAGTTTTATTAACTTGGCAATAAACTGTACCCAGCTGTCATTTCACTTTCCTTAATCGTTTGTATGAAGTGCCTACCAGGTATCTTCACTGGACCTGCAGTTCAAATTGTGCACCACAAATTGTCCCATACAAATATTGCATTCTAAAAGTATTCTGTCGAGAAGGACATTTTCAGAACTGAAACTGGAGTTCATGAATGTCTTGTATTGGAAATGTGCAAAACCCAGGGTCAGAACTAGAGATGAACAAATACTGTGAAGGTCAAGCTAATAAGATTTGCTGATGCACTGAATTTGAATATGAAAGAACGGTGTTAGCTGCAAGAAGTTCAGTCTGAGTAATGAAATGAATGTGGGGTGGGGGGGCTCCCAGGTGGCCCAAGGAGTTAATCACAGCACTGTGAAGCTATTCACAGCCATGGTCAGGGAGCCACCTGCATGCCACAGCAGACCTCTCCTGTCCAACCTGCTGCTCCTCTCAGCAGTGTATTTCAGTCAGTCTTCCTGTTCTGTTCCCCACTCTGTCTCTCTCTGGTGAATCCTCTCCCCCTACACCTCTGGCCTGTACCCCAGTTTTTGAATGCATTAATAAATATATCTTTTTTTAAAAAAGAAATGAATGGGATTGATATCTGTGGATACTCAGAAGATACTCAGAAGAATGTGGAAAAAGTTAGGTGTTGGTGATGGTGGAAGTAGAAGTTCAGTTTTGAATGAGTTAAACTAGGCAAGCCTAAAATATATGTTGGAAGAAAATATTTGCACGTCATTCATCTGACAAGGGGCTAATATCCAAGATCTACAAAGAACTTATACAATTCAATCAGTACCCAATCAAAAACAAAATGAGGGGCCTTCCCTGGTGGCACAGGCGGTTGAACACAGCACTGTGAAGCTGTCTACAGCCTCTGCAGTGCTGGTTTGAACCCAACCAGCCTGCGAGGGTCCCACATGTTCCAGCATACCTCTCCAGTCATGCCCGCTGCTCCCCTCAGCAGTGTATTTCATCAGTCTGCCTATTCTGTTACCCGCTCTGTCTCTGGTGAATCCTCTCACCCTGCAGTGCATCTGACCTGTACCCAGGTTCTTAATAAATAAATAAATAAATCTTTAAAAAAAATGAGCAGAAGAGCTCAATAGACACTTCACTCAAGAAGACATATGGAACATGGTGGCAAGGAAATGCTGCGAGTAAGATCTCCCATTAAAAAAAAGTTAATAGGGAGGAAAAGCAGCAGGTCCCAGTGAGAACTGGGACACGGAAGATAAACAGATGACTCCAGGAAACTACCCAAAGAAGAAAGTCGCCATAAAAGAGGACTAGAAAGGAGGAAAGCTCAGAACCCTGCTACCCTCCCCCACCCACAAAGTCGGCACTCTCCGACCAACAGGAAGGAGGAAAAAACAAAAAAAAATTAAAACAACCAACAAGAACAAACTACGCATCAAGTGGGACGGAGAGTGGAAAGGAACTATTTCAGTCACACGGTGAAATGTAACTGTGGGGAACCCTGCAGGATTCGCCGCGGAGGTGAGTGAATGGCTCCAGGCATCATTAGAGAAAAACAAAGACTCCCGGAGACCTACACACTGACCCAGGCCAGCCGGTAAGCTTGTGCAGAAAAGCGGCACGAGTGAAAAGGATACGTGGATCGCGGCTGCCCAGATCCCCGCGCCTGCGACCTAGGCTTGCAGGGAGACGCGAGGGTCCCTCACTGAGGTGAATGTCCTCCCTGAGTAATCAGAAACCAGGCGCCCGGACACGGGAGTGTGGTGCAAAAGGCACCATTTCTGCGGACACTGAACTGGGCTATAGTCCTGGACCTGAGGGCTTTGGAACTGAGACCCGGGGCACGAAATTCGGGGCATGGCTTCCCCACCACGGTGGGGCACAAGGCAGACACAGCACCCCAAAGCCATTGTGGCTTTCCCCACCACTCCCACTCTGTTCCCCTGTCCCACGGGGTAAAAAAAAAACAGCCCCCCAAGGACACTAGGAGAGATCTCTGGCGCCACCTAGCGGCCAGAAAAAAATCACCAACACCCCATAGAATAGGGACCTTTCTTCAGTAAAAACTGCTTGAAACCGGCAAGACTAGCGGAGGAGCCAGTGGTGAGTTGGGAAGTTCGGCCCATGCCAGGCCCCTTCTGAGCAGCAGTCCAAGCACAGGGGGAGCGGGCACCCACGGCCAGGGCAGACCGGGCGCGCAGGGAGTGCGTCCCCACACTGCCACTTTAGAACAGGGACATTTCTTCAGTAAAGACTGCTTGAAACCAGCAGAAGTGTCCCAGAGGAGCCAGAGGTGAGCTGGGAAGTTTGCCCACACCAGGCCCGTTCAGGTCAGCAGTCCGAACCCAGAGGGGGAGCAGGCAACCACAGCCGGGGCAGACCGGGCGCGTGGAAGAGTGTGCCTGTCTCCAAAGCACCATTTTAGAACAGGGAACTTTCTTCAATAAAGACTGCTTAAATCTGGCAGAAGGCTCCCCCTGGAGCCTGAGGGAGAAGGTTCCCTGCACAGTCAGAGGTGAGCTGAAGGCCCCCACAAGCCTGGTCCCACCTGGCAGGAAGTCAGAGTCCAGGGGAAGATCCAGAGATTTGGAACCCAGAGTGCAATCCAGCTGTCCCACATGCAGGGAAGTCTGTGGGACTTCAAGACACACATTTGTAACTAAACACAGAAGGAGGAGAGATTCTGTGACAGTGACCATTAACATACGCAAAGTACCGCTGCCTCACTAGACTTCTGGCATAACAGTTTTAGACTCATTTGGATTGCCAGTTTCTGAAACTCCGGAAAGAACACACCAAAAAGATGCCAGCCAGTATGAGTGGCACAGTGTCCCAATGCATAAAGCAAATTAGAAGACAGACAGCAGGGAAAAGAAAAACTACAAGCAAAGTAGCAACACCTCAGAAAAAAGACACACCATAAAAAGAAAAATCCACCCACCAGCTTGCAACTACAGTGACTTGGAAGAAATTCTGAGCCTTCCAGAAAAAGAATTTAAAATTGCTGTGATGGAAAAACTGATAGAAGACATTAAGGAAAACAACACTCAGAAATGAAATAGAGTCCCTAAAGAGGGAAGCCATTAAGGAAAACAACGTTCAGAAGAATGAAATTGAGTCCCTAAAGAGGGAAGTGAAAGAAATGCAGGAGATCAAAGACTTAATGGAGATGCTAAAGAACTCTGGGAAAAGCAATGAAAGAAGAATAGATGAAATGGAAGAATGAATAAGTACTATTGAAGACACAGAAATAAAAAGAACCAAAACAGAAAAGGAAAGAGAAATATGAAGGAAAAAAACCAAAGACAGACTTGGGGAACTATCTGACTCCATGAGGAAAGGACATATAAGAGTTATAGGAATCCCAGAATGAGAGGAGAGAGATATGGGAACAGAGAAAATATTCAAGGAAATAATTGAAGAGAACTTCCCAAACGTGAACAAGGAGCTGAAAATTGATATACAAGAAGCTAGAAGAATACCAAACTTCCACGACAAAAGGAAAAATACAGCAAAACACATAATAGTAAAGCTCCTAAGAATCCAAGACAAGGAAAAATAATGAAGGTGACAAGAGGGAAGAAACAGATAACATTCAAAGGAAAACCAATCAGGCTGACATCAGACTTCTCTGAAGAAACACTAAGGGCAAGGAGAGAGTGGAGGGACATAGTCAACAGACTCCAAGAAAACAGATGCCAACCGAGAATACTCTATCCCGCAACTCTCCTTCCTCTATGAAGAAAGAATAAGGACCTTCCCAGACAAACAGAAACTCTGGAATTTCATTACGACTAAACCCCCACTCCAAAGAATACTACAAGGAATCCTAAAGCCAGAACATCAGAGGGACGAATAACAATGAAAGAAGGCCAAAAAAAAATTATTAAAAGAATAAATAAATGAAATCAAAGGAAAGACAAACAAAATAGCAAATACAGATGCTAGCATATCAATATTAACTCTAAATGTAAATGAACTAAACTCTTCAATAAAAAGACACAGAGTCACAGGCTGGATCAAGAAACAAAATCCAACCTTTTGCTGTCTATAGGAAACACATTTAGCTACGAAAGATAAAAATAGACTCAAAGTTAAAGGATGGAAAACAATCCTACAAGCAAATGGACCAAAAAAGAAAGCAGGACTAGCTATACTTATATCAGATAAAACAGATTTCAAACTCAAAAAGATCAAAAGAGACCCCAACGGTCACTACATTATGATCAAGGGGACAATATTTCAAGAAGAAATGACACTCATTAACATATATTCACCAAACGAAGGAGCACCAAAATATATCAGACAACTATTATCATCTTTGAAAACAGACATCAGAGAAAACACATACGTAGTGGGAGATTTCAACAAACCACTATCAACAATGGATAGATCAACGAGACAAAAAATAAGTAAAGACACAAAAGTGCTAAATAAGGATCTAGAGTGCTTGGGCTTAACAGACATCTATAGAACATTAAACCCAAAAATCTGAGTACACAGTTCTCAAGCACACACGAATCATTCTCTAGGATCAATCACATACTGGGACCCAAGACAAACGTCAACAGATTCACCAAGATTGAAATCATACCAACGATCTTTTCTGACCATGAAGGCATCAAACTAGAAATAAACCAGAAAAAGAAGGCAAGGAAATCTCCTACCTCATGGAGATTAAAAACCACACTACTGGAAGACCACTGGACTAATGAGGAGATCAAAGAAGAAATTAAAAAATTCTTTGAATTGAATGACAAGGAGGACACCAGTTTCCTAAATGTATGGGATGCAGCAAAAGCAGTAATAAGAGGAAAATATATAGCAATAGAAGCTTACATCAAGAAACAAGAAAGAACTCAAAGAAACAACCTAATCTTGAAGCTCAAAGATCTAGAAAAAGAGCAACAAAAAATCCCCAAAACCAGTGGAAGAAAAAAAAAAAAAAAAACCAAAGCAGAAATAAATGAAATTGAAACTAAAAAAACAATCCAAAAGATCAATGAAACCAAAAGCTGGTTCTTTGAAAAAATCAATAAAATAGACAAACCCTTAGCCAGGCTCACAAAGGAAAAAGGGGAGAAAGCACAAATAAACAGGATCATAAATGAAAGAGGTGAAATCACAAGGGACACAGCAGAAATCAAAAGAATTATCAAAAACTACTATGAATAGTTATATAGAAACAAGTTCAATAATCTAGAGGAGATGGACAAATTCCTACAACTCTACAATCACCCAAAGCTAGATAAAGAAGAAATAGAACACCTAAACAGACCAATTACAAGCAGTGAAATTAAAATGGTAATCAAAAACCTCCCCCAAAACAAAAGCTTAGGGCCTGATGGATTTACAAATGAATTCTACCAAACGTTCAGAAACGAATTAATGCCTTTCCTTCACAAACTCTTCCAAAAAATTGAGAAGGAAGGGATAATACCAAACATGTTCTATGAAGCCAACATTACACATATACCAAAACCGAACAAGGACAACACAAAAAAAGAAAACTACAGGCCAATCTCCCTAATGAACACTGATGCAAAAATCCTCAATAAAATTTTAACTATCAGAATTCAACAACATATGCATAAGGTAATTCACCACGACCAAGTAGGATTCATTCCAGGATTCATTCCACAAGGATGGTTCAACATTCAAAAATCAATCAACGTTATCCAACACATCAACAAAAAGAAATATAAAAACCATATGATAATATCAATAGATGCTGAGAAAGCTTTCAACGAAGTGCAAAACCCATTCATGATAAAAGCCCTTGAATTTCTTGGGATACAAGGAACCTACATCAACATCATAAAGGCCAGATATGACAAGCCAACAGCCAGTATCATTCTCAATGGTGAAAAGCTGAAAGCATTACCATTAAGATCTGGAACAAGACAAGGATGTCCACTCTCACCACTGCTTTTCAATATAATACTGGAAGTCCTAGCCAGAGCAATAAGACAAGAGAAAGACATACAAGGAATCCAAATAGGAAAAGAAGAAGTCAAATATCAGTATTTGGAGATGATATGATAATATACATAGAGAAACCTAAAAACTCCACAGAAAAACTAATTCAACTCATCAATTAGTTCAGTAAAGTGGCAGGATACAAAATCAACACGCAAAAGTCAGTAGCCTTCCTATACACAAACAATAAATCTAAAGAAGAAGAAATAAAAAAAAAACATCCCTTTTATTATCAAAACAAAAAAAAAATAAATACTTGGGAATAAATCTAACAAAAGAGGTAAAGGACCTATACAAAGAAAACTAGAAAACACTGTTAAAAGAAATAGAAGACACAAAGAAATGGAAAGACATCCCCTGCTCATGGATTGGAAGAATAAACATGATTAAAATGGCCATCCTACCAAAAGCAATCTACAGATTCAATGCCATTCCAATCAAAATTTCAATTTTGTTCTTCAAAGAAATAGAACAATTATTGATGAAATTCATATGGAATCACAAAAAACCCTGAATAGCCAAAACTCTCCTGAAAAAAAGAGAAGTGAATGGTGGCATCACACTCCGAGACTTCAAACTTTACTACAAAGCTATAATCATCAAAACTGCATGGTATTGGAATAAGAACAGATACACAGACCAATGGAATCAAATTGAAAATCCAGAAATAAACCCACAGATTTATGGTCAACTAATCTTTGACAAAGGAGCAAAGAATATGCATTGGAGCAAAGAAAGTTTGTTCAATAAATGGTGCTGGGAAAACTGGTCACTACATACAAAAGAATGAAGCTTGACTACTACCTAACACCATACACAAAAACCAACTCAAAATGGATTAAAGAACTAGACATAAGACTTGAAACCATAAAATACTTAGAAGGAAATATAGGCGAAACACTACATGATTTGCACATCAAAGACATCTTTACAGACACATCACCCAAAGCAGTCATAGGGAAGGCAAAGATCAACAGCTGGGACTACATCAAATTAAAGAGCTTCTGCACAGCAAAAGAGACAATAACAAAAACAAAGAGAAACCCCAAAGACTGGGAGAACATTTTTGCACACAACACTAATGATAAAGGACTGATCACAATAATCTGCAAAGAGCTGATGAGACTCAAGAAAAACAAAGAAAATAATCCAGTCAAAAATGGGCAGAAGAGCTAAAAAGAAATTCCTCTGAAGAGGAAATGCAAATGGCCAACAGGCATATGAAAAAATGTTCAACATCACTTGTCATCAGGGAAATGCAAATCAAAACTACAATGAGATACCATCTCACACCAGTGAGAATGGCACATATTAAAATAACTAGCAACAACAAATGTTGGCGAGGTTATGGAGAAAAAGGAACTCTCCTGCACTGTTGGTGTGAGTGCAAACTGGTCCAACCACTATGGAGAGCTGTGTGGAGATTTCTGGACCTACTAAACATAGAGCTTCCATGTGATCCAGCAATTCCACTCCTAGGCATTTACCCAAAGGACACAGAAACATCAATTCCAAAGAGCACCTGCACCCCTATGTTTATAGCAGCACTGTTTACAATAGTTAAGCTTTGGAAACAACCCAAATGCCCAAAAATAGATGACTGGATCAAGAAGATGTGGTACATATACACCATGGAATATTACTCAGCATTCAAAGAAGATAAACACATGCAATTTGCAGCAACATGGATGGCGCTGGAAGGGATCATGCTCAGCGAAATAAGCCAAAAAGAAAAAGAAAAATACTGGAAGGTCTCACTCATAGCAGGAATCTAGAAAACTTAAATAAGGGACCAGTAAAAAGAGTAACTATAAGAAAGAAAATATCAAAATCAACAAATAACTATGAACAAGCGACACTGTATGGGGTCTGGGGGCGCGGAAAGGAGGGCTTGGGGTAAAAATAGGGGGTTGTAATTGTATGTGGAATATAAAAATAGAATTTAAATTTAAAAAAAAAGAAAAAAAAAAGAAGACATATAGATGGCCAACAGGAAAATGAATAAAAAAATGCCCAACATCACTTCCCGTCAAGGAAATACAAATCAAAACCATAATGAGATACCACCTCACTCCCTTGATAATGGTACATATTAAAAACTAAAACCAAATTAGTGACTAGTGTATGAAGAAAAAGAAACAGTGGTACATTATTAGTGAGCATGTAGACTGTTATAGCCCCAGTGGAAAACAGTATGGAGGCTTCTCAAAATATTAAAAATAGTGGGTCCTCTCTGGTGGCGCATGGGGTTAAGTGCAACACTATGAAGCTATCAGCAGCCACCGCAGCACAAGTTTGATTCCTGGCTAGGGAGCTAACCCACATGGCACAGTAGACCTCTCCTGTCTCCCCCTCTGCCCCCCTCAGCAGTGTATTTCAGTCAATCTGCCTGTTCTGTTCCCCACTCCATCTCTGGTGAATCCTCTCACCCCCATACCTCTGGCCTGTACCTCAGTTCTTGAATGCATAAATAAATAAATCTTTAAAAAATATTAAAAATAGATATACCATAGGATCCAGCAATTATTTTCCTAGGTAATTACTTGATGAACACAAAGGAACTAATTTGATGGGATATATGAATACCTATGTTCAAGTGCATCATCAAATTATGGAAACAACCTAAATACCCAATGACAGAGCAGTGAATTAAGAAGATGTGGTAAATATACAAGGTGAAATACTACTCAGCTATTAAAAAAAGGTGAACTTTTATCATTTGTGACAACTTGAATGAATATGGAGAGAATTATGCTAAGTCAGTTAATTCAGAATGAGAAAGAAAAATACTGGATGATTTTACTCATATATGAAATGTAGAGAAACAAAACAAAGGAACTGATAAAACTAAAATAAGAGACCCTAGAAGGGACTCCCTGGTGGCACAGGCAGTTGAGCGGGGCACTGTGAGGCTGTCTGCAGCCTTTGCAGCACGGGTTCTAGCCCGGCCGGCCAGCAAGAATCCCACATGGAGAATCAAACCTCTCCAGCCTCGCCCGCTGCTCCCCTCAGCAGTGTATCTCATCCTTCTGCCTTTTGTATTCCCTGCTCTGTCTCTGATGAGTCTTCTCACCCTCCTAGGCATCTGGCCTGTACCCCAGTTCTTGTATAAATAAATAAATCTTTTAAAAAAAAAAGAGACTCTAGAAATATAACAACAGAATTGAGGCTACTGGAGGGAGAGAGGAGCAGTGGGTGGGAAAGAAATGGGAGGGGGTCCAATGGTCCTGTTAAATGGACTATGGGTGCATTGATATTGGGGCATGCTATGGTAACATACATCTGAGAAAGTTTGAACTTACTCCCCTAAATCATATACAGTGTTGAAAAAACAACATTGCATCAATAAAGAGGGAGAAAGAGAAGACAAAAAACACAAAAAGAAAAATGTAAAACTTTAACATAAGTCAAGTGATTTTTTTCAAGTAGGGAGTAGTGTGTGGATTTCAGAGGAGGGATCCAGACAGAGAGCTGAATATTAAAGTTACCCATAAATCATCATATTCAGACACTAGGAATTTATTATTGTATAATGGGGAGAGTATATTAAATGGGCAAGACCAGTAGTAGTCTTACTGGATTGTAGGCTGATGGATAGAATTTGGGAGTGAGGTAGGCTTGCTATTTTCAAAAACAATTTTCTTTAGTCCTGGAGCTGGATTTTTCTGTTGATCTGAATAACATTTTATAAATTAGTTGACCTTGGTACAGACTGTAATGTTGATTTGATATAGTTCATTGCTATGTTCTTCTGTCCTCTATTATCCCCAGTGGTTAATTCATTTCTTGGAAGAACTCTGTGGGAATCAAATAGTTCAGTAATATTAGAATGAATCTGGGTAGAGAGTTTTCATCACATATTCAAACCCCATGCTGGAAACAAGATAAAAAGCTCTAAGGGTACGATTCAATGTATGTAAATATATGTACTCATGCAACAAGTTCATGAGCAAGTTGATTATTGAACAGATTTGTTCGTCATACTAAGTTTCCATATCTGTGTTGTATACTGAAGTATAAATAGAAAATACACAGGGTTTCTGAAAGCATGGTGACAGATGGAGCTAAAGTTCATGAAATCCCTCCTACTGCAAGCACAAAATACTGGAGATTATATACATATATACAATATGATATAATTTATATAATATAATGTATATATAAAAAATTGAAATATGTAGCTTGGTATGAAAGGGAAAGAAAGTTTTAACAGCAAGTAAAGTACCTCAGGTGCTAGAAACGAACATAGAAGTGAAAAATTAGAGTAACACCATCCAATTCCACAGTGACTCTAGGAGTTTGATACTGGATGGAGGCCCCAAAGATTGGTGTTATGATCCCAGGGAGGGACAACATTTGGCTTTAGATGTGTGTCAGAAGACTTACATTTTGTGCTTGAATAAAGTTGAATCTGGATTGTGTGAGGTGGTGGTAAAACTGTGCAAAACCTGGGATAATGTTCGTAACATCTGTGCACTTTCAACAAGACATGACAGACTCTGTGCAACAATATGGTTTACATACAAAGGTGTGAACGAAATAAGGAAATTGGGAAAAATAAAAGTGTTTCTAAGGCTACAGATACCTCTCTGTCCTATTCCAGATAGCGTCCACATAGTCCAGTAGTTCAAAACAACAGCTGTGGATACAAAATGCTGTTGTCCCTTCAGTGAGAGCCTGGAGCAGATGGCACACCAATAAGTGAAACAGTGGATCTAGCGATTGGAGGTAATCATAGGTAATGCTTCTGAGGTTGCACTGCAGCAGCCAGCAGCACCTATCTGGAGGCCTGGGAGGCAGCACCAGAGGCTATAGCAATAGGAGGTAGTACTGGAGGATCAGAAGGTGTGGACAGTTTTTAGAGATGGCCGGACAGCTCTTAGAGGTAACTGGGCACAAGTCAGCAGCATCAGCGAGCACTGGTCAGCAGGCAGTGACTGGGAGAATCAAGTAGCATTGAAAAGCTCTTTGAGAGGAGGTGCCAGAGGATCAGGCACCAGTGTGCCGCTCCTGGAGGTGCCAGGTGCAGCTAATGGCACCTATCAGCAGGCAATGTGGAAACAGAACTAGAGGCAGGAACAGCAGTTGGACAGTCAGATAGTCAGGTGGGGGTGCCAGAGATCAGGCAGCAGCAATCAAAGTAATGATTGGAGAATTGAAGGCAGGAACCAAAGACCTCAGAGATCTGAAGCAAAGGAGAAATTGTCTCAGTGAGTTTCAGATGTCTGAGTCTCTGAAACAAAGGTCTAAGTGCCTGAATCCCTCTGCTGCTCAGGTTTATATCCCATTTAGGATGCCCCAGTCTCAAATTTGATTTATGCCTTTTAAAAACTGTGCTTGTTTAGAAATCAAAACCCCGGGCCACTCCCTGGTGGCACAGGTGGTTGAGTGTCGCACTATGAAGCTGTCAGCAGCCTCTGCAGTGCCGGTTCAATCCCGGCTGGCCAGGGAGGGTCTCACAAAGCACAGAAGACCTCTCCTGTCATGTCCACTGCTCCCCTCAGCAGTGTATTTCATCAGTATTCCTGTTCTGTTCCCCGCTCTGTCTCTGGTGAATCCTCTCACCCTCCCACGCATCTGACCTATACCCTGGTTCTTATATAAATAAATAAATAAATAAACAAATAAATAAATAAATAAATGAATAAATGAATGAATGAATAAATGGATAAATGAATAAATGAATGAATGAATCTTTAAAAAAAGAGGAAAAGAAAAAGAAATCAAAACCCTAACACACATCAAATATGCCCTGCACCAAGGTCAGCAGTCCCACGCTGCGCCCAGTAGAGCTTTGCTGCATCTCCATACCAGGAACTGCAGGGGCACCTCTTAAAGTGGGTCATGGAGGGGTCAAAAACAAGACAGAATTAGAAATTGTCCAAGAGCAAAACCACTGGACTACCTTTGTTAAAGATGGTACCTCTGATTCTCTTCAGGATGTGCGAAAGAGAAGATAGACTCCAGAATGTAAAGCACTCAGCTCCAAGGCAGAGATGAGGGAGGGATAAAGGAGAAGAGTGGAAACCAAATGAAGTATGTGGAAGTGAAAATGGGAAACAAAAAGGGACTACTTGGTGCTATGGAGAAATGGAAAATTACACGAGAAGGGCAAGTTGGGGATTACTGAAAATTACTTGGTTGTGAAGATTTAGACAAAATGCATTTCACTGTGCAGTAACATCAGCACAGACTAGCAAAGGCACACAGGGACAGTGGTCAGCTTAGTGCAGGAAGAGCTTCACAGACCTGCCAAGTCTCTCAGCACTGTATTCCTAAGTCCTCTGTGCCACTGGGAGTTCACAGTTCTCAAAATTAATGTGTAGAATTCTGGCAGAATAAAGCTTCAACCATTCTGTAGGAATATTTTCACAATAAGGAGAAAGAATACCAGAAAACATAAAATGGCACCGACGATGAGGTTTTTTTTCATGTGTTTATTATTATTATTATTTATTTTCTTATATCATTTCTCATTTTTGTAGAGTGATTGATATCTCCCCTCAGCTATAGTCCCTGTAGTTCTCCCATCACTACCTCACCCATGAACCATCACCAAATTCTCTTGCGCTCTTCTCTCCCCTGTTTTGATCTCTGCTTCCTGCTTCCTGCTTCCCTGCTGCATGCATCAGCATGTGTGTTTTGACAATGAGAATATAATTGGAAATAACAAATTTATAAGATTAAGTATTAGAAGAAAGACACAAATGAGAAATATTAGAAGGAAAAAACTGAGACCTAACTACAACTAAAGTTGAAATTCTATAAAATTTACAAAAAGGAATACAGTGAATAATTATATGCAAAAGATATTGAACATGTAAGTGAACATTTTTTTGAGAAATAATATATTTTTACAATTGCCTTGAGAACAAAATAAAAGCATAAATAGCCATGTAGACATTAAAAAATACAAATAGTGGTTTAGTTTTTAAAAATATGCTCACAAAAAAATCAGACTAAGATTATTTTATAGATAGTTTTCATCAAACTTTCAAGAAACAGGTGTTAACATTTTTTGAAAAATGGATATGGACCTCTCCTAACTGTTTATGAAGCCACAAAATTTTGAAAAAGACAAATATCCCGAACTCAGCTCACAAAAATAAGTAAAATATTAAATCCATCAACATAGAATAAAACCTTATCATTATCATTTAAATTTTAACCATTAATTCATCAGTGGTCAAGACAAGATCAGTTGAGGTAATTAATCACATTCACAGATTAAATTAAAATGTCATTGTTTCAACACATTTGAAAGATACATGATAAAGTTCTGTTCCCATTCATGACTAACAAATTAAAAAATCCTATATAATGAATAAGAGCAAAGTTGTAAAATCTGATGTAGTATAAAAATGAGGTAAAAACAGTTGTGGGAAATCTCAGGAATGGCCGTGTTCTGTAGAATTTTGGTGCCATGAAAAGTCAAAACAGGAATTTCCTCCTCTGTTCTGAGGCTTTATGCTTCAAGTGGGTCCTGCATTCCTCCTTGAAGCTGCAGTTCTCAGGAAGGTCAAGTGAGCAAATCAGACACTATAGTAAAGGCAAAGTGGAAATGTTATACCAGGTCACAAGTGGAAATTAGTTAAGGACGTTGCCTGTGGCCTTGCTCCGTCAGGACAGTCCCATGGGGAAAAATCAGACTGAGCCCCATTGAGTTAAAGTATGAAAGAAACAGCCTCTGTCCCTACAGCAATGCCCTTTCAGCCCATAGGAGCTGGAGGCCCTCAAATAATGCAACCTACCTTGAGGAGCCTACCCAGGGCCATAATTTGGTTATTCCCAATCCAATTTGGGGTTATTTGGAAGGATAGGGCCAGTTTGTAAAAGATAAAGATTATCTAGTATTTGTCTTCCTCCTCCTGACTTATTTCACATAGCATAATCCCTTCTGTTCAATCCATGTTTTCACAAATAGTAAGGTATCATCTTTTCTTAAGCTGAATAGTCATCCATTGTATATATATACCACATGTTCTTAATCCACTCATCTGTTACTGGACACTGTATGAGGATGATGTTAGCTAATTATGGGTTTGTCAGATATGGCCTATAATATGTTAGGATATTTCCTGTCTATCACCATTTTACTAAGAATTTTTATCATAAATGGGTGTTGGATTTTGTCAAATGCTCTCTGCATCCATTGATATGACCATATGATTTTTATCTTTCCTTTTGTTGATGTGGTCATCAACACTGATTCATTTGTATATGTTGAACCATCCTTGCACCCCTGAAATATACACATCTGTCATGGTGTATGACCATAATGTATTGTTGAATTCAGTTGGCTGAGACTTATTGAAGATTTTTTTAAATATTTATTTATTTATGCATACAAGAACTGGGCTGCAGACCAGAGGTGTGGGGGGTGAGAGGATTCACCAGAGACAGAGTGGGGAGCAAAACAGGCAGATGTACTGAAATTCACTGCTGAGGAGAGCAGCGGGCCAGACAGGAGAGGTCTGCTGTGCCATGTGGATCACTTCCCTGGCCGGGGATCGAACTCATGCTGCAGTGGCTGCTGATAGCTTTATAATGCTGATGCTTAACCCCTTGTGCCCCCAGGGAGGCCCCACATTGAGGATTTTTGGATGTATGTTCATCAGGGATATTATTGGTCCCTTCCTTCCTCCCTGCCCTCCCTTCCTCCCCCCTCCCTCCATCCTTTGTCTTCTTTTGCTTCCAGAGTAATGTCATCAGAAATTCGTTTGGAAGTATTCCATGTTCCTCAATTTTAGGGAAGATTTCAATGTGACAAATATTAATTGAAGGTTTAATTGAAGTGAAACCATCTGATCCTGGGCTTTTGTTTTTTCGTAGCTAGGATAACTGATTTCCTTGCTTGTAATTCTTCTGTTCCAGTTTTCTATTTGTTTCAAATTCAGTCTTGGAAGTTTGTGTCCTTCTAAAAAATTTCCAGTTCTTCTAGGTTAACCATTTTATGGACTTAAAGTGGTTCACAGTAGTCTTTCGTGACTCTCTGTATTTCTTAATCATTTGCTGCAACTTCTCTTTCACTTCTGATTCTATTCATTAGTTTTCTCCCTTTTTGTTAGCCTAGATAGAAGTTTGTCTATTTATATTTTTCAAAGAACCAACTTTTATTTTCATTGACCTTTTGAGCTTTTATTTCTGTTATTTCCTTCCTTCTACTGGATTTTTTATCATTTGTTCTTCTTTACTTCATTGCTTAAGATGTAAGGATAGATTGTTTGATATATTTCTTATTTCTTGATATGGGTCTATATTGTTATAAATTTTTCCCTTATTATAGCTTCTGCTAAGTCCCATTGGATCTGATAGTACATATCTTTATTTTCTGTTTTTCCTCATATGTATTTTAATTTCTCCTTGGATTTGACATTAATAGTCATTCAGTAATATGTTTTTGAATCTCCATATATTTGAGGTTTTTTCTGTATGTATTTTGTGATTGATTTTTTTGTTTGATATCACTGTGATGAAAGAAGGTACTTGATATGATCCCAGTTTTCATGAATTTATTAGCACTTGTGTTGTGACCCAACATGTGATCTATCTTTAAGAATGTTCTGTATGCATTTGAGAAGACTGTGTACACATTTATTAGGGGTGTGATGCCCTATAAATGTCTGTTAAGCTCATCTGATCTAATTTCTCTATCATTTCCGTGTTAATTTTCTATCTGGTTGATCTGCCCATCAATGTGTATGGGTGTTGAGGTATCCTACTACTATTGTGTTACCATTAATGTCAGTTTTTAGTTGCTTTCTGCATTTAGTATATATAGGTGAGTGCTATGTTCTCTGCTTATTGACCCCTTAACCATTTTATGTCCATCTCTGACTCTTGTTACTTTTTTTAACTGAAAGTCTATTTTACCTGATATACGTGTGGCCCATATAAGTTCCTTCCTTTTATGGTAACATTTGTGTGTATGATTGTTTTTCAACCTTTTACTTTGAACCTATGTTTATCTTTTGAGCTCAGGTGGGTCTCCTGGAGATGTCAGCAATCTAGGTGTTGTTTTCTGAACCAACCCTCAAATCCACTTTTTGGTTGATTATTTTATTTACATTAGGATGATTATTACAAGGGAGTCCCTCACTGCTCTCCTCTTCCTCTTCTTATATACCCATTAACCTTATATTACCTTTTCTAATGGAGTCACATAGTTCTCCATTTCATCTCTTTTTTTTTTTTTTTTAACTTGTGTTTCTCTTCTTCCACTTGGGTCCTTTGTCCATTACTGTCTTCAAGGTCCTCATTCGGTCCTCTGTTTGGTCTATTCTACTTAGCATTCTCTAGAATTTTTTTATCTCATCTGTTGGGAGTTTTATGTTGTGAATTTTTTGTTATTTTCTTATTTGTGGCTCCAATTTCAGTTTTCTGTTCATTAATTTTATTTCTCAGGTCCTTCATTTATTTTTTCTGGATCTCAGTGTCTTTTGGGGTGGATTCTCTCATTTTGATGTCATATTCCCTTGATGTTTCAAGGGGCAATGTGTTATGTTTTTTGTCTGCCATTTTGTTGCTTAAATTTTCATTTTTAGAAATTATCAATTCCAGGGCCTCCCTGGTGGTGCAAGGGGTTAGGCACAGCACTGTGAAGCTATCTGCAGCCTCTGAAGCATGAGATCAATCCCTGGCCAGCCAGGGAGCTACCCACATGGTGCCACAAACCTCTCCTGTCTCACCCACTGCTCCCCTCAGCAGTGTATTTCAGTAAATCTGCCTGTTCTGTTCCCCACTCTGTTTGTGGTAAATTCTCTCACCCCCATCCCCCTGCCTCCATACCTCTGGCCTGTTCCCTAATTCTTGTATGCATAAATAAATAAATAAATCTTAAAAAAAAAAGAAATTATCAATTGCAGTAACTTAGTGAACTAAAGTACTTCTATTTTTCCCACAATTGACTCAAATTATTTGATTTGATTTTACTATTTTTGACCTTTGCTAGTTTCCATATGCACTTAGGGATTTTTTTTTTTTTTGCAGTTTTTGTGTCATCTAAACCTGGTGGGAGGGCGTGGAGAGTTCCAGGGATTTTTCCTAGGGTTTTTTCTTTGCCCATCAATTGGGGTTTATTCCCCTAGCTCCTCATTCTGTTTGATGAACTGTGATTATTTCTATGGCTTAAGCTATACTTATTTTCTTTACCAGTCTTCTTGTGATAGTTTTGCAGTAGAATTGCAGGTCATGGGGTATTGTGGTCCAAAAACCCAGCCCACAGAGTGAGGGATGAACTTGTGGTGGTTATGGCAGTTGTTGCAAGGGAATAAACTGAAGGCTGCATTCAACTCTTGGGCTAGGCAGACCAAGTGGTGCTCTCTTAGAGGTCCCATACTACAACTGACCCTTCATTGCAACCTATTTATGATCTTAGTAGGTTGGCTGCCAGTGCCTTTCCTTTGAACCTCACATACAAGCAGAGTGTCCATGTGGGCTGTGGAGTTGAGCCACAGAAAGTTGCAGATTGCGTGGTATTTAAGATGTCCAGATACATTCAAAGCACAGATGAGGAAGGGTTTGTTGCTTTGGGGACCTCTAAGCTTGCCATCATCAGCCCCAAGTGCTTCAATTCCTTCCTGACCAGCTGTCAGTGTTCTTTTCAGGAGGTGGCATTCACCTCCTGAAAGTGAGAAGTCCTGGAAACCCAATTGGTATGGGTCTGGTGCTTCTTAAGTGCCATGATTTTCCTAGTGGGATCATTTATCAGGTTTTCAAACCCTTCAGTGGCCACTGTTTCAGTTCCTGTGGAGCCACTGATCATCAGGTCCTCAGTTCTTTTCCACATGCAGTTGCTCCCTCATTGATGCCAGGCTGCTGTGTGTGTGAAGGAAGAGAGATCTTCAGGGTGTTGCAAGTCAGTCATTTAGATTACTTTATTGTGATTTCTTAAACTCATCTGGAATTTAATTATTTAATTTGCTATGTGAATATAGCACCCCCTAAGATGTAGGCTGTTACAACTTCTTCTCTCCTCTGAAGAGACTGGTAAATATAAAGAACATTGATTGGGACATGCTTTCTCAGAGATGGTCAAGGTATAAATTATGTTGTAATTAACATTGGAAGAGCCTTTTTTCAATTATTTGTAAACTATGCATTTTCTTTCATAGAGTCATTATGAGGTTTAAATGATATAATATGGACTCAATGTTCCCAGAAAACACTTAATGTTTAGGGTCTTGAAAAATAAATTGTTGTTATTATAATGCCTTCCTAACTTTGTGAGGATGTTGGTTAATCTTTTCTCTACCTTGCAGCTCTTCTCACACATTCCTGCTGTCTACTCTAACAGCAGTAGAAAAGTGCATACTATGTTCAGCTCAGGGTTACCCAGCACCCAGCCAGGTCCTCCTTCCAGGACACTAGGAAGATTCCAGCTATAAAAACCCACATCTAGCACTAGCCCTGGTTTCTTTTCCCACTGACAGATCCAAAGAGACAGGACTTGGAGCCTCTGCCAAGAGTCAAACCCTCTCCCACCCATTTAAAAGTCCAACCAGTTGTCCAAGTAAACGAAAGAGGATTGATATGCTAAGAAAGACATTATTTAAATAAGAGCTCATAGAGAAATCTCAGCATTAAGTCTTTAAGAAAACATCATTCAAGAGTCTAGGATGAGAAACACCTCACATTCATATTACATTTCACCTTTTATGGATGTGTATTCCTGGCATTTCTGACTAACCTCTGCCTCTGCCTCCCAATTCTTGTCACAGATTTGCATAACCGTGAGAGATACGGAGGAGATTGCCTTCAGGATATTCATCCTTCCATCCCCATACCTATTGTCACTTTAATACTTGGTTTAATTCAGAGTATTTGAGTTGGCTTTTCTGGACTGAAGATTTCTGTCTTCTCTTCAAATTGTTTCCACTGAGCTATGCGTGGTCATAGAAAGTTTTAAGCAGATTTTTGAACTTTATGGTTCCATTTTCTGTAGTGATTTCAAAGATTTTTTTTTATTATGTCATAAGGGCTAATGTAAAAAATTCTCTTGGGTTGCAAATAAGAAATAAATATGTCCCTCCTAAGCAACACAAATCATTTGTATTATTAGCAGTATGGGTCATATAACAGATTAGATTTCTTCCCTTTGGCTACCAGAAAATGTAAAACAAAGCCTGTATTACATCTCTATACATATAAGTGTACATCACTTTGAAAAGTATTCAGGATCATAAACTTGTTATTGGATTTATCATTTTTTCTCCTTACTCTCAAATTGCCTCGGATTTAATTGGTATATCACTGCATTTTCTATAGCTGGTATCAGGTTTATCAAGTCCTGTTTGAAATGAAGTCTGGTACAGTAGATAAAACGCCTGTTCCATGGTTCCATGTACTCTTCCAAACCTTGATCTCCAAAGTACTCCCCAAGTTAACAGGGATTCCCTAAGAGTGTACCCAAGCAAGTATCTAGTTCTAATGGTATGGTCTGACCCCATGTCTAGATTTCTCATCATTGCCACATAATCTTTGTGAAATTCAAGGCAAAACTTTAAGGATTACTCTTAAAGAGGGAACCTTAAAGTCCTCTTTCACTGAGGACAGACGTACTCTCACCTGTCCCAGGAAGCACATCATTAGTGCCACTTATTATTGGTCTGTTTGCATTTAATATCAGTTTTTATAAAAGATAGACATAATTCAACACTTATTCTGAGAATGTCTAAATTTAATTAAGTTTGGTTATACAAGGCAGTGTCAGAAATGTTTGCATTGTCCATTCAGTTGCACAGGGTTCTTATTTAAATATTTCAACATTGAATATCAGAGTTGCAGTTCCTACTTTGAAGTCCTCACATCTCTATGAAATATGTTTAAAATATGTTTGAGAAGAACTGGGTCATTTTTCTTGAGGTTCTCAACCTGTTTCAACAGCTGACACATATTATCATTTATAAGGTCAATTTTTAATGTCACACAAACCAAGAAACTTAAACTTCAAAAACTGAAATTTGAAGTAATTAGTGACTATTTGTCAATTACTTGTGTGCAATTCTAATATCTTTTGAAATGTTGTTTGGTACAGCTACAAATAGCAGTGGTTTTGTTAGCATCAGACTGAGGGATATGCTGGAAACCCCTATCTTGCCTACTTTAAATGGGTTCTGGCATTCCTCACATAAAGACAAAGTATACTCTGAGTATGAAAAAATTCATAGATTAGTGTGCATAGAGAAAGAGAGAGGATATGGTTTCCCAGTGAAATACCCCAAATTACCCATCTCTTTGTGGGTAAATCTCCAGCCAAACAGTTGGTCCTAAGTCCACCCAAACCTAAAATCTTGACACAAGTCTAAGGCACCTTCTGGTGGGGAAGCAAAGGAAAGGGGTAGAAAGGGACAATGAAAGACTAGGATGAAAGGAGCAAAAGCAAATTAAAAATCAAGGTAAAATCTGCCATTGTCAGCCTCCCCACAAGTCTTTACCCACATCTCTTCCAAGTGTCTCTACATTGTCTTGGCTTCACATATATCCTTCTCTGTCACCCAAATACCTAGTGCAAGTCCAAAGCCAAGAAGCCAGCATGCCCTCCTTCATTTGTCTCTCTGTAAGTGTTTTCTCCTCCATGTCATCTTCTCCCAAGTCCCCTTCAGCTTCTTAGCTCTGCTCTTCACTAGGTGGTACAGGAAACATGGAACTTCCTTTTTTCTTAATGGGAGTTACATTTTGCAACAGTTTCATTTCTTTTTTTAGTATATATGCATATATATTATATATAATATATATCTAATTTGCACATTAAAATTATCAAAGATTTTGCCAAAGTCCAAGAATGATTTTTGTTAATTCTGTGAACACTTAAATACAGATTTTAAATATGGTTTGAATAAAAGCCATTGACACAAAATTACTTTAAGTTAAAAATATTAATGAGGGCCTGCTTGGAGTGGAGGTGCAGGGTTAAAGTCTCAGTGCTATCAAGTTATCACCAGCCACCTGCAGCATGTGTTTGATCCCTGACCAGATTGCTGACCCACATGGCACAGCAGACCTCTCCTGTCTCTCCTGCTGCTCCCCTCAGCAGTGTATTTCAGTCACTCTGCCTGTTTTGTTCCCCACTCTGTCTCTGGTGAATCCTCTCACCCCCGCACCTCTGGTCTACACCCCAGTTCTTGTATGCATAAATAAATAAAAAAAAGGGCTCATGCTCAGCGAAATAAGCCAGAAAGAAAAAGAAAAGTACTGGATGGTCTCACTCATAGCAGGAGTTTAGAAAACCTAAATGGGGGACCAGGAAAAAGAATAACTATAATAAAGAAAAAATCAAAATCAACAAGCAACTATAAACCAGAGACACATTATGGGGCGGGGGGGGGCAGGGAGTCAAAATTGGGGTCAAAATAAGGGAGGTGCAATTGTATGGGGTATATAATATAAAAAGATGAAAATGCATACATGGTACAAAAATGAAAAATTATGTAATGAATATATAAAAAATAAATAAATAATGAAAAACATCAACCTACATACTTGCATACTTGTACTTTATTTAATTAAGTCTTTACCTGTTTGGTTTTACAAATATAAATACCATTCATTAGTTATCTGGCTTAGTTGTACTATTCAAATTAAAATTGATGGCTTGATACAATATTGGATTATTTTGAGAACAGTGTCCCAGATTATTGGTTAAACTCAAGATGAAAACAAACTACATGATGGAGTCATTTTCTTTACATTTATCTATTATCATCTACAAGTTATCATTTAATATCTAGGAATGGATAACCAAGGAACTATATTTTATCCTAAAGCAATCTAATTGAGATGTCCATTTTTTTGTTTCTTTTGATTTAAAAAATAATGGAAACATATGTAAAGAAGGAAATAAACATTATGTATAACTTTCTAAGACAGATGGTCAATGTCAATAGTTTGTATACATACTTCCAGTGACAGTTGATAAATTAATAGCCCATCTTATTATATTTTGAATTAGTTGTTCTCGGTATATAGGAGAACTAATTTTTTTGAATCAACAATTTAGTGAGTTCTCTTATTAGTTCTGATGACATATAGATTCTTTGGATTTTCTGCAGTCTATATTCCATCTTCTGTGAATAAAAATTACTCTTCAAATTCTTATTCACATTATATCTAGTATTGTCCAATTGTACTTAGAATTTCCCGTAAGGTGTTAAATACAAAAATGGTGAAAATGGATATTTTCTTTTTCTTAAAGAAAATACTGACAATGTTTTATTTTTAAATGTATTTACATTAAGTGTTTGGGTTTTTTCCTACTCTACATCAGATTTTATAAGCCAAGGATCATGACATAACTACAGTCTTAATCTGTGAACTAGCAGTTTAGTTTAACACACTGTGTATAACATTGCCACAATTTTCAGGGCCATGGTAATGGTTGCTTAGTGCTTAACAGGGTATTTTGTTCCTTCTGAGGATGTGATAATATCAGTGCCATGAGCCATTTTGAACTGGTGATACAAAAGAGAGCTACTATTGTAGGAAGGACATCAATAATCCTTTCACTGTCTGCCCATAAGCTGTCTGCTGCTTTTCCAGATCTGAAACTAAAGAAACCCTTCCCAGGCACCTAACATCCTCAAATGCCTTCCTTTCTTACATAATCTTTCTTCACTTGCCGTTCGAGGAAATGACCTTTTTCTTGAATGCTCACTCTGCTGTTCTCCCAATGTGGTACCATTTGCTAATCAAGTTTTCTTTGTAGAAAGGATCTCCTAACTCAGAGTCTGTCTTCCTGAGAACAAGTGCTATGACCTGGTTAGGTTGTTAACAGCCACTCTTATGAGGAGAGTCTTTAAAAAGCAACTATTTTAAGTGATTTTATTAGCATTATATAAATAATACATGCTGAATTTTAATGCAAATGCATGAATGAATAACTTTTGCTGCATCATAGCTTATATGAGAACATAACATTCAGAAAGCAGAAAGACATCTAAAAATCCATTGTTTCCTTTAACTTACTTAGAATAGAAAATATACATGCCATAATTTATCTTTTTATTTTTATGTAGTCACAGGTTAGCTTCAGACAAGTCAATATCGGAGAATTCTTAGTGATTCACAGATCCTGTGAATCTTTGTTTCACAGGTCTTTGTCTATCTTTCACCAATTAAAATTTTAAAAATTTTACAAATTTTAAAAGAGCCTGTAACTGGCATGGAGTGGGAATATTTATTGTGGAGGGCACAATAGGGGAGAGGTCACACTACCCTGAGACACATTCCTGAGTTGAGAGCAGAATGGATCCTCATTTTATGGAGTTGATCTTCAAGGTGGGGTAATGCGAAAGCAGAGAATTGGCTGCCTGGGGTTCTCAAGCCAGGTTTTAGCAGGGCTTCTGTCTTCTAACACAGGTATCAGAACCTTTAAGCACAGTAGGTACTTTACCAGATCTCATGTTTACCCCACCCCCTACGAGGAGGGAAAGAGATTATAGTTTTCGGTTTGACTTAGGGTTAGAATTTTCAATCCAATCAATCTTGAATTTGACTAGTAAGGTCATTTTGCCTAATTTTTTTTCTTTTATTAAACCCATTTAATTAACCTACTTCTAAAGTTCCACGTTACCAAAAATCTTTGAGAGACTAATTATTGCTATATTACTAACTCATTTGTTTAAATGTTTACCTCTTAAGCAAGTTTATTTTCAGACTGACATTTCTAAATTCAGGCTGAAATTTCTGACTTGGAGTTAAATGCAAGACAGTATTGGGCCTTTTTCTTTTGAAATTAATTAGAAAACTCTTTAAGAGCACGTCAGTTAATTTTCCTTGCTGGATACCAAGTATTAATTCTGATTAATAAACACAGGTATTATTCATAACTTATTTGTTTGTTTGTTTGTATGTTTGTTTTGATTTCGGCAATATTAGGATGACCTATCAGGTATTTGCCACCATAGTGCACCCACCACCAAGTCACACACAATCTACCACCACAGTCCACTGTGTTTCCTTCCCTCTTTGTTCTTACCCTCCCCTACCCCTCTCCACTGTGGGCATGCTTCAGTGCTGTAATCAACATTCAAGGTTAGATTTTCAGCTTGTCTTTTTATGACCTTTATTTTGATTGCTCTGTGTTCTACATGTAACTGACACCATCTGGTATTTATCTCTTTCTGACTTATTTCACTTAGTTTATTATCTTTTATAGCTACATGCATGTTTCCACAAGTAACATGACTTTATCTTCTTTAATCACTGAATAATATTCTGTTGTGTATATTACCACCTCTTCTTTTTTTTTCATTTTTTATTGTATATATATTTTTACATCATTTTTCATTTTTGCACAATGTATGTATTTTCATCTTGGTTATAGTCCCCATACAATTCCCACGCCCCTTGTTTTGATCCTACTCCTTCCTCCCCATAGTGTGTCTCTGGTTTATAGTTGCTTGCTGATTTTGATTTTTACTTTATTATAATTAGTCTTTTTCTTTGTCCCTTATATAGGTGACTGGATCAAGAGATGTGGTATATATACACAATGGAATATTACTCAGCAATCACAAAAGATAAACTCATGCAGTTTGCAGCAACATGATGGAGCTGGAAGGGATCATGCTCAGCGAAATAAGCCAGAAAGAAAAAGGAAAATACCAGATGGTCTCACTCATAGCAGGAATTTACCACCTCTTCTTGATCTATTCATCTGTTTTGGGGCATTTAGATTGTTCCCACAAACTGGCTATTGCAAATAGCACAACAGTAAAAATGGGAGTGCAAGTTTCCTTTTGAATTAGTGTTTTCAAGTTTTTCAGGTAGATGGCTAGGAGTAGAGTTACTGGGTAATATGACAGATCTATTTTTTAATGGTTTGAGATAATTCCATTGTGCTTTCCATAAAGGCTGGGCCAGTCTGCATTCCCACCAGCAGTGTAGGACAGTTCAGTTTTCTCCACATCTTCAGTAGCACTTTTTGTTTCTTGTCTTTTTGGTATGGACTATTCTTATTGTGGTGTGGATTTGCATTTACCTGATGATAAGTGATGATGCATATGTTTTTATGTGTCTGTTTGCTGTCTATATGTCTTCTTTGGAGAAGTGTCTGTTTACTACATCTGCTCATTTTTGGATTGAGTTATTTGATTTCTTTGTAGTTCTTAGATAGATATCTGTCCCTTGTTAGATGTATGGTATGCAAATATTTTCTCACTCAGTAGAATGTCTTTTCGTTATAGGTATGGTTTCTTTTGCTGTGCAGAAGCTTTTTATTTTGATGTTGTCCCAGTTGCTTATGTTCTCTTTTGTTTCCTTGCATTGGAGATGAATCCCTAAAGGCATATCTGAAGTTTATGTCATGAACTGTTTTACTGATGTTTTCTTCTTTGTATTTTATGGCTTCAGGTATTATATATTAATCCTTTATCCATTTTGAATTGACTTTTCTGTATGGTGTCAGATAATGGCCTAGTTTTAGACTTTGGCATTCAGTTGTTTAGTTTTCCCAACATTTATTGAAGAGGCTATCCTCCTTCCAGTCTATGTTCTTGACCACTGTATGTTCCAGTGTATGTTATAGGTTTTGTTATAGACTAACTGTCCATATAGATGTAGGTTTATATGGTGGTTCTCAATTCTATTTCAATAGTCTGTGTGTCTGTTCCCCTCCCCCAGTACTGGGCTGTTTTAATTATTATGGGCTTACAATATAGTTTGAACACTCAAAGTGCAATGATAACTCCATTTTCTTTCATTTTTATCAGGATTACTTTGCTATTCAACCTTTTGTGATTCCATATGAATTTCAATAGCATTTATTCCAGTTCTTTGATGAACTCCAGTGATATTTTTATTGGAATAGATTTGAATCTGTACATTGCTTTGGGTAGAATGACCAGTTTGATAATGTTTATTCTTTCAATCCATGAGCATTCTTGCAATCCATTTTTTTGCATTTTCTTCTTTTCTAAAAAAAGGATTTATTTATTTATGCATACAAGAACTGTAGTACTAGCCAGAGGTGTGGGGGTGTGAGAGGATTCACCAGATACAGAGTAGGGAACATAACAGGTCAATTGACTGAAATACACTGCTGAGGGGAGCAGCAGGCAAGTCGGGAGAGGTCTGTTGCACCATGTGGGTAGCTCCCTGGCCAGGGATTGAACTCATGCTGCAGTGGCTGCAGATAGCTTCATAGGTTGTGTCTTAACACTTTTCACCACCAGGGAGGTCCTTGTTTTTTTTTTCTTTTTTTTCTTTTAGCCATGTCTTATAGTTTTCCTGGTGTGGATCTTTTTCGTCTTTTGTTAGGTTTACTCCTAAATATTTCTATTTTTCTTCTTCTTTTTTTTCTTTTCGTATTTTAGTGTGTTTGTAAATGGGATCACTTCTTTATTCTTCTTCTATCTCAATGTTTGTATATAGGAAAGCATCAGATTTTTGTGCATTGCTTTTATACCCTGCCACTTTACTTAAATGATTGATATTTTTCAATTTATTTTCTGTGGTCTTGAGTTCTCTCTCTATATATTATCATTTCATCTGCAAGTACCGATAATTTCAGTTCTTCTCCAATTCAGATTCTTTTTTTTTAAGATTTATTTATTCATGCATACAGGAACCAGGATACAGGCCAAATGTGTGGGAGGGTGAGAGGATTCACTAGAGACAGAGCAGGGTACAGAACAGGCAGACTGAGTGAAATACACTGCTGAGGGGAGCAGTGGGCAAGACAGGAGAGGTCTGCAGCACCATGTGGGTAGCTCCCTGGCCGGCTAGAATCAAACCCATACTGTAGAGGCTGCAGACAGCTTTGCAGCATTGCACTCAACTGTCTGTGCCACCAGGGAGGCCCCAATTCAGATTCTTTTATGTCTTTCTCTTGTCTAATTATTATAGCTATGACTTCCAATACTATGCTGAATACAATTGGTTAGAATGAATATATTTGTCATGTACCAGGTCTTGTGGAAAAGCTTTCAGCTTTTCATCATTAAAAGTAATAATAGCTGTGGGTTTGTTGTACTGTGGCTTTTATTGTACTAAGGTATATTCCATTTATCCCAAGTTTTTCATCATAAATGGATGTTGGAGCTCATCAAATATTTTCTCATCATCTATTGATATGATCATATGACTTTTATCTTTATATTTGCTGATGTGATGGATTATATTGATTGATTTTCGAATGTTGAACCACTCTTGTGTCCCTGGTGTGAATCCCACCTGCTCATGGTGCATGACCCTATTAATTCTTTTTTTGCATTTGGTCTGCTAGGATTTTATTTTGAAGATTTTTTATATGTGTTCTGTAGTTTTCTTTTGTTGTGAGTTGTCTTTGTTTGGTTTGATATTAGAGTAATGTTAGCCTCATAAAAAGTACTTGGATTTATGCCTTCTTTTTCAATATTTTTTGGAAGAGTACGAGCAGAATTGTTATTAGTTCACATTTGAAAGTTTGGTAGAATTCACTTGTGAAGCCATCTGGTCCTGAACTCTTGTTTTTTTTGCAAGAGTTTTGATTACTGTTTCAATTCCCTTGCTGGTGAATGATGTGTTAAGGATTTATATATCTTCCCTAATCAGTCTCAAATGATTTTTATAATTCTTAGAATTCATCCATCTCTTCTAGGTCATTGAATTTATTAGTATATAATTGTTTACAAAATTCTCTCATTTGCCTATGAAGTTCTGCAATATTAGTTGTAATTTCTCCTCTTTCTTTTTTGAATATATATACACATATACATATATCCCTTATTTTCTTAGTGAGCTTTGATAGAGTTCCATTTTTTTTTTTTTTTTCAAAAAAAACAGTGCTACATTTTATAAATCTTTTGGATTGTTTTATTTTTGTTTCATTATTTTTTACTTTTTTATTGTCTATTATTCTACTGAATTTTGGTTTTGTTTGCTCTATTTCTAATTATTAGAGGCAAGAGAAATTATTATTTGAGCCCTTTCTTGTTTATTTTGTTTGGCCTATATTACTAAATATTTTCCTACTAACTGTTTTTGCTGCATCCCATAAATTTTGAAAAGTTGTATTCTCATTACCATTTGTCTTGATGTATTTTTTGATGTTTTATGTGATTTATTCTTTAGAACAATAATCTTTCAGTCTCTCTGTATTAAAAGATTTCCAAGCTTTCTTTTTTTTTTTTTATATATAGAGGCATGTTTTCTTTCTTTCTTTCTTTATTTGTTTTGTTTTTGTTTATACATGCACTGCATACAGTCAGAAGCGCGGGAGGGTGAGAGAATTCACCAGAGCCAGAGCGGGGAGCAGAGCAGGCAGAAGGACCGAAGCACACTGCTGAGGGGAGCAACGGGCGGCAGGAGAGGTCTGCGCGCCATGTGGGACCCTCCTCCGGTGGCCGGGGAGCAGCCGGGGATCGAACCGGCGCCGCAGAGGCCGCGGGCAGCTTCGCAACCCAGCGCTCAACCGCTGCGCCACCGGGGAGGCCCTCCAAGCTTTCTTTTCATAGTTGATTTCTAGTTTGAGGACTGTATGTTTGAGATGCTAGGTATGATTTCTATTTTTGTGAATTGGTTAGTATTGCTTTGTGACCCAAAATGCGGTTTATACTGAGGAATGTCCCTTTTGTAATAAAGAAAAGTGTGTAGGGCCTCACTGGTTGTGCAAGGAGTTATGTCTCAGCACTGTGAAGCTATGGGCAGCCACTGCAGCACGAGTTTGATCTCCAGCCAGGGAGCTGACCCATATGGCACAGCAGACCTCTCCTGTCTGCAGCCTCTGCAGAGCCAGTTCAATCCCAGCCGGCCAGCAAGGGTCTCACATGGTGCAACAGATCTCTCCTGTCGCAACTGCTGCTCCCCTCAGCAGTGTATTTTGTCAGTCTACCTGTTCTGTTCCCTGCTCTGTCTCTGGTGAATCCTCTCACCCTCCCGTACATCTGGCCTATACTCCAGTTCTTGTATAAATAAATTAATAAATCTTAAAATAAATAAATAAATAAAATTTTAAAAAGTCCTTTCTTTCTCTCCTTGACCTTATTGTTTCTTCAGAGATGTCCAATGTTAGCTCAAATGGGGTACCTTCATAGGTTATCTGCTTCATCCCCCTTGCAATCTTTTATTTTTCTTGAACTCTTCCACGTTTTACTACTATATGTTTTGGTTTTGTTCTCATTTTGTTTAGGTACCCAGGGCTTCTTTCTGTCCCTTGATTTGTATATTACAGCATTCTGTAGGTTTGGGAAGTTTTCTTACATTATTTCTTTAAGTAAATTTTCTGTTCCTTTATCTCTTTACCCCCTCTTGTATTTCCATTATTCTTATGGTGTCTTTCATCTAGGAGTCAGATAATTTTCAGAGTGTTTCTTCATTTTCTTTAAAAAAAATATTTATTTATTTTATACAAGAACCAGGGTACAGGCCAGATGCTTGGGAAGGTGAGGGGATTCACCAGAGACAGAGTGGGGAACAGAACAGGCAGACTGATGAAATACACTGCTGAGGGGAGCAGCAGGCATGACAGGAGAGATCTTCCGCACCATCTTTGACTCTCCCTGGCCAGCCAGGATCAAACCGGTGCTGCAGAGGCTGGGGACAGCTTAGCAGTGCTGTGCTCAACAACCTGTGCCACCAGGGTAGGCCCTGTTTCTTCATTTTATTTTTTTTTTTTTTTTTTTTTTTTTTTTTTTTTATAGAGGCATGCTTTATTTATTTGTTTTGCTGGTTTCTTTGTTTGTTTTTGTTTATACATGCACTGGGTACAGTCAGAAGCGCGGGAGGGTGAGAGAATTCACCAGAGCCAGAGCAGGGAGCAGAGCAGGCAGAAGGACCGAGGTACACTGCTGAGGGGAGCAGCGGGCGGCAGGAGAGGTCTGCGCGCCATGTGGGACCCTCCTCCGGTGGCCGGGGAGCAGCCGGGGATCGAACCGGCGCCGCAGAGGCCGCGCGCAGCTTCGCAACCCAGCGCTCAACCGCTGCGCCACCGGGGAGGCCCTGTTTCTTCATTTTAAACAAATTTTCATTTCTCTTTCCTTTTTGATCCATATTTTCTGATCATTAACATCTTCACTGACTTGTTCTTCTGTTTAGTCTATTCTACTTCCATATCTTTCTCCTGAATTTTTTATATCTTTTGTTTCTCTTTTTATATCTAGAATCTCTGTTGTTTTTTTTTATTGTATCTTCTGTTTGTTAACTTTACTTCTAGGAATATTCATTTATTTTCTGTGTTTCATGGTATTCTTTCTTTTTTTGAGTTTCTTCTTCATGGCAATTTTAAACTTTGAGAACAAAGAAATCAAACTTTATTTGTTGGGAGAGCAAGGAGAGTGGATTTGGCTAAATACATTTGTTCTTTCTAGTTGTAAACACCAATCACTGCAGCTCAATGCCCATGTAGGCCTTATGACTTTCTCCAAGGTGAGCATATCTTTGGGATTATGAGCCTGCAGCTCCAGGTTGAACCAGTCTGGTCTCAAGGTTTGTAACTCCCTTTTTCTCTTAGGTCTTTTAACTCCCCCTTTTCCTGTAGCATCCAGCTTGATAAGCTGTGGAAAGATAGCTCAGAAATAATAAAAACAATAACAAAGTCAAAAATGAGCCAAGGAAATGTATGACAGCATATGATTAGACATAGAGAAATCAAGTTTTCAAACCTTTTGTTTACTAACCCATGGGAACAGCACAATTTTATCCTAGGTTCCTATCTTGTCCCTGTCCCTTCCTGTCTCAATAGAACTTTTCACAGATTTTTCTGAGGAAGTCATTGATTTCTACCCTGATTTTTAACCATAATAGCAGGGGTCTGAATGTTTCCAGATATAGGAAGAGGTAAATAAAACATATATTTTCCAAATTTACATAATTTTCCAAGTTGTTTCCTTTTCTAGCAGATCCTGTGGGGCATCCAAGGGTATTCAGTCTAAACTCCCTTATAGACATTTTTATTCCTTTAGGAAGCCAAATGGAAACTGTTTGAATCACTTGTAAGCTCTCTAGGCTGTTCTTGCTTGAAATTGAAAATAAATTTAAGTTGAGCTCAAGCATGGTCCCACTTCCTTCCCTGGAGGATATGAAAACAAAAGAGCTCTTGCAGCCGCTTGGGTCATCCATGGCAGTTGGCAGCCCTGTCCCAGCATCACAGACACCAGACAAGAGTTCTCAGTGAGAGGGAGACCCCGGTTCCATTGTGGTTCCCAAATTGTTAATTCTGAAGGGTCTTTGTCTGCTTTCACTGATTCTTGAAAGAGCCAATAGTTGGTTTCAAGCCACAGAAGTTTATTGTGGATTACCCAACAGCAGAGGGGAAGCAACTTCCCTGAGCCACAGTTCCCTGGCTTGAGATTGGTGGGGTTCCTGGTTTTATGGAGTTCAATGTTATAAGGGAAACTAGTTGACCTGGGTTATGAGTCCTCATCCACATTCTTAAGAAGTTGGGACAAGACCCAAAAGCAGACATACAGAGAGATTTTATTTTATTTTTTAAGAAAGGGGTTATTTGTAAGGGGAGTGAAAAGAGGGAAAGCAAAATGAGAGACATGTGGCTGGATGCCATCCAACCTACCTGCACTCCTGTCTAAGATCAAGTTGCTAGCCAAAGCTAGAAAAGCAAGAGAGGGAGCATGAAAAGGTTCAGTCTTTTAAGCCCAACATGGCCACTTTTATGCCACTAGCTTTCAGCAGCCCACAGGAAGTCAGGCTTATGGCATGCTGGGAATTTTAATGTTTGGCACCTGAGTTCTCAGTGGGGTGGAGATGTGCATGGACTCCATTCAGGACTTTATTCACTGACTCAGAGTTTATTTCTCACTGCTCCTATAACATGGTTCCAGAACAGAATAGTGGGAAAGCAGGATATTGGTTGGCTGTGTTCTTTAAACAAGGTATTGACTAGACTCGGGTTTACTAGCTCAGGATCAGGACTTTTAATCACCCGCAGGTGCTTCACCTGGTCTCATGTTAAGCCCCTCTCACACCAGAAAGGAAAAACCTATTCCCAGTTGATTAGGTTTTAAATGACAAGAAAGTAACAAACAAGGACCAAGGTTAACCCAATAACCAAAAAAACAGATTCCAGGTGCCCTATAGGAGAACCTGAAAACTCACATATAATACAAAAACAAAATAAGGATAGAATAGTAATGTTGGGAAGGGCTACCCAGGGATACTCACTGATGTAGTGTAGCAAAACTGCCACACCAAAACATGTCTTGGGCAAAATGATTTATATTATGGGAGGGGCTCTGAAGACTAGGTGAAGGTTGATTTTGATGTTTCTCTCTAAACTTATCTAAGGGTCTGTTCCGGGAAGTTCTGTATCTCTTTTCCAATTGAGAAGGCAGTAGTGCCTGTGTTTTCCCTAGTAAATACCCTATCTCTCTTCACCTTTCTTCTCAACCTCCCTTGTAGCTAAGCTGCTTAAGAGGGCATCTAAAGCGAGACAGGTGAGTAACTTAGTCATACTAGGTATCTGTAATGAATACGAGGGGCACACATATTTGATAAACTTCTATTTAGGTTTTTCTCTTATCAGTCTCTCTGATGCATGTTAGATTATTTCTTAACCTAGAAGAAACCAAAGAGGTATTGGATCATTTCCTTTGCTCTCCAACAGTGATATAATAATGAATCCACACACTTGTCTGTGGGATCCTCCCAGAAATAGATCATCAATAATCACCTGTTACTGAACTTAAGAATTTGAAGACTGTATGCAACATACTAATTATAATTAATGCTATTGGGGATAAGTATGGTAGATAAATTAATGTTGTTCAAATCCAATGTGAGTGATTTCCACAGAGATAGCAAAACTAAGGAACATTTCAAGTGTGGATTTGACTGTGTAGCTTTAAGACTGTTTCATCTTGAGCATGGCCAATACAGATGACAATATGATCATATAGAAAAGAATTGTTTCCCTACGTTTGCAGTGTAATAACTATGCCAGCGCTTATCTAAACCACCTTCCTTTAAAATCCCTTGCTTATTTTAAGCAATAAGAAATTGCAAATATGGAAATTCTAATATTGTGCTATATTCATACAAATTCAGATTCAAATTCCATTTTAAATTCCATTTTCTTTTTTTAAGATTTATTTATTTATACATACAAGAATTAGGGTATAGACCAGAGCTGTGGAGGTGAGAGGATTCACCAGAGACAGAACAGGGAGCAGGACAGGCAGATCTGCTGAAACACACTGCTGAGGGGAGCAGTGGGTGAGTCAGAAGGTCTGCTGCACCATGTGGGTAACTCACTGGCTGGAGATCGAAGTTGTGTTGCAGTGCCTGAGACTAGCTTCATAGATTGCGTCTCAATGCCTTGCACCACCAGAGAGGCCCTAAACTCCATGTTCTTAAAGATGAGCCACTTTCTCAAGTGCCTCCTGCCTTCAGTCACTGAAGTTATCAGGCTGCAGGGCAGAAATATCAGCTGCTTGACTCTACTGAGTGAAAAGGAGACCTAATTTAATAGTTTGTAATACATTCATCTTTGAGACTCTATGTGTGTACTTCTTAAGCAGGATAAGATGGTCTGTAGTTCATGAGTTTAGTTAGAAATGGTCCCAGTCAAACCACTGACACATAAGAGGTCTCTTAAATTATTAGAGAAAGACAAACAAAAATCTAGGAATCACTCTTCAATGAAATATTTAAATAATTTCAGAAAAGGTTATCTGTTTGTAATGCCTATACTTCACCTGCCTTTCTTACTGTTTCTGCCATGTTACCCAGAGAAGCAGTAGTAATTAGCATTAGTCTGAACTCAGTGGTGACTCCAGCAGCACACCTGAAGAGAGGGCTGGCCGCTGTGCAAAATGCTTTGTGGTATAGTCCTAGTGTGCTCTACTGGACTTTCTGAACACTTAGAAAAGATGTATTGTCAAAAAGCAATGTCTGGGCCTCCCCTGGTGGTGCAGTGGTTGAGCACTGGGCTGCAAAGCTGCCTGCAGCCTCTGCAGCGCCGGTTCAGTCCCCTGCCACCGGGTGAGTGTCCCACATGGTACGCAGACCTCTCCTGCCGCCCGCTGCTCCCCTCAGCAGTGTATTTCTGTCACTCTGCCTGTTCTGTTCCCCGCTCTGGCTCTGGTGAATTCTCTCACTCTCTTGCACTTCTGACTGTACCCAGTGCTTGTATAAATAAATAAATAAATCTTTAAAAACAATAACAACAACAACAAAAAACCTACCATTAAAAAATTTGTTTAAAAAAAAGCAATGGTTATTTTTGGAAGTCATCTCAGATATCTTCTGATATCTGAGGGAAATTGGGATGACATAGGTATACACCATGGAGTCAATCACCTTTTTAAAAAAAAAAAATATATATATATATATATATGTATATATTTATTCAGGCATACAAGAACTAGAGTACAGGCCAGAGTTGTGGGGAGTGAGAGGATTCACCAGAGACAGAGTGGGGAACAGAACAGGCAGACTGACTGAAATACACTGCTGAGGGAAACAGTGAAACAGTGGGCAAGACAGGAGAGGTCTGCTGCACCATGTGGGTTGCTTCCTGGCCAGCCGGGATGGAACCCGTGCTGCAGAGGCTGCAGATAGCTTCACAGCACTGCGCACAACCACCTGCGCCACCAGGGAGGCCTGGAGTCAATCCCCTTTTATAATGACTGCCAAGGGAACACTTAGATAAAGAGACAGGTTTCAGAGATTCATTAGTAAAAACTTTTCATTGATCAATACGTAATAAGAGAAATCATGTGAATGTGTTTACATGTACACTCCGACTCTCCTCCCTGTTTAAATGCTCCCACGCACTACTCCAGGATTACAAGGTTCTGGATCTATGGTCCCAATAAGGCCGTCACAGAGAAGGAGAATGCATCTGTTTCTATTTTTCATATTGTAAAGTGTTCTTAGATTTCATTTTGTTAAAATGTCAAGATCTCTTATTAGCAATTATAATTTGGCTCTAAAATATCACCAAAGTTGGTATTTGAAGTTAGGGATTTCTGTTCTTCAAGATTGACCTCTCTTTTGTGGGACTTCCTCATAGCCCCAACCAAAGTGTCTGTATTGAATTTGTATCTCATTGGTTTCACACATACCCACTGTCTCTTTCTCAGATGCATTCACTGACTACTCTACACTCCAGTTTTTATATGGTAGAATTATTTAATACAAGTTTTGCTATTTTACAAATGTGTTGATGGTTATAATCAACAGTGTTTTTTTTAAATCATTTATATAATATGAAAATGTAAATTTACATAGAAATTTTAAATATTAGGGCCTCCTTCAGGGTGTAAGGGATTAAGCACAGCACTATGAAGCTATCTGCAAACTCTGCAGGATGAGTTTGATCCCTGGCCAGCCAGGGAGATACTACATGGCACAGCAGACCTCTCCTGTCTTTCCTGCTGCTCCCCTCAACAGTGTTTTCAATCCAGCTGCTCCCCACTCTGTCTTTCACCCTTCACACCTCTGGCCTGTTCCCCAGTTCTTGTATGCATAAATAAATAAATCTTTTTTTAAAAAAAGAGGGGGCCTCCCCTGGTGGCTCAGGTGGTTGAGCGCCACACTGTGAAGCTGTCCGCAGCCTCTACAGCGCCAGTTCGATCCCGGCCAGCCGGCGAGGGTCCCACATGGAGTGGCAGACCTCTCCTGTCTTGCCCGCTGCTCCCCTCAGCAGTGTATTGCATCAGTCTGTCTGTTCTGTTCCCTGCTCTGTCTCTGGTGAATCATCTCACCCTCCCATGCATCTGCCCTATCCCCCGGTTCTTGTATAAAATAAATAAATAAATCTTAAAAAAGGAGAGGGCCTCCCCAGTGGCTCAGCAGGTTGAGTGCAGCACTGTGAAGCTGTCCGCAGCCTCTGCAGCATGGGTTCAATTCCCAGCCGGCCAGGGAGATTCCCACATGGTGTGGCAGACCTCTCCTGTTGCACCCACTGCTCCCCTCAGCAGTGTATTTAGGTCTTCTGCTTGTTCTGCTTCCTGCTCTGTCTCTGGTGAATCCTCCCACCCTCCCATGCCTCTGGCCTGTACCCCAGCTCTTGTGTAAAAATAAATAAATCTTTAAAACAAAAAGAAAATTTACACTATTAACAGATGGATAGATGGCAGACTATAATCACCACCTTTCATTAGCATGTGATTGAGGAGCACCCAGGAACCCCACATTTTAAGAGGTACGCACTTTAAAAGGGATCCAGCCAACCATACACTCAAAGACAAAAGAAAATATTAGTGTGAAAGATTTTTAATAGAATCAGTATGCAGACACACACACATACACATAGACATATACATAGAGACACATGAGAGAGAGAGAGATTAAAGGATTTCACATAACAGCAAACTCCGAAAATTACCCTTTCCCTCTTGCATGAGAAAATACCCAGCTAAACTGGTTCAGGACAAAGCAGGGCCATTGAATTCCAAAAGTTTGATACAAGTATAAGGTACCTTCTGGCAAGGAACCACAAGAAAGTGTTTTAGGTAGTTCCCAGAGAACTATGACAGATGGATGGAGAAAAAAATGCAAAATATACTGCATAACCCAACATGAAGTCAAGATAATGGCTACAATTGATGGCCAAGGACAAGAACCATCTCCCTATGTGACTTTCACCCGTGTGCCATCTCTTTCCGAAGTCTCCAGATATCCCTACATGTCTGTCCTCCATATGTATCCTCCAAGTGTCACCTTGTGGCAGTACCAGGGTGCAGGCAGTGCTGAAAAAACAAGGGAGAGCCTAACTACTGTGTGACATAGGTCCACCTGGCTACTCAGTTAGCTTCCAGTATTACTGCTGCTCAGGAAGTCCAGTTCATGGCATACCATGTCTTGTAATCCGAGGTGGCTGCATATAAGTGGTGTGAGGAAAATACAACTCCCCTTCACAGAATTGTGTCTGTAACACTTTTTTTTTTTGTCTGTAACACTTTTATAAATGAAGAAACAGACCCAGAAATGGAGAGGAAAGATTTTCAAGTGGTAAGAACTCAATATAGAGTCATTGACTTCTAAACTGACAAGTCTCAAAAGCCAGTCTTCTGTCTGCTTACTCACTCCCTTTCTCTGTCATAGGGCTTACTTTGGTTATTATTCCATGTCCTATTAATATGTTAACATTTATGTGGGCATGTTAGCACACAAGCAAGGAGTTCCCAGGGACCCTTAGATGTGCATTCTCCCAAACAGGGTTCTGCCCTTCACCACATAATGACAAAGCAAACTCTTAATGTCATAGATCTTTACTATTAGTGTGCATAGAGAGGAAAGAGAAGAGAGGATATTTTTCCAGTAAATAACTCCAAATTACCCATCCCCTTTGATCAAGTGCCCAGCTAAGAAGGGTTGGCATGAAGTAAGGCAAGTTTGCCACAATTCTAGGCACCAATTGGTGGGAACCATAAGAGAGGGGTTATGAATCTACTTCCAGAAAGCTGAGACAAAATGAGAGACCACATCAAGATAAAAGTTGCCATTGTCACCTCCCATGTGTCTCTCACCCACATGTCTCTTCCTAGTGTCTCTAATATTCTCTCCTCCACATGTGTCCTTCACTGTCTGCTTCCTGGAAGTACCAGGTTGCAATTCAGGCTGTAGTAACAGGAATTTGCTGTCTTTTTTCCTTGGGCCTCCCATATGCATAGCATCTCTTGGCCATTCAGCTCTGCCCCCTAGTTTGCAGTAACTAGTCCAAGGCAGCTGCATGATATCTCCCTTAATAGAAATGCAATTGATTGGGTAATATGGATAACTTTGCCCAGAAATTATTTTGCTTTAGAAATGTTCCTTGACTTGCTTTACTGAGAACTGTGAAAATTGTTAATTTAATAGCTTTATGATACTTCCCAAGCATAAAACAGCAGTGTTTTTCACTGTTAAAATAAATAGAAGAAGACACAAAGAAATGGAAAGACATTCCCACTCATGGATTGGAAGAATTAACATTATGAAAATGTCCATCCTACCAAAAGCAATATACAGATTCAATGCTATTCCAGTAAAAATCTCAATGACATTCTGCAAAGAAATAGAACAAATACAGATGAAATTCATATTGAACCACAAAAAAACACAAATAGCCAAAGCCCTACTGATAAAAACAAAGAAGAAAGGAGGTATTACACTTCCAAACTTCAAGCTATACTACAAAGCCATAATAATTAAAACAGTTTGGAGACTGGAACAAAAACAGACACACAGACCAATGGAACTGCCTAGAGAGCCCAGAAATAAAACCACACTTATAGGGACAACTGATCTTTGGCAGAGGAGCAAAGAATATGCAATGGAACATGGACAGATTGTTCAATAAATAGTGCTGGGAAAACTGGACCACCACATGCAAAAAAGTGAAACTAGACCATTGTCTCTCACCGTGCACAAAAATCAACTCAAAATGGATAAAAGAACCTGACATAAGACCTGAAACCATAAAATATATAAAAGAAAATATAGGTAAAACACTACAAGATATAAATCGCAATAACACCTTTAAAGACTCATCACCTGGGCCTCCCCTGGTGGCACAGTGGTTGAGTGCTAGGCTGCGAGGCTGCCCGCAGCCTCTGCAGTGCTGCTTTGTTCCCCAGCCAGCGGCAAGGGTCCCACAAAATAAATAAAAAATAATAAAAATAATAAAAAATTAAAAATAAAGACCCATCACCCAAAGCAAAGATAGTCGAGGAAAAGATAAACACCTGGGATTACAACAAACTGAAAAGCCTCTGTACAGCAAAAGAGACATTAACCAAAACAAAGAGACACCCCATGGATTTGGAAAAAATTCTTTGCACTCCACTCAACGGATAAGGGACTGATCACAAAAATATACAAAGAACTCACATGACTCAACAAAAACAAAATAGGGCCTCCCCAGTGGGGCAGCTGGTTGAGTGCAGCACTGTGAAGCTGTCCACAGCTTCTGCAGTGCAGGTTCGATTCCCGGCTGGCCAGGGAGATTCCCACATGGCATGGCAGACCTCTCTGGTTGCACCTGCTGCTTCCCTCAGTAGTGTATTTCAGTTGTCTGCCTGTTCTGTTCCCCAATCTGTCTCTGTTGAATCCTCTCACTGTCTCATGCCTCTGGCCTGTACCACAACTCTTATATAAAAATCTTTTTTTAAAAAAAAAAAAACCAAAAAACAATCTAGTCAAGAAATGGGCAGAAGAACTTAAAGACATTTCTCCAAAGAGAAAATGCAAATGGCCAACAGGCATATGAAAAAAATGTTCAACATCCCTTATAATCAGGGAAATGCAAATCAAAACCACACTAAGATACCACCTTACACCAGTAAGAATGGCACACATCAAAAAAACAAGCAAAAACAAATGTTGGCAAGAATGTGGTGAAAAAGGAACTCTCCTGCATTGCTGGTGGGAGAGCAAACTGGTCCAACCATTATGGAAAGCTGTCTGGAGGTTCCTCAGTCTACTAAAAATGGAGCTACCATCTGACCCAGAAATTCTACTCCTAGGGATCAACCCAAAGGACACAAAAACATTGATTCAAAAGAACACCTGTACCCCTATGTTTATTGCAGCACTATCTATAATAGGTAAAACCTGGAAACAACCCAAATGCCCAAAAATAGGTGACTGGATCAAGAAGATGTGGTATATATATACAATGGAATATTATTCCGCAATCAAAAAAGATAAACTCAGGCCATTCGCAGCAACATGGATGGAGCTAGAAGGAATTATGCTCAGTGAAATAAGTCAGAAGGAAAAAGAAAAATATCAGATGGTTTCACTTATAGCAGGAATATAGGGGAACCAAATAAGACATCAATGTAAAAAAATACTAACTCTACAAAACACAACAAAGAAAAAACAGACAATTATAAATCAGAGACACACTGCAGGGGAGGAGATGGGAGAGGGATCAGAGGAGGGAGGGAGGAGCTCAGGGTACTGAGGTGATGGTGCACGGGTGCATTGGTGAAGGAAAATTTATGGGGACTACACCTGGGGGCGTGGGGAGAAGCATATATTGTTTAAAAAATTAAAAAAAAATTAAGAAAAAAGTAAAAATAAGTTCAGAGTTAAAAAAAAAGCAGTGTTTTTAATTGGTTTAGAGGTAGAGAGGTTAAAATCAACGTCCTCACTGAATTCATTCAATCATCATCCAATTGCTGTAGAAATATTCTATCCCCAGACCATTTCTGACTTTGAGTCTGTGTAGACTTCTATCCTTGACAGTCCCAACCACATCTTTGATGAAATACTACTAATTCTTTCTACTTTTTGTCTGATGCCCCTTTTGCGCCTCCACCCTATATTCCTTTTTTTTTCTTTTTTTTTTTTTTCTGTTCCATCATACATCGAGCTCTGTGGTCAAACCCATAATTCTTCATTGACTTTTCTTCTTTACTGACACGCAGTGACTCTTCAACAAATTAGTCTTCAGTCTCTTTTTTCTGCCTTTTCAGTGTCTCTGTTATCTTTCCATCCCTCTCCATCCATCTCCATCCATCAGGCTCTTTTTACTTTGACCTCCCATTTCCTTTTCCTATTCACCTACTGCATGACTGGTAGATGAAAATAAGATCTAAGATGAAATACTATCACAGCACTACCCAACTTGGGTCCTCCATGATATCCTGCAGCATAAGACAACTTCCACACCTATTAGCCTTTTACTGCCATTTCAGTAGTTGGGACTCTCACAGACCTTAGCTTTTGCTGTCCCCATGGGCATACTGGGCAGCAGAAATGTGGAATATTGTTGGCATCCTCAGAATAGTATAAGCTTTCCTCACCTCTGTCTTTTCATCTGTTTTTCCTTGTGTTTGGGATGACCTTGTCTACCATCCCATTTGGACTATGCAGTGCTCAACTCAAACTTTATATGCCTAGAAATCCTTGGCACGCAAGACAGGGGAGATAATCATTTTATCTTAGTTGTGCCATTTTATCAATATTACATTGCATTACATTACTACTATCCTACATTGACCTGTAAGCACCATGTAAACTTATTCATCTCAATATCCGCAGTGCCTAAAGAGTAACTGATACCTAATTCTTATTACATATTTGTTGAATTAATTCATAATTTCATAATACAGGAATGTACAGATTTACCTTCTTGTGTGTATACATATGTAAATTTCCCCTGCCTCATTTGGCAGGAAAAATTTATATTTCTTAATCATTTTGACACCTTGTCAGTTTCGCCTATGTGAAGTAAAATATTATGATACGAATATCTGATTGTTTTTCTTTAAAGGAATAATTAGCAGTTTGACAGACTGTGTATGCAAGTTATTCAGTGTGAGACTAAATTTCCTGGTATAATTTAACTCTAGCTTGCAAAGAGCAGAAAAAACTCTGCTACAATTCTGGATGTCTTTGAAAATGTTGAGTTATTTGCAAAGTGTGTTAAAAGGACATCAAGCCTTAAAAATGGCTTGATATAAACACAGATACATTTTAAAAAGGTCTCTGCCATAGTGTAAGAATTCTCTGTGGATTATAATCTTAAAAAATAGAAAGGGAGAGAATTGTATAATATCATGACTGATTGGGCTATGTATTCCATACAGACTTGTATCAGGTCTTTTACTTTTGACATGCTATCTTCAAGCCTCAGTTTTTCATATTAAGTTTGGAAAATAATGTTACTTGTGTTGTAGGATTGTTGTGAGGGTCACTTTGCAAGTGTCCATGATCACAGTGCAAGGCAGTGGTCCACAGACTTCAGGTCATTGATTTCAGGTGACCTTCCTGGGGGGACGCATATGCTTTAAAATATGTTTTATGACTATTAAGAATTTTAAGACCCACAGATCAGAAAATAGCTGCCATTATGTCAGGATACAAAGGGCATCATCCTGTAGCTCTCTGGGTTCTAGGTTGGAAAATAATCAAATAAGCATCAAACAGATTGATAAGAAAAAAAAGTCAAAAAGAAGTTTGATAACTTTTGGACTTGTTGTATACATGGGAGAGACCAAGCATGACTATGTCACTTCTCACATGGCTTCGGGTGCCATCTTAAATAGCTTAATTAAAACAAGGGAAGTGGGGGATATGGGAGAAAGGGGAAGATCAGTTAAGACATTTACTAAGGAAGGTACAAAAGACAAAGGCATGCATATTTCAGTTCTGACTTTTCCATTGAAAAAAGGGAAAAATTTACTCTTCCAGGTACAGTGAGGAAGATGCCCTTACAAAGAGACATTTAAATGTAAATGTCTTTTTCAAAAAAAAAAAAAAAAAAAACCTCCAATCCACCATCAAAACCCCTCCCATAACATCAACCTTTGCCAAAGACATCTTTTGGGGTAATAGGTTTTTGCTTCCCTACATTACAGGCTTTGGAACTTCTCAAGAGCTCCACAGTTCGGAAGTTGAGTTGCATAATAATGGTGAAAGTAGACATCCTTTTTGTGTATTTGGTCTTAGAAGAAAAGCTTTCAGTTTCTCACCATTGAGTATGTTGCTACCTGTGGGGATTTCATATATGGCCTTTAATATGTTGAGGAATGTTCTGTTTATCCCCATTTTGCTAAGAGTTTTTATCACAAATGAATGTTGAATCTTGTCAGATGCCTTCTCTGGATATTATCAGCATGTTAGTTATTCTTATATATGAGCATGGAATATCTTTTCATTCCCTTTCGTGTTCTAAATTGCTTTTAGTAATGTCTAATAGTTTCCATTGAATGCATCTTTCATAGGCTTACTAGGTTTACTTCTGAGTATTTAACACTTGTGACTGCTACTCTAAATGCATTATTTTCTTGATTTCTGTTTCTTCTAGTTCCATATTTGCTGATAGAAATGCAACAGACTTAAGTCTATTGTTTTTGCTATTTCTAGTAGTTTTTTGGTGATGGCTTTTGGATTTTCTATGTATATCATATCATCTACAAATTGTGACAATTTTACTTCTTTCCAATTTAGATTCCTTTTATATCTTTCTCTTGCCTAATTGTTCAGGCTAGGACATCCAATACTATGTCCTTTAATTAAAGATCGTCTAGATGTTCTATTTAGAAGTTCATCATGTTCATAAGAGGGCAAGTTTCTTATGTTCACAATTTTTTTTAAGATTTATTTACCTATGCATACAAGAACTGGGGCACAGGCCAAAGGCATGGGGGGTGGGTGAGAGGATTCACCAGAGACAGAGTGGGGAACAGAACAGTTGGATTGACTCAAATACACTGCTAAGGGAAGCAGCAGGCAAGGCAGGAGAGGTCTGCCTTGCCATGTGGGTCACCTCCCTGGCTGGGGATCGAACTCGTGCTGCAGAGGCTGTGGACAGCCTCATAATGATGTGTCTTAACCCACTGCACCACCAGGGAGGCCCTTGTTCATAAGAATTTTTACTTGGGCAAGTTTCATCATGTTCATAAAAGGTTTAAATAGTTATATGGATTATTCTGAAATAATAATTAATTGCTCAGAGTAACTATTTAATTTTAAGAGCAATATATATTTTTGGCAAGGCTCTACTCAATGTAATTCTGACACTAGATTTCTGTTAAGCAGACATGAGAATAAAAAGTACCATATCTTCAGATGACTTAAACAATTTATAGTCTATTATTTTTTAATTTTTTTTAAGATTTATTTTTATATATGCATACAAGAACTGAGGTGTAGGCCCGAGGTGCCAGGAATGGGTGAGAGGATTCTCCAGAGACAGACTGGGGAACAGAACAGGCGGATTTACTGAATACACTGCTGAGGGGAGCAGTTGGTAAGACAAAAGGTTTGCTGTACAATGTGGGTAGTTCCTTGGCTGGGGATTGAACTCTTGCTGCAGTGGCTGGCAATAGCTTGATAGTGTTGAGACTTAACCCTTGCACTACCAGGGATGCCCTACAATCTATTATTAAAAGTTGACTACAGAGCCTCCCCTGGTGGTGCAGCGGTTGAGCGCTGGGTTGCGAGGCTGCCAGCAGCCTCTGCAGCGCCAGTTTGATCCCCAGCCACCGGCAAGGGTCCCACAAAAAAAAAAAAAAAAAGGCTGACTACAGTTTAAGAATACTTTTGTCCTTTCTGCAGATAAAAAATAAAGTTTATTTATAGATAGGTACACCATTGATATTAAAGTTTAACTTTAAAAATTCTTAAAACAATGTATCCAACCTGGCTACATATAAAGTTTTTTTTTTCCCCTAAGAATCCTATTATGAATCTTCTGTATATTCTTTCTATGTTCACATTCATCCTATATTTGTCCTTCATTCCATTCCAAAAAACAACCAGTTTCATCTAGACACTAAATCTTTCTTTTCTCTCAACAAAATGTCTCCATCTCTTATAATTTCCTTTTTCTGAATGCACATATTACTTTCTTTACACATAGTATTGTTTTCCTTATAATTTCCACTAGCTTTAATACCATAATTTAATTAGAAAAAAATGACCATTAAGCCTCTATTTCCTAATTTCTAAATTGTGAGCAATTGGAAAAACTGTGTTATGCTAATATGCTTTGAGTTAAGAGATTACAAATGTCCATAACTTTTAAAACATGTGCTTCGTTATTTTTCTTGGAAATACAAGATACATTACTCACTAGGCCCAAATTATGTATTTCCAAGAGTAAACTTCAGTTCAGCAATTTTAGTAGAATTGTATTCAATGAATTCCCATTATTAATTTAGTGAAACCAATTTTTAAATTTTTGTCATATATATATATATATATATATATATATATATATATATAACATCATTTTTGTACAGTTTGCTTTCTCCTCCCAGGTAAAAAAGTTTCAAAATGGAGTCACCTATGTTAAACTTCCAATATATATGGTAGTTAAGGTTTCTTCAGGAGGAGTTGTAATCCTCCTTCTTCAGGAGGAGTTGTAATCCTCCATCCAATCAAACTGAAATTAAACTAATAAGGTAATTTTGGTTTTTGCCTGAAGCAATCTTTACTTATCCCATTATTTAATTCAATCTAACTCTAAACTTTCCAGTTGTGAAAAATATCTATGATACTAACTATTGCTTGAGATTCATACCTCGTCTATTTAAAGCTTTATTTCACAAGCAAGTTTACCTGATCGGGAGCCTTCAGGCTGACATTCCTGGATGATATAGACTCAACATTCATGACTCCACCTTGGGGCTTTACTTCTTGATAACAGTAGCAAAAACCTCAAGAGACCATGGCACTTGCTTTTTTAATAGCATAAGCTAATTCTTGAACAATAATGACCATGACCTTATACATGAAGGACTTACGCTCACTGCCACATTGCTACCTCTCTCCCCTGTGCAGCCCTAAATATTCTGTTCCCTGCTGATGAGAGGAAGCAGGAGACATTATGCGACCCTCGGAGCTGTGCTGTGGACTCTGTGCCTAGGAATTGGGTATTAACCCTGCACCTAGAAGGTTGGCTGTGGATTCTGCATGTGGGAGCTCGCCTGTGGACTCTACCTGAGATCTGGGCATTGAATATGTGCAGGAAGTCCAAACACATTATTACAACAGCATGTTACACAGTAAAGATCTGTCATCAATGAGGACTTGACAATAAGGATCACTCCTCCCCATACTACACACAGGGAGCCTGAATTACATCACCATTTAATTTACACATTGTTAAATACCTGCTACCCGCAGAGTTCTATTGTTGAGTTCCAGGGGAATAAACTGGCCCTTGTGGTGGCAAAGCTTTAAGTCCAGTTGAGGAAGCCTGCTTTCTCCTTGCAATGCCTGCAATGATAGTTGCATCTGCAACAATGGAAAGAGTGTAGACATAGTGCCAGGAGATGGACAACAGGCTGGCAACAGGTTTTGAGGGACCAAAAGGAGTGCATATCTGTCCACATGCACACACGTGTACACACATATACACACATACATGCCACTTGACACTGCTCTTTTCACAGTTTACACTTGGTCAGGCCATGCCAATAATTTCTTTTATTAAAAATATTTTTAGATTGAAATAACACTGGATTATAACATTATAGAAGTTTCAGGTGTGCATCACTGAATATCAACATGTTGATATACTATATTAAGTCCACCACAAAAAGTCCAGTTCTAAACTTCATCTTAACATTGCCCCTTTTACCTGATTTTCCCACTCCCTTCCCCCTTCCCTTCTGGTAACCACTAATTTGGTTTATGGTCTAGAAACTTATTTTTGTTCTACGTAGTCAATCTATTTTTTTTTTTGTATACCACTTATGCATGAAATCATATGATACACATCTTTCTCCTTCTGACATGGGTAGACCTTGAGGGTATTATGCTAAGTGAAGTAAGTCATTTAATTTTATATGCATAGAAGTTTACTAGTTAAGTTATATTTTTATTAAGCTAACACTTTTATAACACTGCATATGATTTAGGACTGTAAGTTTATATCTTTTCAGAAGTGTGTTAACACACCGTATCTAGCACCGTAACACCAATAGTCCTCCACAAGAGTTCCCTGGACCATTTCCCCACTCTGCTCCTCAAAGCCACCTTCCATTTCTGATAACCTTAACTCTGCAGTCAGATTTCTAAAGTTTGTTTGGGTTTCTTTTTGTCTTTTCCTTTGTATTGTTTCTCTATATTTTGTATATAAGTGAAATCATCCTGTATTTATCTTTCTCATTCTGCTTAGCGTTATCCCTTCCAGTTCCATCCATGTTATGATGAAATATTTTGTCAGGCCTCCCCTGGTGGCACAGCGGTTGAGCGCTGGGTTGTGAGGCTGCCCGCAGCCTCTGCAGTGCCAGTTCGATCCCCGGCCACCGGCGAGGGTCCCACAAAAAAAAAAAAAAATTGTCTTTTTTTTCTGTGGCTGAGTAGTGTTTCATTATGTATACCTCTCATCTTCGTAATCCACTCAACTGTCAGTGGACTCTTAGGTTATTTCCATACCTTGACTACTGTAAAATTACTGCAGTGAGCATAGGAGTGCATGTAACCCTTCAAATTAGTGTCTTCATATTCTTCAAATAGACACCTGTGAGTGGAATTACTGGATGGTATGATAGATCTATTTTTAATATATTGAGAAACCGCTATACTGTTTTCCATAGGGGTTGGAAAGTCTGTATTTGCATAAATAGTGTATGAGTATTCCTTTTTCTCCACACTTTTTCCAGAACTTTTTTTTTTCAGTTCTTTAGATACAGGCCATTGTCACAACAATGGCAAAACAGCTTGTTGCTTTCATTTGCATTTCCCTGATGATAAGTGATGATGAACACGTATCCTGCTAGTTCACATCTTTGTAGATGTACCTATTTAGATTTGGACATTTTTTGACTGGGTTATGTGCCTTCTTGTTGAGTGAATTGGTTCTTGGTTCTTAACCCCTTGTCAGCTGTATGATGTGCAAATATATTCTCCCATTCTGTAGTGTGTCTTTTCATTTAAATGATAATTTTTGCTCATTTGTTTATTTTGCTTTTGTTTTCTTTGCCATTGTAGTTGAGGCCCCAAAGATACTGAAATCAATGTCATGGAGTGTTTACCCTGTTTTCTTCTATTTATTTTATGGCTTCAGGTCTTATGTCCAAGTGCTTAATTCATGTTGAGTTAATAACTATATGGTGTTTGAAATTGGTTTAGTCTCACTTTTTGACTTTGGCTGTGCAATTTTTCCAACACCATATTTTTAAAAGATTTATTTATTTATGAATACAAGAGCTGAGGTACAGGCCAGAGTGGCTGGGGTGAGAGGATTCACCTGAGACAGAGTGGGGAACAGAACAGGCAGACTGACTAGGTACACTGCTGAGGGGAGCAGAGGGCAAGTCAGGAGAGGTCTTCTGTGCCATGTGGGTAGGTACCCAGCAGGCTAGGGATCGAACTCGTGCTACAGAGGCTGCGTTCTGCTTCATAGTGCGGTGCTTAATGCCTTGCGCCACCAAGGGAGGCCCCCAACACCATTTGTTGAGGAGACTTTATTTCCTATGTTGTATACTCTTTTTTTTAAGTTTTATTTATTTATGCATACAAGAACTGGGGTACAGGCCAGATTTGTGAGGGAGTGAGAGGATTCACCAGAGAGAGAGTGGGGAACAGAACAGGCAGATTGACTGAAATACAGTGCTGAGGGGAGCAGTGGGCGAGTCCATTTGTGTGGACATTTAAATTATAATAAATTTAACTGTCCACACAAATGTGGGTTTATTTCTATACTTTCAATTCTATTTCATTGACCAGTGCATCTATTTTTAATCCAATTCAAGACTGTTTTATAACTATTGCTTCATAGTATAGTTTGAAGTTTGGGGAACAGTTGATTGTTTTAAATTTAGATACAGTGTTGGCTTATGAAAAATGCAAATATCAGACAACTTGGTCTCTATTTATTCATAATGATTTCCTGTGTGACTTTTCTCAAGTTGATTATATCCACATGACTTTTACATCATCTACACAAGGGATTTATGTATTCAGTAAGTAACTATGTATTGACCACTGACCATAGACCTTCTGCTGGCCAGGGATGCCATTCCTGCAGAGCCAACATTATGTACACAGGTACAGTTTCCTGGGGCTGCTACAACAAATGATCAAATCACAACAGTCTGAGTGGGTTTATACTACCTAAATCCATTCTCCTACAGTTCTGGGCATCAGAAGTCCAAAATCAATGTGTCATCAGAATAACTTCCTTCTGGAGGCTCTGATGGAGAATCTATTTCATGTCTCTCTTATGCTTTCTGCCAGCAATCCTAGTGTCCTGTAGTTTGGAGACATATCACTCCAACCTCTGTCTCCATCTTCACATGACCTCCAGTTTGTCTTCTACTTTCTTTAAGGACACTTGTCATTGGATTTAAGTCCACCACGTTAATACAGGATGACCTCATCTTAATTATATCTGCAATGATCGTCTTCCAAATTAGTCCACATTCATAGTTTCTATCTGGCTATCTCTTTTGGGAAACATTATTCAACCCACAGTACAGGATCTGGCTTCAGCATTTAAGGTGGTCTGTCCACTTTACTTAACACTGCAAAGTATTGCAAAGTATTATGTAGCTATGCCTGAATAAAAGATAGTACTTACATGGAACCCAGTATGAAATAATAAACTTTTTTTTGTTGTGTCAACTCTATGGAGATTTTGATAACAAAGTATGGGGATGTCCAAAGTCCATGGGTCCTACTCTTTTTATGGTGACTCTCCAGCGGTAGGTGCATGTACTCACCACAGAGATTATGTTGCACCACACTCATGGCCCTGCTGCAAGCTTTGAGTTAGGATCTGATGGGTAAAACAAGAATAACCCTGAGGGGGCGGAATCTGGAAAGCATACAACAGCCAGCTCTATGAATGTGTCCCCTCCTAGAGAGAGCAGTTATTGGGTATTCAGATGCTCCTCAAGTTTCCAGCTCCTATTGCCTTCTCTCAAATTATCCCTGTATGGCTCAGGGTCCAAAGCCTCAGGTCCAAAATCCAACCCCCAAAGTTATGCCCTTTGCAGTAAGTGACCCAGACATAAAATCTTCACCTGCATCCTCCCTCAGCTGCATCAGGACAGCCCTGCAGTGAGTCTGCAAGGACAAAGTTTGCCCTTCATGAATCACTTCCCAGACCTCGCCAACAGGGCTTGCTGGAGATTGTTGGTTACATGTTTGTAGGCTGTCTTAAACGGAGCCACTTCTGTTTTGTTTCTTGCTGAGTGTGAAAGCTGGCCTAGCAGTTTAGGAAAGTTCATTTTTATTCTAGCTTAAGCCAGAAAAGAAAGAGGAATAAACATATCTGACATCCTGTCAACCATATCTGATTACTAGGGCCCCCCTGGTGGCGCAGGCGGTTGAGCCCAGTGCTGTGAAGCTGTCCACAGCCTCTGCAGTACAGGTTCAATCCTGGCTGGCGGTGGAGATACCCACATGGCGCAGCAGACCTCTCCTGACTGGCCTGCTGCTCCCCTCAGCAGTGTATTTCAGTCAGTCTGCCTGTTCTGTTCCCCACTCTACCTCTGGTGAATCCTATCACCCTTCCGCACATCTGGCCTGTACCCCGGTTCTTATATGCATGAATAAATATATCTTTTTTTAAAAAAAATCAACCAGCTCTGCTAACTATATTAATTTCTCATTTTGTGTGTGTGTGTGTGTGTGTGTGTGTGTGCAGTATCTGGTTTTTCATTTTCCAAAACTTGGCTATTACAGATGATGGTAGAGGAAAAAAAAAGATTACTAATTGAATCTCGAGACTTTCTTATTTATTTTCCATAAATAAGAGCACATCTTCTTTGCTTCCTATGTCAGAATGTATGACTTGGGAAACATTCCCATCCCCTGAAGTTCATGGCCGATTGACAAGTGTGTGTCAGGACAGGGGTCTTCTGTGTCTTCAACCCAGAGCTTTGGAGAACCAGAGCTCAGAAAATCAGGTTCTTGGGCTTCCATTTCCCTCAGTGCAGCACAGCACAGCACAACATCTGGACAACTTTACAGAAACTTTAGTTCTCCATTTATTTATTACTAACAGTGAGCTGTATATGTATGCACATGGGGATATTGTATTTAGTGTGGTGCATATATTGCTTAACTTTGGATGCACAACACCTCCTCTCCATTGTACCGGCATCCCTTCGATTGTTTTGCCCCCTCAGTCTGTCCCTGTGTGTGCTGAGAAACAAATACAGACACTTCATGAACTGAGAACTAGCCATAGTTTTCTCATAATTCCTCCTTTCCAGAAATCTCCAGGAGTGAAAATTACATAAATATATATTTTCATGATATTTTGGTCAGTGTAATTTTCCTGTGACAGGATATATACAAATTATATATCTCTTCACAGGAAACTGGCAAAACTGAAAAGACATTCTTCACCTACAATATTATATTTATTGGACTTGAGGGAGGCTGCCCCCAAATATTTACAGATTACTGGGTCTTGCTATTTACATTTCATGAGCCATATACCTTCCTAACATGAGTTACAAGGATAATGCATATTATAAATTCTGGATGATCTCTGTTCTTTTTAAATCTCACCATGAGTCTTTTAGTAAGAAGAGGACAAAAATGGGACTGATGGGACTCTACCCATGATGCCTATAGCAGATTCTCCGTGACTGAAGTAATGGTCTCAGCACCTGCATGCACATAGGTCTGCACTTATTTCTCACTGAAGTGATTCCTCTTACATGGTCTGTGCACCACATAATCTGTGTCTGGGCCACAGCTTGTTCAGTTACCTGGAACGGCTGCCTCCCTCCCAGTTCCCCTCCATCTCGCTGTCATCTACCACAGGGAGCCACCAATCTCGAATAAAATATCCTCAGGTCAATTTCCAAATGCTAGCAATGAGTTGGTGGTATTTTCTGTGAACAATGTTTAGTTTTTACTAGTTGTACTTAGGGAAGAGGATATCAAAACCTCCAAATGTTCTTGTTTTTGTACATATCATACAAATCTTTTGTTTTTTCAAAACCACCCTATTTTACCATGTTGTAGTAGAGTCTCTCATGACTTAAATATAAATCTGTCTTGGTAAATAAGAACTTGGAAAGGATTATATTTTAATGAACACAGACTTAATACATTGTGTACAAATGAAAGGGTACTAAAGTGCGCTGTTCAACAAAACTAGAAAATAAAGACATTTTCCATGGGGAACAGTTATGTTTGGTTCAGTGAAAAATACATATACTTTACATTTAAAATACCATATTTTGATTCTGTTGTCTGCCATTTTGTGGTTAACAAGTTTGGGCAATGAGCCTTATAATATCTTAGTTTCCACATCTACAAATGGAAAAATAGCATTTATCACAGAATTTTAAAAATAATGAATGTAGGGCCTCCCTGGTGGCCTAGGGGTTAAGTCTCACCTCTGTAGTCTGAATTCAATCCTGGCCAGGGAGCTAATCCACATGGCGCAGCAGACCTCTCCTGTCTCTCCCGCTGCTCCCCTCAGCAGTGTATTTCAGTAGATCTGCCTGTTCTGCTCCACACTCTGTCTCTGGCGAATCCTCTCACCCCTCCAACCGTACCTCTGGCCTATACCCCAGCTCTTATATGCATAAATAAAAATAAATCTTAAAAAAATGATGAGTGTATGTAAAAATGCTTTTGAGACCACAAACTCACATTTAAATATGATTGCCAAGTTGTATTCAGGCATATGCCTTTTACATAATTCATATTTAATTTAGTACTTCAATTAAATACCTATTTAGAGAAACTATGAGTATTAATTGATACAAGCTCCAGGAAAAGGATCAGAGAGGAATTCTCCTGTTTATAAGTCTTGACATTTCATCCTATTTTAAGTTTCCCCTTTTATCCTTTTTATTATGACAGCCTGTATCTGTATTCAGTCATTACCTGTCAACATAGTTTATTTGGTATAAATAAATAGCACATAATTAGCTTGAAAATTATTCTCTTAATTATAGTTGTGGAGTTGCTGTATTTGTTTAGCCTTCATATCTAAGGAATATGACACGGTATGCCAAGTCAGCTTAAAACACAGTCTAATTTTATTAGCATAGTGCCTTTGAGTGTTTTGATGTGTCATGGTAGCTTTGCCTGATCACTATTGATACGTTTGGAGAGTTCAAACACATTTACCCACATTTATTCCTTAGTACCGCCTGGGGTTGCAGAAATCTTTACTGATATCAGTCTCTTCCAGAATTAGAGGTTATGCCTGAAGGAATTTGAGGATATATTGCTGCCAGCATCCATCACTGTGATATGAAAATCTAAGAATAAAATACATTGGAAAATGTGACTTCCTGGCATATAATTGGTGATTAATAAGGGGGTTGCAATTGTATGGGGAATATAAAAATAAAATAAAAAAGCATTAATTTAATGAGTCATTGGTTCAAATATTCATCATTGCTCCTTAATTCCTAAATTGACAAATTCTGTAACTATTGTGTAACTATTGTGGTATATCTATTAGCATTGAAGCCAGCCGGTGTGCTCGTTAATTTAGCCCTTGAGAGGTCTCCCTAGTGGTGCAGGAGTTAAAGTCTCAGTGCTATCAAGTTATCACCAGCCACTGCATCATGAGTTTGATCCTGGCCAGGGACCTGACCCATATGGCACAGTAGACCTCTCCTGTCTTGCCCCCTGATCCCCTCAGCAGTGTATTTCAGTAGATCTGCCTGTTCTGCTCCCCACTCTGCCTCTGGCAAATCCTCTCATCCCCTGCACTTTTGGCCTATATCACAGTTCTTGAATGCATAGATAAGTAAAAAAAAAAAATCTTCAGTTTAGCCCTTGAACCACCACAGGTTCTTGTTCCACGAAGCTGTTAAAAGGAATTAGCGGATTTTTTCAGATAAGTAAGAAGAGAAAAGCAAACTTTAGTCAAGAAACTAAAGAAAATTTTATTTAGAGGAAAAAGAACTAAAGCAAAGATTCCAAGGCAGCGATGTGTAGGAGGGGCAGAAGATGCTGTTTTGGGTCTTGTCTAGGGGATATTTAAAACCTGTTTTGTCTATTCTAAAATCTCATCATAGTATTCTATGATTGGCTTTTCTTCCTAGTGGCTATACTCCTTTGGGCAGATGTGCCTATTTTCCCAGCTCTTGAGTTTTCCATTTTACCTCCCTTGTCCAAGGTCTTTTAAAATTTACTATCCCAATTAGCAGTAAATTTTAGACTTAAATTTTAAGTCTAAAATTTACTGCCCTCATTAGCCCTCCTGAATTTCTCTGCCTTTATTTCACAAGCCTCTTTAACTCTCCAGAAGTCTCTGCCTGTTCTGTCCCCGAAGCTGCCTAATTAACCATAACTTGCCCTGGGACTCAGTATGGGGGACACAGAACCACAATCTGGGATTGCCTGCTTCTGTAAATACAGTTTTGTTACAACATAGCTATACTTGCTGTTTGAATGTTTCGTATGACTACTATCATGCTACAATGGCAGAGTTAAGTTTGCTAGTTAGTTGCATTCTAGTTTGTTAGTCCACAAACTAGAGTGTTTGCTCATTGACCCTTTGTAGAAAAAGTCCACTGACCCTTGAACTTAATCTTTTGGCTATGTTTATGTCTGTTACATATTATCCATATTTTATTATCTTTTGCTTCATTGTTATTTATTCTGGATATCTTTCCTGAATCATTATCCAGGTCATTTGCTCTCTCCTCACAAGTATCTACTCTTATTTCTACACATTGCCTTCTTATTGTTGATTATAGCAGCTTCAGATTTAGAATATCTACTTGATGGTTTCTGTATACTTTCTTGTTTTCTGCCAAAATTCTCAATTTTTGTCTTTTTCCTTCTTGAATATGGTGAGAAAATTCAATTTAAATTCTGTGTCAAATATTTTCCAATATCTGGAGCAACTATATTGTTATTCTGAGGTTTTTAGTCTTACTGTCTGGTCTCCTTGTATATTTATTAATTTGCATTTTAATTATTAGCTTCATAGTCTCTTTGCAAAAGTTTATAGGAATAATTTGAGATGAAAGATGATGTTATCTTAGCCAGAAAGGGTTTAGATATACATATTTGAGATTTCATAGATGGTAGTCAATCAGATAAAGGAGAGCTTTAGCCCCTTTGGGAGGCTGTCTGCATCTATTTTACTCCTTTTCGCACCTCCTCAAAGCTAGTGGTGTTAATAAGCAGTTTGGCTCTAACTGGAAGGACCTGGACTTCAACATTTATGATATTGTGGTATGTCATTCATTTCTTTCTTGATTTATTTCTATCAATAGTTTTGTTTTTATTGTTGTAGTTGTTGAGATAGGTACTTTGCTATCTCTGCTAATTTTATTCCTAGAATTTTTAGGTGTCATTAATATTGTCAGTGAATTAACTTTTTCTCATTTCTTTTTCTGTGTACTTATTTTTGAATCACAGGACATTGATTGATAGACTTTGTTATAAGAAAACTTCTGTTTTCCAGTGTTTGCTGTCTCATTTCTGTCTGTTTTCACTGTCTCTAATCTTCAAGTGCAGGGCAGCCAGAGGGGATAGGGGGGCTGGGAGGCCTCGCCCCATCTTACAGCTCTCTTTGGGTCCTCTCTGGCATCATTTCATGGTCTTGTCCTCTCGTAGCTGTTTGACCCTCCTCTGCTGCACAGTCTCTGAGTAACACCTTCCATATAGCCAAGCCTCCAGGCTCAGGTGTGCCCACTTACACACCCCCACACCATACTCCAGGACATTTACCCTGACCCCACGATCCCCAAGCACCTCCTGCATATAAGGCTGCAGATGATAGCCTGAGCATCTTTATTTACCCTACAGTATATATTTACACATGAATTTGGATTTCTTCCATGTCACTGTCTTTATCAGGCTTTGGAATTAAAGTATTCCTAGCTTCATTATAATATTGGAAGTGCTTAATTTTTCCTATGACAGAGTTTTTTTTTTTTTTTTTTTTATGGCACCAGAGTTGAAGGATAAATTACACACACTTGTTAGTTTTCCTGGCCTTGATGTGTTTTTTTGAACAGTAGGCTTTAAATGAATCTTCTGTTGTGATTAACCTATTAAAATGTTCACTCTTGCTTAGGTTCCTCTGTCCATTAGCCAAAGGCCAGGACTCTGTTATAACAAACCCCATTCTTGGTCTCAATTCTTTCTCTCTAGGGTGGAAGTTTCTGTTTCACTTGATTCATTTGCCTTCAGGCCTTAGGAGTTACAAACCCACGAGATGAAGAAAAAATGGAGAGGAGGGAAGAGACCAAGTCAGACTTCCTTGGTTGTGGCTCCCCAAGTCTTTTTCTTTTTTGTTTGACCAGCTCACATTTTAAGAGCACAACTGCCTTCAAAGACACTCCGCTGCATCCATAATGGAAATAATTGAAAAATTCAAAAGACTAGTGTGCTGAAATTATATTATAGGAAATGTGTAATAAGAGTGATTTAATAGAATGTTTAAGAAATGACTGTTATTATGCAGGTGTTTCTTTTCACAAACCTTTTCACTTTGCTAAGCCATAGCGGCATCTCTTCCACCCACCTGTGATTATGCAGGTGTCTATTTTTCTTTTTTTCAAATTTTTTTAAAGATTTATTTATTTATTTATACAAGCACTGGGTATAGTCAGAAGCATGGGAGGGTGAGAGAATTCACCAGAGCCAGAGCAGGGAGCAGAACAGGCAGAAGGACCGAAGTACACTGCTGAGGGGAGCAGCGGGCGGCAGGAGAGGTCTGTGCGCCATGCGGGACCCTCACCCGGTGGCTGGAGATCAAACTGGAGCTGCAGAGGCTGCAGGCAGCTTTGCAACCCAGGGCTCAAACGCTGCACCACCGGGGAGGCCCAGGTGTCTCTTTTTCTTTTCCTAATAAACTTGTCCTTTTAAAATGTTTTAAAAAATGGAAAATAGTTAACTGGGCCACACCCTACCCTGCCTCTAGCCAAGCATAAAACATTCCATTGTCTTTTATGATACAACTTGAGTTATTTTGACTGTCTTAGGCAATAAAATGAAACAAAATATATGGTAATTAGACTGAAAAAAATTGTGTAACATATCCTTTGGGGGCATTCTTATTGTTTTTTATTGTTTCTATCATGTGTTGCCTGTGTCAGTAAAACACAACACTACAAAATTATTCCAGGATATAGTAAACATTCAAAATTCCTTTGCTTTGGTTATATTCCTATTAATATTAATGACTTGGAGGGTAAAGAAAATATCAGGCTTTTCTGCCCTTCTGCCATCAGGATAGATGATAGATCCTTGTCCTGAATGCATGCCTGATGGCGGGCACCTGGAATAGGGTGTGGGCATAGGAAGATGGGATTCAGCTGAGCTAAGACTGCTTTTAAGGGCGGCGTCACAGGGACGCCAGAAGCCAAGAAAGCAGCAGTAGAAGCCAAAGCAGAAGCCGAAAGAGAAGCCGAGAAGCAGCAGAACGAACACTAGAGAACCCAGATAGAGTGAAGACTTGCTGGGGGCTGGGAGGCCTCCCAGCCCCCCAGCCAGCACCCCTGCCTGCCATATGCCTGGTGAACCCCAAATAAAAAACCTGCAAAACTACTGAGGACTCTGACTCCTCCTTTACCCGGTCTGCATGGGATCAGAAAACCTGCACTGTGGCCTGTCCTGCCTTTACATGACTACAGATAGGTTTTATGAGAAAATTTCTTTTACTAATACATTGTTTTATATAACTTTGTTATCTGAAATACTTAGTGTAGGGTAAGGAAAAAAGTCAGGCTTTTCTGCCCTCCCACCATCAGGATAGATTATGGATCCTTGCGGTCCTGAATGCATGCCTGATGGCGGGCACCTGGAGTAGGGTGTGGGCATAGGTAGATGGGATTCACCTGGGCTGAGACTGGGCTTTTAAGGGCGGCATCACGGGGACGCCAGCAGAAGCCTACAGAGAAGCCAAGAACGAGCAGAAGCCGAAAGAAGAAGAGAAGCAGAGAGGACTCCAGAGAGCCCAGATAGAGTGAAGACTTGCTGGGGGCTGGAAGGCCTGCCAGCTGGCCCCCCAGCACCCCTGCCTGCTGTGTACTGGGTAAATCCCAATAAAAACCTGCAAAAAACCACTGAGGACTCTGACTCCTCCTTTACCCAGTCTGCTGGATCAGAAAACCTGCACTGTATCTTCCTGACCCTACACTGAGTAATTTATTTTTATACTATTAAATATATATATATATGAAGTTGAATCTACACAAATATTTATAAATGATGAGCAATTGTTGAAAATAAAAATAGTATTATTTGGTATACTCAATCTTGTAGAGGCAAGAAGGGACAGAGCAGGATCTCTATGATCAGAGCAGATGGGGTAAAGAGGAGTCCTGGAGCCCTCAGTGGCTTTTTCAGGCTTTATTTGGGATTTACCAGGTACATGGAAGGCAGCGGGGGACAGAGCACTGGGAGGCTGGCAGGCCTACCAGACCTACACAAACTTCACTCTTCCTGAGCTCTCTGGTGTTCTCTCGTGGCCTTTGCTTCTCTGCTCCTTTCACTCTTTTTGCTCTGCTGGAGTCCCCATGATGCTGCCCTTATAAACCTCATCTTAGCCCAGATGTATTCCACCTACCTGTGCCCACACCCCACTGCAGGTGCCCACAATCAGGCATGCATTCAGGACTACAGGTTTCCATCATCAATCCCAATGGCAGGAGGGCAGAAAAGTCTGATACTTTACTTACCCTACAAATCTCCAATAAATTGACTAATATTTTCCTGTTCTTTCTTTAAACTTGTTTTAAAAATAAATTGCATTTTTATATCATTGTATATGACTACAGAAAAGTGAAGACAGCTTTTAGAAAAACATCTACGTGCCATCTACTTGCTTACCTGTTGCAGGTTTTTTTGTTTGTTTGTTTTTTTGTGGTGTAGTAATTATTTCAAACAGAAAATGATTATACATTTAATAGATTCATATGTTGAAGTGCCAGTAGAGCAGAGGGCAGGTACTCTATGGATCCAGGCAGACAGATAAAGGAGAGTCCTGGAACCCTCAGTGGCTTTTTCAGGTTTTTAATAATCTTTCTACACCATTTGTAGTTGGGCAACCAGGTGCAGGGCAGGCAGGGGGTCTGGGGGCCCTGAGGCTGTAGACCTTCTAGCCCAGGGGAATCTTTACTCTTTCTGGGTTCTCTGGCATTCCGTCATGGTCTTAGGTCTCTACTGCCCTCCACTGCAGACTCCTCTGTTGCCCTTCCCTCCTCTGCCGCTGCCCTTATCTGCTCTGTCTCCTGGTTCAGGTGCCCACTCTCATGCACCCACACCACATGGCAAGTGCCACCATCAGGAACTTGTGTAAGACCACTGGCGTAGATTATTGCTGCTAATGGCAGGAGAGCAAGTTGAGGGGAGGGGAATCTATAACTTCTATTTACCTTACACATGAATACCACAAAGTTTGAGGTAAACAATTCACCATTTGTTCTGTTCTGGAATTAATTTAATGGAAAACACTAGTGGAAGTGAAAATTTCTTCCTCAGAGGGACATGTTCCAAAGATTGTATATTGGGAAGAGAGGATAGATTCCTGGATAATTCTCTTTGTGCTGAAAATCCTTGCTCCCATGCCCCTACTTATAACTATTATAATATTTGCACATATACCATGGCCATAAAAAGGAAATTAAATATATATGTCTATAGATGTATAGATATATATTACATTCACATCAACAAACCTTCCATTGTCTTCATTTATGGGTTCTCTTCTGTCTGATGTATGTCCCACATACATCACTTAATTTAGGTGGTCATTATAGTAGTTTGGCTACAACTATGTAAATTTTGTAGGAAAAAAGAGACAGAAATCCTGGCAAGCTTTTAGCTTCCTCACTCCATGCCACTCAGTGAGATGAAGAACTGTCACATTGAAGAAACAGTCAAAATATTAAAATGACTATTTGTAGTGTCAGGAATGACACAGGGCAGGTTTTCTGATCCAGCAGACCAGGTGAAGGAGGAGTCAGAGTCCTCAGTGGCTTTTGCAGGTCTTTTATTTAGATTTACCAGGCATATGGCAGGCAGGGGTGTGCTGGGGGGGCCGGGAGGCTGGCAGTCCTCCCAGCCCCCAGCAAATCCTCACTCTATCCGGGCTTTCTGGTGTTCTCTCTACTTCTCTTCTTCTCTCGGCTTCAGTTCGTTCTTGGCTTCTGCTGGCATCCACGCAACGCCGCCCTTATAAAATTCAGTCTCTCAGACCAGGTGTACCACTTCAGGTGCCGGCCATCAGGCATGCATTCAGGACCATGGGGTTCCCTCATCTATCCTAATGGGGGGAGGGCAGAAAAGCCTGATACTTTTTCCTTATCCTACACTATTCCCCAGTGGCGCAGGGGTTAAAGTCAGTGCTGTCAAGCTATGGCCAGCCACTGCAGCATGGATTCCATCCCTGGCCAGGGAGTTAACCCACATGGTGCAGCAAACCTCACCTAACTTCCCTTCTGCTCCCCTCAGCAGTGTATTTCAGTAGATCTGCCTGTTCTGCTCCCCACTCTGTCACTGGTGAATCCTCTCACCCCCTGCACCTCTGGCTTACACCCCAGTTCTTGTATGCATAAATTTAAAATAATAATAGAATAATTGTTCTATTCCTGACAAAGAATGAAGACAATTTGTAAGCTTCAACTACACAAGGTCTTCCTCATTGAAGGTCTCATCAAAGTCTCAGCAGAAATAAAGAACCAGTTATAGGAAACTAGAGGAGAGGTGATCCTTGTTATAAAGTGGCAAAGACCTTGGTTTCACTCATGTTTTGTGCAGAGTAGGACTTTTACATATTTAGCTGAAGAGATTTCTAAGCAAATTATTGAAAATGAAGCTTGAGTCACCCTAATGACTCATAATAAGATATAAGAGGAAGGAGATGAATGTAAGAATGAATTTTGAAGCAAAAAGGAGTCAGAACTTATAGAGATTTGGAAAATTCTCAGTCTGTTCATATTGAAGAAAAAAAAAATGAGAGTGAAAACTTAGTGAATATTGAAGGAGTAAGTGAGAAGCCCTTTGCTGAGCTCCTGCTCTGACTCATGGATTTAGTCAGTCATTTCAGCAGAAGCCAGGAATGGAGATGGGGTCATACCATCAGAAACTAAAGGGACAGAGAAAGAAAGACTGAAGGGAATCCATCAACAGAAGGAAAAAAAAAAGAAAAGAAAAAAAATAGAAATTTATTTTAAAAACTAATTCTTTGACCACGCCAATAAAATTATAACTTCTAACAAATAAAGGAAACAAGTAAAGGATAAGATGTATGCAGTGGCCATGGGCTGATGTTAGCTTTTTAAACTACAAAGAATCTCTTCCAACTCAATTTTTAAATTGAATGAGACACAAGATATGTTAAGAAAATGATACTTGCTCTTGTTTTGTTCTTGAAGTTTTATCTAGCCCCATAAGACATGAAACAAACATAAAAGATACAATATTGGAGACCAAAAAAAGATAATGTTACACTTTTTAAATTATTGATTTAAACAATTCTGAAAATAATGGGAAACCAATGTAATTAAAAATAGTTTAGTTGTTTCTATTGATTCAGAATAAACTTTACAAAAGTGAAATTTTATGTATCAGTAATAAGCAGTTAAAAGGAAAATACTCATTTTGCAAATATTCCACAGCTGTTATGGGCCTGGCACTGGTCTGAACACAGGGTACCGTGGTGTATGGCCTGGAATTGCAAGTGAAATCAGATACCACAGGAAAGTTTGTCTTCTGTTTATGATGTATGCATCTCGCAGGCTATCCCCTCACTTCTGAGTCACTTCAAAAATGATCACTTCATTATTTTGTTGCTGATGTGTTTGTTTCTGGTGGCAGCTTAACTAAATTAATGAAACTTACAAAATAGTCATTTCCTGGAGTTGCCATTTCTTCAGAATTTTTTCAAAATAGATCTTGCCAGGATTGTAGGGCTGAGGGAGAGATGTCTTAAGTGACCTCCCAGGTGGAGGAGCTGCAACAACATTGGAGACTTTTGACCAACACATACAGGGATAATGCCCAGAAGTGAAGGAAAACTGGTGAGGATGAGGCCTAATGAAGCTTAAAGTCTATTCTTGGCTGACTTTGTTACTCCTTCCAAACTTCATCAGTCTTCTAGAATCTTTATCCAAAGTCTTTACAAGTGTGCCTTTGTAGTATCTGCCATTTAATAAATCTTTCCAGATAAGCCAAAAAAATAACACCAGATGACCACACACCAAAAGAAAAACAAAGTAAGATATAGACTGATGGGCTTTCAAGATATGATAAATATCATATAGCATTTTCTAAGTAACTTTGACTAATATATTTAAGAAAATGGAAGGGATGTTGGAGAATTCACTAAGAACTAGAAAATAGTGAAAAATTCCTAAAGGTATTGAAATGCAATAACCTAAGAATGTAAAAAATGATTAGGCAGAGCAGAAGAGAGTCCTGGTGGTCTAGAAGCCACTCATTTGAAAAGATCCAGATGAAGTACAGAGGAAAAATTAAACATTGAAAGAAGTAAAGTGATTTATAGGAAAAGTTCTGGTGCATGTATCAATATAACTTAAGTGTCAGAGAAAAGAAAGACAAGTGGAATGGATAGAAATCTGCTCAAGGAAGACCAACAAAAGAAACCAAAGCACAAATACAAGAAACCTTACAAACATAATGCAAATAATCCCAAAAAATCCACAAGACATATCATAGTAAATCTGCTGAAAATCAAAACAAGGATGAAAGTCTTAAAAATAAACAAAAAAGAGACACATTATCATCAAAGAAACAAAATATTGTTGATGGTTGGCTGCTCAACAGAATGGCTGAAGCCAGAGAAAGGAAATGTGAGCTGTAATCACTGGATAGAAAATAATCAGCACCAAGAATTCTATCCTTCTAGAATGAAGGCTATATTAAAAAAAATTCCAGTCCTCCTGAAGACAAAGCAAACAAAATGGAAAACTGAAAGTATTTTTTTGTTATTTTTTGCAGTAAATTTCTACTGTACAGAGAATTCAAAGGGGCATGCATGTCACAAAAAATATAAAAACACTAATTAATAGCGCTACAGGCACCCCATGTTTATTGCATCATTAATTAATAATAGCTAAGAACTGGAAACAACCTAACTGGCCATTGACATGAATGGATAAAGATGTTGTACATGTGCACAATGGAATACTATTTAGCTATTAAAAAGGCTAATCCCCACCATTTGCAGCAACAATGATTGACATAGTGGGTATTATGCTTAGTGAAATAAGTCAACAGAGAAAGACACATATCATATGTTTTTCACTTTTATGACATATCTCAAGAAAACCAACAAACATATGAACCAAATAACAAAATAATAAGCATTTTGACTATAAGACCTACTAGTGGTTACCAGACCCAAAAGGAGAAGGGGACTGCATAAATCAGAAAAAAAGGGGACAATAATATGGCCAATGGTAGACTGGACTTTCAATGGTGAACTTGTAGTATATATGTATGTAGATGCTCAGTGACACATACATGAACACTGCATTATCACTTTATGTAACCAGTGTTATTTCAATTAAAAAAAAGAAATACACATGCACAAAGGAATATTTCAGACAGCAGAAAAATAACTAGTAGAGGGATTAAAAAATGTTTAATTAGTCCATAAGAAGATCAAATAAAAGGTAATAGAAATAAAAACAAATGGGACAAATAGAATAAATTACAAGCCTATAGATTAAAGCCCAAATGTATTCATCATTATATAGAATAAATATTGATTTAAAATTATGATTAATAGATGGAGATTTTCACAGTGCATTTTTCAACTTTATTCATTTTTCAATGGACATTTTAGCTATCAGATAAAAAAAATGTTGAATGTAACAAGATAAATCATGTAAATTCTAATCATTAGAAAGCAGTTGGCACTATATCAATATCAGGTAATGTAGATTTTAAGGCAAGTAGTATCACTAGAAACAAATGAGAAAATCATCAACAAAACAGGAAGACATCACTGTCCTGATTATTATATGTATCTCACTGTCCTAATTATTATATGTACCTAATGGTGTAGTCTTAAATGGGTAAAAACTGACTATATCAAATATTACCAAGGATTTAGAAGAACTGGAATTATATAATTCTAGGAGTGTAAATTTGTGCAACCACTTTGGGAGTATATTTATTGAATTTTTACTATAGTTGACAGTTATCCTATCCATTCCTGGAATGTAAGTACATACCTAAAATATGATTAAGAATAGGTAGTTTTTAATAGCTTTCTATTACTGATAGATGTTTGGATAAATGATAAATAAATTGTATACAAATAAAATGTAATGTCATGCCAATAATATATATGGATCTTGTAAACACAGCATCAAAAAGTGCTCAACAGCCACAAAGGGGTATATCATGATTATATTTCTGTGAAGTGCAGACATAGGCAACTCTATCCTATTCTGTTAGACATCAGGACAGCAGCATGCAGGGAATATCAGGTCCCAAGAACATTCTATTCTTCGTGTGATAGTTTCATCCCTGTGTTGACTTGGTGAAAAATCATCAAGCTCTCCAACTCAGTATTTCTGCATTTTTCTACACAATAAATAGTTTACATAAAATTGTTAACAATTACATTGCCCAAGTTACCAGAGGAAGGTGAAGCTGGCATATTAGAATACATTCTGTCTTTAAAAAAAAAAAGATTTATTTATTTTTGCATACAAGAACCGGGGTACAGGCCAGAGGCATGGTGGGTTGAGAAGATTCACCAGAAACAGAGTGGGAAACAGAACAGACAGATCAACTGAAATGCACTGCTCAGTGGAGCAGTGGGTGAGACAGGAGAGGTCTGCTGCACCATGTGGGTAGCACCCTGGCTGGGGATCAAACTTGCTGCAGTGGCTGCCAATAGCTTCATAGGTTGTCTCTTAACCCCTTGCACCACCAGGAAGGCCCCTATCTTTACTCATGTTTAAAAAATAATCATTGCTTCACAATGCTGAAGCTTAACCCCTTGTGCCCTATAATCCATGTTTTTAGTATAAAATTGACCTTTACTACCCTTGAAAATACTCAGAAGCCCCAATCAGTGTTTGGCCAGGGAGCTGATCCACATAGCACAGCAGACCTCCCCTGTCTCACCTACTGCTCCTCTCAGCAGTGTATTTCAGTAGCTCTGCCTGTTCTGTTCCCCACTTTGCCTCTGGCGAGTCCTCTCACCCTCCTCACACCACTGACCTGCACCCCAGCTCTTGTATGCATAAATAAATAAATCTTAAAAAAAATAGAATGGATTAAAGACTTAGATGTAAGACCTACCCAATAAAATATATGGAAGAAAAAAATAAAAAAATAATCATTAATTACTGTGTTCTATGTTGAGGATAATTGCACTTTCAAAGGTATGTATAACTTGCTTTTAACACAGATTCTCTTATAATCACTTATTTTCATTTGCTTTATCAATAGTGCACTGTTTCTTCCTCTGTTTCCATAAGTACATTAAATGCAGTAGTTCCATAAGTACATTAAATACAGTAGTTTTCCTCTTTCTTGAGACCTTTTCCCTTTCCTCTCTAGCCCTCAGCACAGACGTTTTAGTATTATGTGAATATGATCACAGGAAACATAACACTTAACACACTTAACAATTATATACTGCCATTTGTTTCTCCTACATTTAATGGATTGATAATAACATAATTTATAATTTTGCAACCTATTCCAGTAAAAATTTATGCCTGTGGTTGACTCCAAAATGACAAATGACAGTGTACTTTGGTTAGGAAAACATTCCAGTGGTGTGGCTATAAGACAGGAGCATGAACCCATTGCTTGTGCTATGAATTACCCTGTGCTGTCCCCCAGCTTCTGAGAACTCAGAGAAACTGGCAAATGAAGAACAATTTTATTTGTTGATTTTGGTGGGGTCCGAGTAGTATATGATAAATTCTATATGGTTGCAGATCACAATGAGATGAGCAAAGAGTTATCTCCTAGGTTTAAGGCATCTAGAAAAAGGACATATAAACCATGAAAAACATATTTCCTCATAACACTCTCTCAGAGCCACCCAGAAAGAGGATATTACTTTGGAAACAGTTTTGAAGAATACTTCTTTTACCAAATTGACTTCATTTTCATGTATATCTTAGTGTCATTTGCTATTTTTTCCTTCTTTTGCTCTTTTAAGCATTTCTGTTAAAGAAATGGTTTTGAACTAATAATAGAAAAACATACTTGTGAACATGAACACACACAAACACAAACATTTTTAGTTGCTTAATCTCACTTAACAATGAAATGACAGTGCATGTTAGGAAAACAAAGTTTTCTATTCTGTTGAGACCAATACCTTGTGAATCTAACTGTAGGGTTAATAGTTTTCAGGCTTTTCTGCCCTCCCACCATTAGGTTTGCCCTGACTGATGGGGCATCTGCAGTTGTTACATTGTTGTAAGTTGTCTTGTTTAGTTCTGTGGGCCATGGGAGGAGTATTGAGATAGTCACCAAGAGAAGAAGCAGCAGGAGAGAGGCAGGAGAGAGAAGGGGGAGAAAGAAGGCCAAAGAAACCCAGAATGAAGACTTGCGGGGGGAGGCTTGGAGGCCTACTGGCCTCCTGGCCTCCTAGCACCCCTGCCTGCCATGTACCTGGTTGCTGCAATGCATGTAAAGCTCAATAAAAGCCTGTGAAAGCCACCAAGGGCACCAGGACTCTCCTTTACCCCATCTGCTGGATCAGAAAACCTGCACTGTGCCTATCCTGCCACTACACTAACATATGCTAGCTATATGAAAGGGAAATTTATATGCACTAGATGTTACTTCCTCTGTATAAATAATCATGGAGACATTTCACATTCAGGAGTTGGTAGGAGAGTGATTTACAATAAGGCAGAGAAAAAGCAACTGTTTAAAGACAGGGAACTGCTGTAAATAATGTGAATTCCTTAATATCATAATTCTTCCCTCCCCCCAAAATAAGAATGGCAGTAATCTCATGCTGAAAATAAAATGTGCTGCCTTGAGTAAATGTGGACGCCCCTGGGCTTCTACTCAACTTGGATTTCTGAACCACTCTCCTGTCATTTTAATGAGTTTGGCTGCTCCTTACTGCTTAATATTTGGTGGAAATAAAGGAGACATGTCCCCAGGAAACTTGTTGGGTCTTTCATCAACACCATGTCATCCTGTGACTTACCTTTCCTTTTGGTAAGAACCTAAAATATATTGTCAGATTCCCCATCAGCATTGCTGTGTTTTATTTTAGTTATGGCAATTCATTATTTCATTCTAATACTATACTTCAATCATATATATCATGAGCTCCAGCTCTGTGCAAATTTATCAATTATTTTGGAAGAGTTTGAGCAAGATAGGCATTAACTACTCTTTGAAGGTTTGGTAGAATTAATTTGTGAATCCATGCTGTCCTGGACTCCTTGTGTTTTGGGAGAGTTTTGATTACTGTTTCAAATTCCTTGCTTGTGATTGATTTGTTCGTGGTTTCTTTTTCTCCTCTATTCAGTCTTGGGTGATTGTATAATTCTGAGAAGCTGTCTATCTTTTCTAAGATTATTGAATTTGTTAGCATATAGAGTTCATAGTAGTATCTTTTGAGTTTTCTGTAGCATCTATTATGATTTCTCCCCTTTTTCTTTCTGGTTCTATTTATTAGAAAATTCTCCTGTATTTTCTTGGTGAGCTTTGCTAGAGTTTTGTCTATTTTTTCAAAGAACAAGCTTTTGGTTTTGCTCATCTTTTAAATTTCTATTTCATGTACTTTTGCTTTGACTTACTATTTCTGGTCTTCTATTGTCTTTTTGGATTTTTTTTTTTTGTTCTTTTTTTAATCCCTTGAGTTGAGAGAATAGGTTATTTGCTCACTTTCTTGTTTCTTATATGGGCCTGTCTTGCTATACATTTCCCTTTTGGTACTGCTTTTACTGCATCTCCTAAGTCTTGGATAGTTTTGTGCTCATTCTCATTTGTCTTGAGGTATATTTTAATGTCTTCTTTGATTTTCCATTTACCTACTGGTCTTTCAATAGGGTCTTATTCAATCTCCATAATTCAAAAGATTTTTCTGCTTTCTTTTTGATAGTTGATTTCTGTAATTGTTACCAGAACCCAGCCACCTCAGTGGCAGAAGCCAGCAGCAGCAATGCTGTTCTCTCACCCTGCTGCTCCACCACAAGTCGGTTGTGGCAATTGCTCCTCAGAGCCCTTTTACGCAGCTGTGTACTTCCTGGATCATGGAATGGACCAATCATGTGTGAGATGGTCTGAATTGCCACAAGATTTAAAAATGGTTCAATCAGATATGTCTGTGGGTCACCCTGAAGAAGGATATAAGCCAGGGTTGGAGGGAACTGGGGGACAGGTGGTTCTGGCCTCCAAAGAAAGATGGGGAAGACTCCATTCCTGGCCTCCAAAGAAAGAAGAAAGAAAAAGGACCAGAAGCTGAAAAAAAAAGAAAAGAAGCTCATTTTATGCTTTCTCTTTAGTGGGTTATCTCTTATTTTTTGTCCTTCTTATCCAATAGATTAAATTTATTCCTGACGATTTAAAGAAAAAAAAAAAGAAGAAAAGTAGCATCTAGCATCTGACCTTCAATGAGGAAAGGGAAGCTGAAGACCTTTGCAGAGATGGCCTCTGGTCCTGTCTTTCCATCTCTTGAAAGGAGCACCAAGGGCCCCATGCCTGGTGTCTCAAAGAGTTGTTTGTTGTTGGCGTCATCCAACAACTCAAAAAGAACTGTTAACACTTGGTGTCTCTGGCACTACCTCTGGGGGGCCATTAGTGACCATCACTACTGGCCAGTGTTGTCCAGAACTCCTGGTGACCAGTGGCAACAATCCCTGGCACTGTCTGGGTGAGATAGCTGCCACTTATAGTAAGCTCTTTGTTTCCCCTGTTTGTAAAATGAACCCCATGTTGGTTGCTCATGAAGCCTGAGTTCCCTAGTAATTGTGTGTGTGCACATGAGAACCTGTAGACAGTGATCTGTCCTCTTATTGGGCACTGTCCTTTATTTGGCCATAGCCCATAGGCTTCTATTGTGTCAGTATTGTATTGCTATAGCCCTTGGCTTTGGTTTTTGCCTTTTGGTCTTTTGGAGCTTTTTGATGGATCTCTTGCTTAGAGCCTGGGTAGGTGGGTGACTGTTCTATCCTTCCATTTGGCCTCCTTCCCTGTCCACCCTATTTCAGTTTGATACATCAGTGTTAGGAGAAGATGCTGGGTATGAATTTAATCTTTGTAAAATTGTTATTTCTTTTGTGTCCCAGAATTTTGGTTTATTCTGGAGATCATACCATATGTGCTTGATAAAAATGTATTCTCGTTTTGAGGAGGGCAATCTCCTTTATATGTCTGTGGGTCCAAGAGGCATAATTCTCTGTTCAAGGTAATTGTACCCTTGTTTATTTTCTGTCTAGTTGATCTTTCCATTGGTGAAAGTAGGGTGTTGAATTCTACTACCATTTTTCCCCCATGTATTTTCCAATATTTGTTTTCAGAGTTGATAGTAGTAGCCTAATGTATTTTGGTGGTCCTTCATTTGGTGCATATATGTTGATGAGTGTTATGTCTTCTTTTTTTTTTTTTTGAGTGTTATGTCTTCTTGATGTATTATTCCCTTAATCACTATACTGTGTCCCTATCTGTCTCTTGTTACCTTTTTAAACCGGATGTCTATTTTGTCTTATGTAAGTATGGCTGCCCTCACCTTCTTTAAAGTAACATTTGCTTGTAGGATTGTTTTCCAAACCTTAATTTTGAGCCTCTGTTTGTCTTTGGAGTTTAGATATGTCTCCTGGAGATAGCAGAAGTTTGGATTATGTTTCTTTATCTAACTAGATTCTCTTTGTCTTTTGTGAATTTAGTCATTTTATATTTAAAGTGATTATTAATATGCAATAGTCTGTTGCTGCCATTCTATTCTTAATTTTTGTGGATCAGTTTATTTCCTTTTCAGTTCTTTGTGTATGTGCCTCCTTTTGGTTTCAGTATGTAAGCTCCTTTCAACATTTTTTGGAGGGTTGGTTTAGTGTTTGCAAAACTCTTGAGTGTCTGTGTTTGAAAAGGCCTTTATTCCTCCCTCATACCTGAAGGAGAACCTCACAGGAAAGAGTATTCTCAGCTGGCAGTTTTTCTCTTTAAATATTTGCAACATGTCATTTTATTCTCTCTTTGCTTCAGAGAGTCTAGTATTAGCCTGATTCGGACACCTTTATATGTTGCCTGCTTCTTCCCCTTTGCCAGCTTCAATATTCTTTCTTTGTCCTTGAACTCTTGAAAATTTCATTACTATATGTTTTGGTGTCAGTGTCACTTTATCTAGGTATGCTGGGTTCTTTTAGCTTACTGGATTTGTAAATTTATTCTCTTTACTAGATCTGGGAAGTAGTCCTACATTATTTATTTAAATACATTTTTGTTACTTTTTTCCACTCCCCGCCCCACCCCAGTATCCCAATTTTCTTATGTTGCCTTTTCTATTGGAATCAGAAAGTTCTTGGTATTTTTCTTCATTTTTTTTGCTTTATTTAACTCTTTCATTCACTACCCAGGTTCTTTGTACATCTGCATCTTCAATTATACTGACTCGTTCTAGTGATCTGTTCTACTTTTGTGATTTTCTCCAGATTTTTCAACTATTGTATTTCTCTTTTGAAATCCTGAAATTCCATTTTTATCTTATTTAGAGAATCATTCAGTCTCAGTTTGATTTTATTTCTAAGGACCTTCATTTGTTTTTTCTGAGATGTCTTCCATTTCATTATATTTCTCTACCTTTACAATTCTAAACTCTGTATCTGATAGGGAGAACATAGTTTCCATGTCTATGCATTGGTGTTCTGGACACTGTTCCCACTCTCTATTGTACTATTCCAGGAGAATTCATGTTGTCATCTGTTGCCCATTATTAGCTTTGGAATCCATGTGGGGTTTCCTCTAGGTATGGCTCCTCCCTCCCTGAATGGTCAGGAGTCTGTGCAGATAGATATTGTGAGGACTCTGCAGGTCCAGGTGGGCACTGTCTGGGTCTTTGGGATGATTGCAAATCCTCCATTGGCGGGGACTCATAAGGCCTCTGCTCTTATTGTCTGTTATTACTTAGACTAATAATGAAACAGAACAGTGTTATTTGAACATGGACTTGGATTCATTGCAAATTTATATTGAAAACTCTAAGATAAATACTTTTTTTTAAAAAAAAGGTAGTATACATGTTAAGGAAGAAGAGAAAATAGTCACATAAAATGTTGAATTAAATCCAGAAAAGACAAAAAGAAAGTGGAAGACAAAAAAGGGGACAAAAAATGGGGCAAAATATATAAAATAGTAGCAGATATTATACATACCAATCCAATTGCATCAGCAATCACCTTTTATTTCCATTCAATAATCACTTTAAATCTTAATATGCTAAAAAAGAGAGAGCGTGTCAAAACTAAATACCAAACTATATGTTATCTACAGGGAACCTATTTTAAATTTAAAGATACATGTAGATTAAGCGTACATGAATGGATAAAAATATACCAAACTTACACTAATAAAAAGAAAGAATAGGGGCTTTCACATAAGGGGTTACATCTCAGCACTATGAAGCCATCTGCAGCCACTGCAGCACCAGTTCAATCCCTGCCAGAGAGTTAACCCATATGGTGCAGCAGACCTCTCCTGTCCCACCCACTGCTCCCCTCAGCAGTGTATTTCAGTTAATCAACCTGTTTTGTTCCCCATTCTGTCTCTGGTGAATCCTCTCATCTCCACCCCTGCACCTCTGGCCTACACCCCAGCTCTTGTATGCATAAGTAAATAAATCTTAAAAAGAAAAAAATAGCTATACTAACTTCAGACTAGATATCAAAGCAAGGAAATTTATCAAGTACAGAGAAAAATTACTTAATGATAAAGTATCCATTCTCTAAGAAGACAAAACTGACCTAAAAGTTCATTCACCTAACAAGAGAGTCACAATAAGTAGGTCAAAAGCTATAGAACTGCAAGAATAAATAGATGAATGGACTAATACACTTGGAGACTTTAATGCCTCCTAAACCCAGTAGACAATCAGTAAAGACATAGTTAAATTCAACAATGCCATGAATCAAGTGGGTATAACTGACATCTGTTGACTACTTAACCCAACAATAACAGAACACATATCCTACTCAAATTTACATGAAACATTTCACAAAACAGTCCACATTCTGTTTTAAAAACATACCTTAGTTAATTAAAAGAATAGAAATCATAAAATGTCTAATCTCAGAACACAGTGAAGCTATAATAGAAATAAATAACAGAAAGGTATTTGGGAAATCCTCCCAATACTTGGAGGTTAAATGACACAATTTAAATAACACATGGGGGGCCTCCCCAGTGATGTAGTGGTTGAGTGCTGGGCTGTGAAGCTGCCCACAGCTTCTACAGTGCTGGTTCAATCCCTAGCTGCCGGAAAGGGTCCCACATGGCGCTCAGACCTCTCCTGCCATGCCCGCTGCTCCCCTACGCAGTGTCCTCCATCTGTCTGCCTGTTCTGTTCCCTGCTCTGGCTCTGGTGAATTCTCTCACCCTCCTGCGCTTTTGCCTGTACCCAGCGCTTATATAAAAATAAATAAATAAATAAATAAGTCTTTAAAAATAAATAAATAAAAACACATGGGTCAAAAAAGAGGCCTCAGGATAAATTTAAAAAATATATTGTATTAATGGAGGAATATTTATAGTATGGACTGCATATGTAAGAAAAGAAGGGAGATCTGAAATCAAAGTAAAACCACCTTCGAAAATAAGAGAAAGAAAAGCAAAACTGAAATAAGCAGAAAAAATTATCAAAATAAAAGCAGTAATTAAAAGAATGAAATCAATAAAGAAAATATCAAAAAAATAAAGCTGGAACTGTGAAAATAAAACAGTACTTTTTAACCAGATTGACTAAGAATAAAAGAGAGAAGACACAAATTTGTAACATCAGAAATGAAATAGGAAAAATTCAATAACATGGTGACGCAGTGAAGACCTTACCTCCTTCATACACTCCCAGCTACAAAGCAGAAGGACTAAGTCAATAAATCCAGAAAGAAAAACAGATGAATAATATACATATTAGGAGCATTAGGTCTGTTATATAGAAGTAAGAGTAGGTAAAACTTTAAATGGACTGTATTTACAGTAATACCAGGCTAGCACAATCTATGAGATGGAGGGGGTAACAACTTTATGGATCCCCTACATTTGACTACTCAGGGCATATACCCATATTGGGGAATTTGGAGACCCAGCATAACACTGGATAAGGATATGTAGAGAGATAGTATTCAGGACAGACAGTGCACTATCGGAGAACTATGGAGCAGGGGTGCAAAGTGATGATTACTGTTTTAAACATGAAGCCCCCAATATAGAATTGCTGGAGTCCAATAGCAGGATCAGGGGGTTCACCTGTATATCCTCATAAAGAAGGCTACCACTCAAAGCCTGATTTTAGAATGCCACCCCCTAATCCAGGGTAAAATCGAGACAACACATGAATACCATTAACAAAAATCTAAGCACCTGTTACAACAGGCACACATACAACAGCAAAAGGAGACTCTGTACTAGAAATTATTTTTTCAAAGATGTCTTTATTTATTCATACAAGAACTGGGGTACAGGTCAGAGGTGTGGGAGGTAAGAGGATTCACCAGAGACAGAGCGGGGAATAGAACAGGCAGATCAACTGAAATGCACTGCTGAGGGGAGAAGCAGGTGAGTCAGGAGAGGTCAGCTGCACCATGTGTGTAGCTCCCTGTCTGGGGATCGAACTCATGCTGCAGTGGGTACGGATAGCTTCACAGGTTGCACATTGACCCCTTGCAACACCAGGGAGGCCCTTGTACTGGAAATTAAAAGAGAACTGATCATGCCTGTGACCCGTAGCAACTGCAATCTGTGACCAGCACTGCTCATAGTGCTCAAACATAGTTTGGAGTTATAAGCTTGCATGAGACTTAAGAGACATTTAGACTGAGGAGCTGGCCTGGATGTTGGGATCACTGTGAACCCTGCTATGCAATTTTGATACCCAAAGCACAGTAGAGGACTTGAATTCCTGATGCTCACTGGAGGTGATCTATCCTTCAGGGTCCTACTGCTCAGTTTCTTTCTACCTATCCCCCCTTTCCAGAACCAGTTCTCCAAATGGTATAACCACAGCTGAAAGTCTATCAAAACTATAGCTCATAAAGACTATAAAATGAAGAGACACCACAACAGAAATGCTGTTGCAATGAAACCCCAAGGAAGTCTCAATCAAGAGTTGGAGAATATGCAAGGCAACAGTTACAACAGCTCATTTAACTAAAATAAACAATGTATTATATAAAACAGTAAGAGAATAAAGACTGAGATAATATGAGACAGTTACAATTAGAAATAATGAATCTAAAAATTACTATAACCAAATTAAAAAAATATAATTGAGAACCTCCATAGCAGATAAATGCAAACAATGAAGAAAATTAACTCAAAAGCACATAAGTTTTTCCTGGCATACATCATATAACATAATAAAATTCCAAGTCAGGAAAATTTTTTAGAGAGGAAAAAACCACAGTGCCATCTGCTGGAAAAGTGGAAGTTCAGCAACCTCAGGACACAAAAAATAGCAAAATGGCTAAAGAAAAATACCGGATGGTCTCACTCATAGCAGGAATCTAGAAAACTTAAATAAGGGACCAGGAAAATGAATATAAGAAAGTGAAAATCAAAATCAACAAAAAACTATGAACCAGAGACACTTTTTGGGGGGTGGGGGGCGGGAGGGGAAGGATTGGGGTCAGAATGGGGCGTTTGCAATTGTATGGGGGAATATAAAAATAAAATTTAATATTTAAAAAAAAAATAGCAAAATGGGCAGTTGGAAAAATACAATACATGGCACCTTGAGTCCTAAAGAGAATATTTCACCACACAGAGGGAATAAATCTCCAGTATCCAACTACAAGAAAAAAAAATGGAATGTCTTTTTTTCTTATCAAATAGAGAGGTCAAAATTGCCATGACGGAAATTCAACTAAATGGCAGTAAACACAGGAAAGCAGATCAAAAATACAAAAGAAAATGCAAAAAATGAATGGTCTGAAAAATAACATAAATGGACAGAAGATAATTATTGAAGGTTTAAATAAGAAAATATGGGAGATACAGGATATAAAAAGATCAATAGAGGAGATACAACATTTTTTGAAAATTATGGATGTAGAGTAGACCAAATGGAAGATCAAATCAGTGACCTCAGTGACCTCCTTCCTAGCCACAAAAAAAATCAAGGTGGATAGGAAAGAGAAAGATAAAGAATGAAGAGACAGTTCAAGACTCATCCAACACCATGATGAAAGGCAGTAATAATAATGGGTAGTAGAGAAGGGGAAGAGAGAGAAAGGAACAGAATGTATTCAAAGAAATAATAGAGAAAAATTTCACAAGCCTGGAGAAGAAACTAAATATTCAAGTCCATGTGGAGCAGGGTTATATGGGTACTAAAGCCCTCCAAAGACAGTACCTGATAGAGCATAGGGCACTACCTGTGGATTCTCACCCACATGCACACTTGCAAGACCACTCAGTTTCAGGGAACAATAATGGGGTTTATTTAACAAACAAGGGAAACACAGAGTTAGTAAGGCCACAAGTGGCTGGCTATCTCACCTTAGACAGAGTCCACAGCATTCAGAATTCTCAAACAAAAGACCATTCCTCAAAAGATGGCAACTTCCTGTCAGCAAGGGCTTGGAACACCTGGCAGTCAGAGGCACCCACAGGCAGGCTCGCCGAGATGATGCCCAGAAGCCACATTAACAATCTGGAGATCCAGTGAACAGCACTGGACACTGAAACAGATAACAGCAAAGGCAGCAGCACCAAAAGATGGTGCCACATGATCCAAACAGCAATCTGAGACACCAGGCCCAGGGTGTTTGGTACTCTTCCCATGTAGCAATAAGACCATAGGCTGGCCCAGCCTTCCAGTCCCTGCAAAACTCTTTAGTATCTCTCTCCTTGGGGTTAGCTGCTGGAAGCTTCTTTCTTCTTTTTAATGCAGGTATTATATGATGATTCTGGGAGTCTGGACACACCCCAAACTGACTCCTGCACTTCCTTGTGTCCACTTCTAAGGTCCTCCACCCTGGATACAGCCTGATTGGACCATTCAACCTGTTGGCACCTGAGGGAGGGGATGCCCACAGGCAGCAACTTTTGGTAACATATGAAGTCTTTCCTGTCTCGTCCACTGCTCCCCTCAGCAGTGCATTTCAGTCAGTCCACCTGTACTGTTCCCCACTCTTATCTCTAGTGAATCCTCTCACACACACACACCCACACCTCTGGCCTGTACCCCAGTTCTTGTATAAATAAATAAATATTTTAAAAAAAAGAAAAAGAAAAGAAACCCATGTAGGTCCTGATTCTAGGCCAAGGAGCATGGGAGACAGCCCAGGGCAGACTGTGTGGGAGTGTTGGGGATACAGAACATCTTGTTGGCCTACTAAGTATATTCAAAGTACTGTCATTCACCAAAGCTGATAGAGGAGTGTGAATTTCAGAGGAACAAGTTCTGAAGTAACAGCAGACAACATAGGCAGTGATCCCCTGGAAACACAGAACCAGTGCTCAGGAGAGATAAGATTGGAGCTGTAACAGCAGTCACTCCCAACTGAGCGATTCTGAATGCTTTGAGAGTCCTGAGAAGCAAAGACAGAGGTCAAGGGAAGAACCTCAAGACCATGTTGTGTGGTAAATAAGGACAAGTTTCAGAGGAAGAAGGGGTCTAGAAACCAAGGTTTCCAGAGATCCACATTCAGGAGCCCACATACTTTCCCCTTGGATTACTAAAAAAGCAACAGCCACAAAATCATGAGTCATTCTGCTTTAGGATTATTTTGATTAGAAATTTTTTGAAGTCCAGTTTTTATCCTGAAATTTTTTTGGACTAAATTAATTTTTTAATGTTGCTGGTGAATCTTTTTCATATATTTTATGACTTCATATGTTATAATTAAACATGTTTATTATGAACACATTATCAAAGACTTTAAGAGCAAAGAAAGGGAGTAAAAAATTGAGCACACTAATGAAGTTCAGGGATGTGGGCCTTTACTATCCACAAAAGTTACTGATGGGCATCCCTGGTGGTGCAAGGGGTTGAGCGCAGCACTATGAAGCTGTCTGCAGCCTCTGCAGCACTAGTTTGATTCCTGGCTGTTCAGGGAGCTACCCACATGGTGCAGAAGACCTCTCCTGACTTGCCCGCTACTCCCCTCAGCAGTGTATTCAGTTAGTCTGCCTGTTCTGTTCCCCGCTCTGTCTCTGGTGAATCCTCTCACCCCCATACCTCTGGCCTGTACCCCAGTTCTTGTATGCATAAATAAATAAATCTTAAAAAAAAAAGAAGTTACTGATATGTCCATCTTAGAGCGAGGTTTGGTAGTAGAACAAGTGCTCATATCTGAATCAGGTGTATAAATCATAACATTAAAAACCATTTATTTCATTTCATATTTGAACTCTTTCTGATACTCATTTATTCAGGTCCTTGACCTTGCACAGAATAAAATGCAGAGGCAGCATCTTTTTGTGAATTTTATAGTTGGCTGAGAATTGAAGGATTCTTCAGTTTTCGTGGAAGAATGTCACAGATATACTCTTGGTACATTCAAAGATGGTACTTTTTAAAGTGGTGTCCCAGACCATGAGTATCAGCATCACTGTGGAAATTGTTTTCAAAGCAAATTCTCCAGCCCTATTTGCAGGGAGGTCCAGGAACCAGATTTAAATTTAAAGAACACTGCAAATGATTGTTTTGTAGGCTGACATTTGAAAACTGGCTCTCAAAGGTTGGCAGTTACCCTGAATATATGTTATTTCAAGCACTTTGTTTAAGCTCACTCTCCTTGAAGTGCCATGAAAAACAAGACATGTTGAAATTAATTATAGATTTGGCCTACATATGAGGACCCCAAAGGGAATAGTCTGTTAGTGAAAAAAATCACAGTTTTGTCACTTGGAAAATTTTTAAATAGCATCAGTTTCATTTCAGAAATTTTCCACTGTCCTTAATAAGAGAGTGAATAAAACAAATGCTAAGAGGTGAACTATCTCATTCACTGAATCATATATTTATGCACACACATAATACAAAATATTTTTCTGCATCTCAGGTCCAAACTGCTTTGCAGAAACGGCTGTCATCCCCGCGGGCAGAGAAGTGAAGACCGATGAGTGCACCATTTGTCACTGCACCTACGAGGAGGGCACGTGGAGGATTGAGCGCCAGGCCATGTGCACCCGACACGAGTGCAGGCAGATGTAGGCTGAACCAGACACAGATGCTGACGTTTTTTTCTAGGATATTTTACTGACAAGAACATTCTAAATGATTTTGGGAAATATCAATCAAAATGAGAAGACTTTGGATGAGGAGTTATGGAAAACTGTTGATACTTTTGCTTTTCTTGGTATCAGTTACTGCAAGAGAAAGAAATGGATACATTTCAAAACATCAACAAGAACTTTGGGCATAAAATTCCTCTCTAAATAAATGTGCTATTTTCACAGTAAGTATACTAAAGTATACTATTATATATGAAATGCATTTCTATAATCCCTCTACTAGAGAGCTGATATAAATGTTTTCTATAGATACAGATTAAAAATGCTGTGTTGTCAACCATCCTCAGTGTGTACCTGCAGATCTTTTTCAGTTCTGATTCCATCGCACAGGATTGTCTGTGGTTGCTGTTCTTCAAATCTTGAGACAGTGCATCTTTAACAGGCTATACGATAATAGATCTCTAGTGGAATACTAACTAATTCTGTTCCACTAAGTGATATCCTTAGAAGTTCCAGTCTCATTCACATAAATATGTTTCTTCAGATAAAAACTTACTCTTTCTATCATCTCTATTCTCACTCATTTGAGAAATGAGTGTACCTCTATAACCAAAATACACTTTTAATTCAAGGCTCCCATGTTGTGGGGCATAGATAATCACATACATGTATTTCATTTTCACTTGAATAACTTTCTCTTTTAAACATGACTTCAAGAGCAGAGAAAGCATTGGAAAGTCCTTTCCAATTACAAATATTAATGCTAACGGCCATATGCACACTATACCTTATACATATTTTCATACTGACTCCATTTCTCTTCATTTGCACAGGGAAGAAGTCACTGCAAGTCCTGCTGACTGATAGTAAAGAATATTTCTACCTTTATCAATCACATCAACACTTGGCCATCAATCATTGATTGGCCATCAATCACATCAATCATTGATTGGCCATCAATCATTGATTGGCCATCAATCACATTAACACATTGATTGAAAAAAGTAGAGTTTTAGTAGTTAAAAAGTAAAAAAAAAAAAAAACAAAAACAACACAAAAACTGTAATCACTATTTAATGTTTCTTTCCTGATATTTATTCTAAAATTTTGAATTAAGCACCTATCAAGTGCAAACAGTCGTGACAAGAAGAAAGGGAAATATAGCAAACCCAGGGATGTGGGGAGGGGACTAGTACCCCACTGTTGGCTCTAACTCTCATACTTATTACTGCAGGTGTGACCCAAAAGTGGACACATTGAGAAAACTACAAAAACAGGATCTATTTACACTGAGAGTGAGATATAGTGGGTGGGAGGGAGAGAGAGAGATTGATTTACAGGTCTGTCATAACGCAGATATCCAAACCAAAACTACCTGGCAAGTGGTGGCTTCTCTTCCAACACCCCTCCTCACAGCAGTTCAACTGCCAAAGCCCCAGTAGCTTAACTCCTCAAAAGCCCAGCATTTTAACTGCTAACGGCCTCATCCCTGTTTCCCTCAACCCCCACTCTGGGTGGTGTGTGAAAAGATCCATCTCCTACCAGGAGTTTACTGTGAACACTACCTACTTCTCACTGTTCCTCAAAGAATAATGCATCACTTCTTGCCTACATGATGATTTGATCTCTGCATATCATGAACTAGAAATTACAATGCATTGTGGTAGGAGCTAAACTAGAAGTCAGTGAAAGGAGCTTAGAAAGGCTCCTGAGAAAATGCACACAATGTCAAAAGCTTCATTCCCAATGTAAGAAAGCATTCAATCCTTTGAGACTGAAAAAGAACAAAGAAAAATTGAAACATTTGTCTTCATTGAAAAGTTGAATGTGGCCTTAATGAATGTAAAGACACCACTAATTAAATCCCCAATAAGTTTACACCTGCTTATATTTAATTTTTATCTCCTCACATGTAGATTTTCATGAAAATACTCAGGGAAAGTATTGACTAGTTAGTTTTTCTCAGGTGTGATTAGCTTTCCATAACTTAACTTTTGGCATTAAAGACTGTTAGACCCTGGTTATAGCTCCAATATCCAGGGTAGATTTTTTTGAGACAAGGTGATATCAAGTCATGTCTTTGCCAACTAATTCCCCTAACCTGCATGGGTCAGTTTTAACAGTGCTACAGTCAGAGAAATGCAGTCCATGTAGCCCATAGTTTCCCTGTGGTGATGTAATCCTTACTAGGATGGGTATGAGCTCTGAACTAATTGTAATACTACCTTGAAAGCAGTAAGAAATTCAGGAAACCTAGTATTTTGTTGTGTAGACAGAGTGAACACAGTATCGTGGAGAAGTTAACTGACTTTCACTCATTCTAAACTAGTGTGACTCATCTTTGTCCCAGCTGAAGCTCAGCCACTGATCTTACACTAGAAATAATTCCTCTTCCTCTCTGATTTCAAGGCCTCATTTCTCTTTCCACATAAGAACAATTCATAAACCAAACAGAATAGAACTGTGTTTAATGACCCTATATATTCTTAATATAGAATGATATAATTTGTAGTTTTATACAAGAGAAACTTATTAATTTCTTTATTTCCTGTCATTAATTTAGATCATCACAACTAAAAGGCTATATCTGATTGAAGTTTTATTTTCCTCTTCTCTTTTCTCATAGAACACTTTACTAAGATCGCAAACAATGAAAGAGGAATGTATAAGTCAATGTTATCTGATTCCAAATTTTATGGTTTGGACCCTGAACTGAAAACAGTTTTCAAATTCAAGTACAGATGTTTTGGAATCATAATAGTTATTATTCAAACATGCCTGCTCTACAGGTACCCATTGATTACAATTATTTATTAAAGCTTTAAAAACAAAATCATGCTTAAAAATTTATAACATGAATTTGTTCCAAGTTATTCAACTTATATTTGAATATAAGAAGCTACTTAAATAAGCAATGGAATGAGTCTAGAAATTATTTAGTCTGACATTTTATATTTTCCAGTTAGAGTCATTCTTACAGCCTTATGATCTTTCCTTCTTGTCCAGATCCATCGTAATTTACATTTCACAGATGTGTTGGGAAATTTTCAAACATTATATTTCATTCCTTCATGCAACACATGTTAGATGCATCCCAGCTATGTGCCAGGGCCCGCTGTGGTACTGTGGTTAGCACAGATGGAGAGGTGTGGGTGTCTTTAACATCAAGCAGTTTATATACCTGAAATTAATTTACATTTGATTGTTTTCCTCTTGATCTTTTGATATACTTAATTTCTTCATCTCCTTTGGTGCAATAAAACAAGTGAGGGGACAAACTCTCATTCATTAACATTTGCAATATTGGGAATATGTCTAAGAAACGCTCCTCATCACTGCCCCCCAACCTAAGTGTCATATGTGCAAATGTTTAAAAAAGTAAAAATTTCAGGGAATTCAGGTATATTCAACCATATTCAGATAGAGTTTTTTGCTTTAAGTAGTGACATGTTTTGAGTAGTGACATGTTTTGAGTAGTGACATGTTTTCTTCAATGTATCCATTATGTGAAACATGAAAAATATTATTTCAAATAAGCATTATTGAAAACTGCATCCATTATTATAAGTACAGAGTATTATGGTTTGGACCCTGAACTGAAAACACAGTTTTCAAATTCAAGTACAGATGTTTTAGAATCATAATAGTTATTATTCAAACATGCCTGCTCTACAGGTACCCATTGATTACAATTATTTATTAAAGCATAAAGATTACAATTATTTATTAAAGATTATTTAAGCATAAAGAAAAATACATGAGTCAATTTAATATATATATATATATATAAAACAATTTACGCATTTACTTTAATAAGCAAGAGCTCAAGTAACTTATTACTAATTTTTAAACCAGATGTTTTCCTTTAAAGTAATATAATATGAAGACTCAATGTCATCCATTGGCATGAGGGGGCATGTAGCAAATGTAACACTTCAAAGGCCCATCTTTGGCCAATATAATTTGTATATAATGATTTTAAAAGAACCACCCACCTGGGCCTCCCCTGGTGGCGCAGCAGTTGAGCGCCGGTTCGTTCCTACTCTATTGTCTCCACTAGTAGAATCTGTGGATCACTGATACAGTTACTTTTCCTGAATAGATTTAATTTTATTCTGGAACAACACATTTTATAGTTCATGCATTTTACATTCTAGCTGCCACTTCCAAAGTTCAGGTCTCATTGTCCCATAACTGAGCTAATTTATTACCACAAAATCAACCTACTATTTTAGTTTCCTAAACACAGATTTGGTTTTCAACTGAATTTTCAACTGAATTGAAAATAGATAAGACTGCTACCTTCACAATAATGTCACAGCCGAACATGACCGAGTCTTCTGCTGGCCATTTGGACTTTAGGCTTTGGTTGCCTCAGACTATACTCTTAACTATAGCATCTACTTCCTAATTCCCTGCTTTTTCAGAAAATTGGATATGAGCTATCCATTCAATCAGTACCAAACTCAAGTGCCATTACTTAATGAGAGGACTCTTTTAATCCTAATTGGATTGTCACTCTATGCCCCTACCACACTATTCATTTCCTATCTTATTCTAGTACAAGAGTTAGGAATCATATAATATTTTGCATTATAATTTTATGTGTGGTATTATTTACTATAATTAAGGCTACAGAACATTTAATCCCAAAAATATCCAATAACTTTATGTTAAAGACTTGCTGAATTATATTCAAAACACAGATTCAGAGTTATTTATAATCCTTGTAAGGCCAAAGCATACCTTAAAGAGCAATTCAGAGTGCCCTTCCCATTACTGTATACCTGCCCCATTGTCCTTTGGTTTCTCAGTGGACTTGCAAACTTCAGATGTCCAAGGTACAATTAACCACCTAGGACATAACAGATATCCACTGTTGCAAAGAGCAGTGAACAGCCATTATAGTTATTGGCTATATTTTAGCTATTCAGGAAATAAATGACTTTTGTTATAAAATTTCTGATATTGAAAATATTTTCTTATATTGAGGAGATATTGATACTTAAGATTATAAAATAAGTTTACAGAATAGCTATTTGTCTATTTGCTTATTTCCATTTAATCTTTACATATAGCATAGTTAAACCCTCAATGGCTATGTACAATGAACTAAATCATCTGTGCAGAAAGACAAGTTTCTGTAACATGTTTGAAAAGTATTAAAAAGTATTCATTGTCTTAGTTTACCAATGTCAAATTTTGTATCGTATTTTGCAAAGTACCTACCCTACTTTTTAACAGAAAAAAATGTAGAAATTGAGCCCAATGCCTAATTCTTTAAGAAATAAATCCCATTGAACATTAAATGACACTGACATTCTTTCTGGGACTGCTAACACAAAATTTCAATAACATTATTCAAATTTACAAGAAAATGTTTTCTAAGTACTTGGTACATAGTTTATAGTCCAGGAAGTGAATACTGTTTAACTCCTTCCTGTTAAGTTCAGAGATATACATAAAATCTGTGACTTACACATTATATAAGAACAGAATTATCAAAAGTAATGAAAGGATACACCAGATGTGTTACTATATCATCAGTATATTATTGTCAACAGTTTAATGACTAAAAACAATTGTAAATACTGCCAGCTTAGTTTACAATTAGACTTCAGGAAATATAAATATTTCTCAATTTAATTTTTCATACTGTTTTAAAGATTAAGTCCCTATTTTTAAAAATTGGTGGAATTCAAATTTTAGGCAGAATAGTTTTCAAATATACTTTATAGGATATGCATTTTACCATTCCTTTATTTTGTTCACATTATGAAATGAGTCCAATTCTACTTTTATTTCCATTTGATTTCAGAGATTATTCCCTTCCTAAGCATGTATTTTTTACAATTAAAATGAAAAAAGTGAAATATCCAATAATTAATGTCTTCCTCTAAAGTTCTATATATATAACAGTTTATTTCATAATTTAAAAAAATTCCGGGCCTCCCTGGTGGCGCAAGGGGTTAAGCACAGCACTATGAAACAACCCGCAGCCTCTGCAGCACAAGTTCTATCCTGGCCAGCCAGGGAGCAACTCACTTGGTGCAGCAGACCTCTCCTATCTTGCCTCTGCTCCTCTCAGCAGTGTATTTCAGTCAGTCTGTTCTCCACTCTGTCTCTGGTGAATCCTCTTCCCCCCCCCCACACCTCTGGCCTGTACCCCAGCTCTTGTATGCATAAATAAATCTTTTAAAAAATTCCCCTATTAGAGAATCAACAGAAGTATAAGTCAAGGACTGCTCTAGGTGTTTTCACATTTTATCTTAATTTACCTTCACGACTTCCCCTTGATTGTGGGTAACATTATCTCCTGTTTCACAGAAAATCAGTGTAGGCTTAGGGAAGCTCAGAAATTGACTCCTTTCAGTCTAGTGAATGATAGGGTTGAATTAAGAACTACCTCTACTCTATTCCAGAGCCTGGAGGTTGAAGTTATAATATATAATTTGCATTTAGATCAGGACCTCTAGAAAATAAACTGGAATGCCCAAACTGCTGTTCTACTCTATTCCTCACAAACAGGGAATAACAGCAAAACATCCCTAATTGCCATGTCACTCTAACACTTATGAAAATAAAAGGTAGCCATTCACAGAAACATTGTGACCACCTTAGTCTAGATAAATGTTGGCCATGCATTTTGACTTCTAACCACCTTATATCTAAGCATATGCTTAAAATAGGATAAAAGCATCAATAATGTCTTTCATGTCATTGTGTGTAAATGGTCCTTGCACTGAAATTTATAAAAAAAGCATGAAAAATAGTATAACTCTTATTGAAATTAAGCAATTTAACTGCCATTTAATGCAGGCCTACTATATACAAATAGGCATGTCAACTTCCTTCCTGATTTCTTCCTTTTATCAGCTCTTCTTTATTGATAAGGATATTAGTACATGGTAGGTAACTTGTACAAGTTTCAGTGACAGAACCTCTGTTCTATCTGGTTCCACTGCCCTGCATGGGGCATAATCAGGGCAAAAAATAATAGTCATACCTGTACTAAGTATTCTCCAGAAGAACAGTTTCTCACCTTATTCAATCGTTTATTTCATTTTACAGACATATATTGATCATATTCAATGTGTCAGGTATGGCTTATCTTGGATGACTAAGAACTCTATGGCCCTGGGGCCCATGGAGCTCTTTGCCTATTACCTGTACAGAAGTCCACAAAAAAGAAACAAAAAAAACAGGTGGCATCATATGCCATTTTGAACCTTTGCATTAAAATCATCAATTTACATCAGTATCACCATTTATAAATTAAAAAAAAATTCTTTTTACTTTAGATACATGTTAGCTTGTGACTGAATGGAAGCAATGACTAAAAAATAAAACTAAGTAACTTCATGCTCTAATTATACTCTGGAAAATACTTTGCATCGCGTTTTTATTTTTTTATTTTTTTTTTTTTATAGAGGCATGTTTTATTTATTTATTTGTTTGTTTATTTGTTTTTGTTTATACATGCACTGGGTACAGTCAGAAGCGCGGGAGGGTGAGAGAATTCACCAGAGCCAGAGCGGGGAGCAGAGCAGGCAGAAGGACCGAAGTACACTGCTGAGGGGAGCAGCGGGCGGCAGGAGAGGTCTGCGCGCCATGTGGGACCCTCCTCTGGTGGCCGGGGAGCAGCCGGGAATCGAACCGGCGCCGCAGAGGCTGCGGGCAGCTTCGCAACCCAGCGCTCAACCGCTGCGCCACCGGGGAGGCCCATCATCGCGTTTTTATTTACTCTTCACACATTGCAGTTTCATTAATTAAATTAATTATAGAAATAAGCTGCCCCTATTACATAATGTTAAATCATTGATTTCAAAGTGCATGTTAATTTCTCAAAACAAAAAAAAAATCTGCCCAGTCAAAACAATCACCTTGTGGTGAAGGTCTCTGGAAGAGTGAGTGGGTCTCTTCTGTGACAAATTGGTAGGTCAATGCCAGATCAACCCACCTGCTCCAGCCTCCCTATTTTCTGTTCAAGAAAATGTCCTCATTTTAAACAAGGCAACATAGCAGTAAAGGGACTTGATAAACAATTATTATTCCCTCACTGTCCTTTTGTAGGTTGTAGAGTAATTATGATGAATTGATAGTTTTAAAAAATGTGTATCTTAACAAATAGCAACACTGAAGTGAGAATCAAGTGTCCTTTATTTAAGCCAAAAAAGGAAATGTTTTTAAAAGGAACATAATGGACTTTTTCATTAGTACATATTTACACATGAAAGTACAAATAATTTTACATGATAATCAGGCAGATAATGTAAAAGAAGTGATTGATTTGGATACAGAACCAAAATGGGAAGGTTGAAATAGAACCCAGATCGCTACCAGGGGAAGAGTCAAAGCCATTCCTGTTTTCATGAGATCACACAATGCTCCAGTAGCTGCCCACTCTGATAGTAAGAACCTGGACCAGTGGGTGGGGAGCAGCCATGTCCACTAGGTTAATGAGGCATTTAAAGAAGAATTAAAAAAATACCTCGAGATAAATGCCAACGATGACAAAAGCTTGCAGAACTTAAAGAACAAAACAACAGAACTTATGAACACAGATGCAAAATTCCTCAATAAAATCTTAGCAAACCAAATCTAACATTTCATTAAAAGATTCATACACCATTGTCAAGTGGGGCTCATACCAGGGACACAAATTTGGCCCAGCATTTGAAAATCAATCATTTTTCTGTAAGATGGATGGGGTTGTGGGAATTCATCAGTGTTTGGAATGTCTAAGCACAATGCAGACTAATAAACACAAACTAGAAAGAAAACCAAGGGTGAGGGTGAATTGTGGTATTTGATTTTAAGCTACACAAAAAAGCCATAATTACTAAAACAGCATGGTACTGGAACAAAAACAAACACACATACGAATGGACTATAATTAAGAACCCAGAAATGAATGGCTATCTATAGACAACTAAACTTTGACTAAGTTCCTAAGAACACTGGAACAAGGAATGCCTCTTGAATAAATAGTGTTGGTAAAGTTGGACTGCCACATGCAAAAGCATGAAACTACATTACTGTCTCATACCATAAATGAAAATAAACTCAAAATAGAGAAAATAATTTGATGTAAGAGCTGAGACCATAAAACACATGGAAGAAAACATAAGCAAATTACTCCATGACCTAAGTTTCAGAGATATCTTTGCAGATTTATCCCCAGCAGAAATGAAAATTAAAAAGAATAAATTGGAAGCATATTGAACTAAAAAGCTTCTGCACAGCAAAACAGTATGTAAACAAAATGAAGAGACATCAGGAATCGGAGAGAATATTTGTGCAACATTTAAGGTGCTGGTATCAAAGATCTACAAAGAACTCATAAAATTCAACAAAGAAAAAATAGTCCAACCAAATTTGAGCAGAGGAGATAAATATGCATTTCTCCAAAGAATATATAAAGAGGGCCAACAGGCAGAAGAAAAAAAAAAATTCATCATTACTTATCTCAGGGAAATGCAAATCAAGACCACAATAAGATATCACCTCATACTTGTGAGAAATGTCCATGTTAATAAACCAAAAACAAGTGCTGGTAAGGGTGTGGAGAAAAAAGAACCCTCCCCGACTGTTGGTGAAAATGTAGACTGGTCCAGCACTATGGAAAGAAGTGTGGGGTCTCCTCAAAAGAATAAAAGTATATTTCTCATACAACCCAGCAACTCTACTCCTAGGTATCTGCTCAAAGAACACAAAAGCAGTAATTCAGAAGGAAACCTGCACTCCTATTTTTATTGCAGCATTATCTACAATAGCCAAGATATAGAAACAATCTATGTGCCCCCAAACAGATGTGGCATATATGCACAATGGATTATTATTCAGTGACCAGAAAAGATAAACTTGAGGCAACAGGGATGGAGCTGGAAGAGGAAGAGACTACGCTAAATGAAATGCCAGAAGGTGAAAGATAAATACTAGATGCTGTCACTTATGTGTGAAATATAAAGAAACCAAACAAATGGTCAGATAAAACAAGTTGAAAAACTAAGTTTTGGAAGCTGATTATAGTTGAAGCACCCACATGGAGATGCGTGGGAGATGGGTGAGAACAAAGAGGTGAGGGAGCACTATGGACTGTGCTGCTGGCTGATGAGTGCCTTGGTCACTGGTACACTTAGTAACCATGCCTGAAGGAAGAGACCCTATACTTCCAAGATACCAACAATACTGTAAACCAATATTGCCTCACAAAAATTCAGAAATGTCATAAAACTCAAAAGCTATAGTATCTAATGGATCCCTTCTTAGGAAAAATATAATAATAAAGAGAATGTATTTTATGTGAGGTAAATTTCCATCCGTTTATCAAAGAAAATTGGATATGTAAAGAAACAAATATGTATATATACATATATGCATGCATGTATATATACAAATATGTATATATGTATATATGTGTGTATACACATGTATATTATATATTTGTGTGTATATTAGCTAGAACCAAACTTTCTTTCTCTCTCTCTCTCTCTATATATATATATAAAATCTGTGCAATACCTTCAGATATGCAATATTGTTTTTGGCTTATTATTTTGGTAGGGGGGGACAATTCTAGGAACTTCTAGATCTTCTTATAATAATCACCATAACTCCCATAGTTCATGGAGCCAGTGAGATGGGTTTTCCAGGAGTTATTCAACTATACATTCCAGGAGTAAAAAAAAAAAAAAAAATCACCGTACAATGGTCAGGGGACCTATCCAGCTCACTGTGAAATGAACCTGATCCTAACTTCCTTTATTAGCCCTTACCATGACCAAAGTGGCATTTTCAGTTTCCATGAGTAACAGTGGTTGAGAGCCAGTCCTGTAATCTCAAAAATATTTACTATTTTTCTTCTCTATTATGCAGTTATCCTAGCAAATGACAGTGGAGCCCCTGTGGGAAAGGCTAGAAAGATCTGCAGCATAGTGTAGTGGGTTCTTCAAGAAGAACTACCTCTACCCCACTTGTTCAAGGTAAAAACACCTCTGGGTCTCTGAATTGATTCAATTCTAAAAATTATTTAAGTAGTTACATCTAACTCAGGCTTCTTTGAAATAGGTCCACAGTTTCAATAAACCCAAATTCTAATACTGTGGTGGACTGGATTGCCATCTCGTCAGTCTTAAGGACCCCGTGAGGAATTTGCCTATGATTGGGACGTCTGTGATCAAATCATTCCTATTACTCCTTCAGCCCTAATGCCCTATCTTTGACCTCCTCTTGCTATCACTGCTAGAGCCATCATCCCTATTAAATTTGTGTGGTCCATTTCAATGACAGCATCTCAACTTTCATTATCAGCTCACAAAAGAAGTGTGATTACAGAAGCATTCAAGAATGCCAGCACTTCCTTCACTAAGAACTCCCTCAAAACAGGGTTTGGAGTGTCCTGTAGATATATCAAGGACCGAAAATAGAAGATGGGAGAGCAGATATTACATAAAAAACTCATTAAGTATCACAGTCTCACTTACCCTTATATATCTTACTTAGTATACTAAATAATTCCAGGCTTATCAACTTCTCAGTGTAATCTACCCTTGGGTTCAGATTTCAGTCACTCAGATGAGAAACTATTAGTGCTTTTCCCAGCTGTTCACATTATACACACTGAACCTAAATATTTCTCTGGTAATTACATGCATCTCATTAAATCCAGTTCAACATTACAATTCCTGCACTCTGAGTACACTCAGGATCTGGTGCTATGTGTGTCAGTTGTGTTTTCTATTATTGTGCAATAAATTACCATAAATATAGTGATCCAAAATAACATGCATTTATTACTTCAGTTTCTGATATGTTTTTGTTGTCACAGGAGGTAAGAGCTATTTAATGCCAATCATAAGCCTGAACTCACTTTTCACAAAGTACAACTGAAGTAACCAAGTTAACTGTCCTTGTATTTCAGTGTCTTCATTAAAATGTATCAATTCACCATTTGCTTGGATGCCAAGCCTATTATTCTACAGGCACTTGACTCCAGATAATAACAGGTGATACTTTAAATGTTCTGCCACTGAAAGCCATGAATTGCCACTGGCAATCATGTTCATCTTGTCTTTATATCAATAAAAAGACAAAAATGTAGAAACAGACCTCTGGATAAGCTCATCTTCTGTACATCAAGAAGCAGGTGGCATGGCTAAGGCTATAGTGGTTCTGCGAGGCAGAATTCAGGGAGCAAGATAACGCTAAGCAGAAGAGAATAAGAAACTGAAGCTCTTACAGTACCTCTACATCTTTTGTCACCATGTTTTAACTTGATGACACAACCCAACCCACTGTACTGCTCCTTGGATAACCCAATGTGGCCTCTGACTTCTAACAGAGAATGAGATGAAACTATAGTAGTTTCAGAAAGTGGAATATAACGGAAAAGAAGTAGAATCGGGGACTGATCAAAGAACTTGCACCAATTTGATAGCATGAAGATCTCACTATGTCTTGTTTATGTAGATCAGTGACGAGGGTGTTTTTCTGGATTTTCCCTTTTCTATGTGGCTATTTCAAATAAGGTGTCTTCCCTCTCCACTTTGCTGGAGGCAGAAAAATGGTCTACAGAGCATAGGGACCCTCGACCTTTTACATATAACCCATTATTTTCAACTTCAGCTTGCATGCAGCAATTGGGTGAGAGTTTGAGGCTGCACTACATGAGAGAGTGAATAGAATATTACATGTACTAGTTTATTAATGTGAAGAGTATGTATCAGTATAGACTAAAGGGATGATAAGTATACAATAAAGACATTGGCCCAGTGTATTGCTTTTTTTTTTTTAAAGATTCATTTTATGTATGCATACAAGAACTGGGGTACAGGCCAGAGGTTTGTGTGTGTGTGGGGGGAGGTGAGAGGATTCACCAGAGACAGAGCAGGGAGCAGAACAGGCAGACAGACTGAAATACACTGCTGGGGGAAGCAGCGGGCGAGATAGGAGAGGTCTGCTGGGCCATGTAGGTCACTTCCTGGCCTGCAGGGATCAAACTCCTGCTGCAGAGGCTGGGGATAGCTTCACAGTGCTATGCTTAACCCCTTGTGTCACCAGGGAGGCCCTAGTTTCCTTTATTTTCTGTTTTTCTTAATGCATGCCTTTATTTTTTTAATATTTTTTTAATTTTTATATTCCCCATACAATTGCACCCCCCCTATTTTCACCCCAAGCCCTCCTTTCCCTGCCCCCCCAACTTGTTAAGGCTCATTTTATATACTGCCAAATGAATACATATGTGCACACTTATAATGAGAGAAACATCCAATTAGTAAAATACGAAATGGGAACCATATGTGTGCTCGAAACTCACAAGTGGATGTAACCACTATATCATGTAGTTTTTAAATAATGTTTTATTAAAATTAAGACAGTATATAAAATATATTATTTTGATACAAAAATAATAAACACTTGGAATTGCCTTATGATAATGATCCATCTTAGGGATTAGTTTATAATTTTTATACTTATTGTCATCATTTTAAGCAACTTTCAACTTTTCCATGTTTCAACATTTCCATCTGTTAACAAAACAAATTTTATCATATTGAATTATAGTCACAGAAGCTTAATAATTTAAAAAATGAGGCACAAAACAATGTGCTATGAAGACAACGAGGAAGCTAAGAATATCTAACTTGGAGTGAATAAACACACATTCAATTAAAATAAAAATAATAAAATAGGACAAAGAACATTTCATTGGGGGATCCAAAAAGTAATACTTCTCTTTTCCGTATTTGTTATCTCCTCCAATTTCTACAAATTGTTCTCATTGCTTGATTTTAATATCGTTTGTACCTTTGCCTCTGAAATCTATGTGATCTTACATTCAGTCTGCTTTCATATGCTAAAATTCCATTAGCTGACACTAATCACTCTCCTGTTTTTCTACTCTTATCAAAGATCACTCATCTTCATGATTAGATTTGGATTTCACTACCTTTCACCAACTTATATAAATCTCTCTGCTTTCCTAAGCTGATTAGCTGTTAAACTGATACTGTTCATGCTTCAGAAAAGTTATAAGTGAAATTCCCCAGTATTTTTAAATAATAGGAAAAAAGTGATCCAAACATAGGGAAAAACAAGGAAAATTAATTATTCAAATTATTCTTATATAATTAAGAAATCTGAAATATTTTAGAAGATTGTACTACTATTTGAGATGGAAACTTGGTTCGTCTTTTCCCAGCTACAGAAAACATGTGCTAGGAGAACAATAACTCACCAAAACATTACAACAGCAAATATGTTATTAACTAGTAGAAATAAGGCTCTTATAAAACTTAAAAACCACATGAAAGTAATTACATCATGAGTATGAGAGAACATAGGGATTGTAAGAGACACATAACTAGAGCTAAAGAGATGTTTCTTGTCCGTGTGTATCTGTGTTAGATTCAAAGGTTATACCTGTCCACTAGATAAGAGGATAAAAGATTCTATTCTACATACAAATACACTTTTTTCCTATCAATGTGTTGCACAGTTGTGCCTAGATCTAACCTGTGTAGGTTGTCAATTACACGTCTTTAGCAAATATAAATAGCAAAACAAGGCAAGTCCAAGAGTATAAACAAATAGTAATTAGAAAACTGAGAAAGTATTAATTTTGTAAGTTACTCATGCACTTCCCTAGTTTTTAAATCCTTAAATTTTGAAAATTCTTCATATTCAAATATAGCATTCCATTGAGAGAGGGTATTAGGTGGCAGTGGTAAAAGTACTTGTCATATAATCCTGTAGTCTTGATATGAAATAAAAGTTGTAATGATTATTTTATTCTTTTCCCTTAGGGTGCTGTCAGAGAAAGAAATGGCTTAATTTTTCATTCTCTCCACATTGTGAAATTTCAAATGTTAATTTTGGCACATGATTACTCCATTCCAAAATGTCTAAAAAGGTAACTTAGGGAATGTTAAACCGAAAAGCTTAAGAAAGTCACATTGAATTATATTAAAAACTCCTGAAGTGGTTGGGGCTACACCTTACTCTATAGAGACTAAAAAACACTATATATATAGAGGCCTTTTTAAAAAAGAGACTTTGAACTATGAAAGGTCAAACTAAAAACCCATAAAGCTAAACAAAATAATCTGCAATTAAAATGACTATGGAAGGAATGTGGTTGCATGCATTTTGTCAACATTATAATGATAGAATGGGCTACTTTTGAAAAATCTTCTGGACTAATCCATTTTAATGTTTGAAATCATTTTTAAAAATCAGTGATCTGAGAGATACTTTGGAGTCACTCTAGGTCTGGCATTAATGGATAAAGATTACTGGATGTTCCCTTTATAAAGAATTTTGGATATAGTGTTTCAATTAAAGTGATGACACCATTTTTTTTTTGTAAAATCAAATATATTTAATGTAGTGATTTATTATATATTAATATTTCAAAGCTATTTTTTTTGTGTCAATAAACCACAGAAGACCTCAAAATAATGGCCTATAAACACGCTTTTGCTCCAAACACCAGGCTGCTATTGCATTGAAGGCAGTGAACTCCATCACGGGGGTTATAAGATCCAGGGCTGCAGATCACTGTGAATAAAGAATAAGTTAATAAGTACTAGTATCCTAAAGTGCCACATTTTAACTTACATGGAGATTATATTCACAGAGGTGAAGATTTCATGGGAGATTTTTTTTATAATTATTTTTATAAAGTAACATTCTGTTTCAGGTATAGACTTATAAATCAACATCCAGTACATTTTAATTATGGTAAAATACATATAACCTAAAACTTACCATCACAACCATTTCTTAAGTTTATAGTTCAGTAGTGTTGTATACAGATATTGATACATAACTAATTTCCAGAACATTTTCATGTGGAAAAAAACTGCAGCTCTATATCCATTGAACATATCCCCACAACCTCATCATTAACCCCAGTTAGTCATTATTCTACTATGTATTTCTATAAGTTTGACTACTCCAAAAAAAGACAGCTGCAAATAAGGGAAGAACAAGCAGTTTGTCAGTAATGAACTGATTTCAAGTCTGTAATTGCTAAATGTGTGATTTTGGAAAAGAATAACTTAAGACTATGTGTACTCAGTTTGATGATTCCTAAGGATAATGTATATCATGAATATGTTTGCCAGAGCTATCTCTGCAAGACAAAATGTAAAGAAGTGTAGGAAGAAGCCAAGTTCAAATATCATCTCTGCCATTGGTTATTTCTGGGATTCTGGGTAAAGTTAAACTTTAAGTTTTTGTTTGTTTTTTATTGAAGTACCTTTGTTTTACAATATTGTTAGCATTTGACAGCATAGAATGTCCCCCTCACATACAGTCTTAGTTCGTTTCCTCATTGGTAAAACAAGTATAGTAACAACCGACTTCATATTATACTGTAAGGGTTGAAATTAGATGACCAAGATGAAAAAAGCAACAAGACTATCATAGGATTTTAATATATATGCAATATACCCTATGCACTGTGGGGACTGCTGCCTCTAACCACTTCTTTGGGGTGGGGTCATGGAGGTCAGGTGCTGTCAACAAGTCCTCCAGTTGGAATGGGATCGTGATTACATTACTCCTGCTTTCCCTGTTGCAGATGTAGTCAGTTAAGTACACAAAGATGTTAACAGCACACTGAAGGCATAACTATGATGGGACATCAAAGACTTTTTCTAGCACCATGATTTAATAACATATAGCATTGTTGGATCTGGGCCATATTTTATTATTTAATTTCATATCATACTTTTAAAAATATTTTTTTCAAATTGAAAATACTCAGTACAAGTATTTTACATTCTAGGTTTCATGAGTTCTTCATGTTTTAATATATATTTCATTGGGGAGCAACACTTAAGATGAAAAAAAAACTGGCTATACAAGTTAGAATTATTTGCTAATTTGCTACAGTAATAAGAGTGCATGTGATAAAAGCTAATAATCCTATATAATGTTTCTCTAATGTATGTGGTCATATGAAGTTCTAACAACTATTCTTAGATTCTAACAAACCTTCATAACACAATATATAATACCACAGAGTCCTTACGTCTAAAACTCTTTGATGGGAAGATCCTAAAAAGTTTTAAGCTGAATTAAGGGAAATGCTAAATTGTTATTTAAATTTAAGGTTTAAAGACAGTAATCTTCCAGGTTTGAGTCTCACTGAGTAGAACACCTCCCAGTGACATTTATTTTTTAAAGATTTATTTATTTATGCATACAAGAACTGAGGTATAGGCCAGAGATAGAGGGGGTGAGTGAATTCACCAGAGACAGAGTGGGGAGTAGAACAGGTGGATCTACTGAAATACACTACTGAGGGGAAAAGCAGGTGAGACAGGAAAGGTCTGCTGCGCCATGTGGGTTAGCTCCCTGGCTTGGGATTAAGCTTAGGTTGCAGTGGCTGGTGATAGCTTGATAGCATTGTATCTTTAACTGCTGTACCACCAGGGAGGCCCTCAGCTAGTTCTGAGAGCAGTCTGATTAAATCAAGTTTATTGCAATAAAAAAAGAAGCATTGATGATTGATCACTAACAAATTATAAAAAAAAAGAAACTGAAGTAAATAAAAGAAAAATATTTCACAAATTTTGGATATGGAATTTTTTTTAAAAGAGGGAAAATAAATAACTATAATAGAAAACAAAATTAAAAAAACTTAAAAAATTGCAATAGTAAAGTAACAACACTGGTAAAGAGCTGCAGTTATAGGAACTATAAAGGGATATTATTCAGAATCCATAAGCAATTCATATAAATCAATGAGAAAAGGACAAAAATTAATAGGCACAAAAGAAAAAAATCTATATTCAACTAATATCACTTTCATTATTCCAACAAGAAAGAGCTCAAAACTCTGGGAAATACAAACAAGCATCAAACTGCAACTTTGACAGTAACTTTGAAAGTAACTTCAGCAAGATGAAGCTCTGGTCGCACCCTCCCATCTCCATCCCTTATAGAATGTTAAAGCAATAATAATCTTACAGGAACTCAGAAATTAAAGATTTACAGCAACCAAAAGGATGTTATAGGGAGCAGGAATGGCCACTGAGCAGGTTTTCTAGGATCCCATGCAGACCGGGTAAAGGAGGAGTTCTGGAGCCCCCAGGGGTTTTGCAGGTCTTTTATTGGGGTTCACCAGGCATATGGCATGCAGGGGTACTGGGGGGCCAGGAGGTTGGCAGGCCTCCCAGCCCCCAGCAGGTCTTCACTCTGTGGGCTCTCCAGCCTTCTCTCAGCTTCTGCTTCTCTTGCTTCTCGCTCGGCTTCTCTTTTGGCTTCTTCTGGCGTCCCCGTGACGCCGCCCTTAAAAGCCCAGTCTCAGCCCAGGTGAATCCCGTCTACCTATGCCCACACCCTATTCCAGGTGCCCGCCATCAGGCATGCATTCAGGACCGCAAGTCTCCATCATCTATCCTGATGGCGGGAGGGCAGAAAAGCCTGACATTTTTCCTTACCCTACAGTCCACCCCCTCAGGGTTTTCTGCCATATAGTCTTCATATATACAATTTTCTTAGCAAACATAAACAGTGCAGCCATGGCCCACAAAAGCAAATACATCACAATATAACAACAAAATACAACAGAACACAAATAAGTCCAGGCAGGGCCCCAACCTAGTGCAAAAGACAATTATTGGTACCAGCAGATGAGCCACAAAATCTGCTGCCGAAGGCACTGCTCATACGAGGGAGGGGAACCACTCACGGCATCTACTGTAACACGCCAGGAGCCGTCAGGCCTTCTCTGGCTGTAGTCTCGGCTACAAGCCACACACAACATCCACCCCCAGGATGCACTCACTCTGGGATTGGCAATTCCATTCTGTTGGGGGTAATCGCCAACCCTCAGGGTTTCTGTAGTTTCTGCAGTCGCTCCAACATTCGGCTTTCATAGCCACCAATGTGACTCACAGACCCCTGCACTCAGGCCAACCCACTGCACAAGCACATGGGTCGGGGATCCAAACTCTACATGCGGCTTGGGCTCCACCCCAAGCCACGTTCCCCACCCATCCCCCAAGGACGGGTTCCTCAGCTCCTCACCCTCACTCGACAACGAGCAGGGCATCACCCACAGGTGATTTTACTAGACTCACAGGTCTTCAGCATACTCAGGTTGCTTAACAGCCACTCAAGGCTTCCCAAACTTAGCATTAGTACCAGCTTTTGCCTTCTCAGTTGGCTTTTCTCCTCCACCTAGCTGCTGGGCATATACAGGCTGCTTTTGACCACCCCCAGATTCTCAAAAAAAAAAAAACCAAAAAAACCATAACCTGCCAAGGTCCTCCAACTTCTGGCAGGATTGTCAGTCCAAGTTCATCAGTCCGAGTCCATCAGTCCAAGTCCGTTGGCTTCTCCCTGCATCAGCACTGGCGAGCTCCAAATCGTGGTCCTCTCTTCACGGACGATTCTGCTGCCTCAGGGGTCACTGGCTGGTCCTCTCGGGCATCTCCTCCTCCAGGTGTGGTCTTATTCTGTAGCTCCCGGACCTTGTCCACCAGTCCCTCCAGGTCTTCGGAGGGCTCCATACCTGTCTGCATGGATCATCTTGCCGACTTACGCCAATTATAAGGTCAGGAACAGGACACAGTGCAGGTTTTCTGATCCCATGCAGACAGGGTAAAGGAGGAGTCAGAGTCCTCAGGGGTTTTGCAGGTCTTTTATTGGGGTTCACCAGACATATGGCAGGCCTCCCAGCCCCCAGCAGGTCTTCACTCTGTGGACTCTCCAGCCTTCTCTCGGCTTCTGCTCGGCTTCTCTTTCAGCTTCTTCTGGCGTCCCCGTGACGCCACCCTTAAAAGCCCAGTCTCAGCCCAGGTGAATCCCATCTACCTATGCCCACACCCTACTGCAGGTGCCCGCCATCAGGCATGCATTCAGGACCGCAAGGCTCCATCATCTATCCTGATGGCGGGAGGGTAGAAAAGCCTGACATTTTTCCTTACCCTACAGATGTACAATTAGGAAAGTCATGTTCAAAATGGTAGGAAACATATAGCATTTTAACTCTTCCTGTTCCAGTCCTTCTATGCAGTCATGTGCTTTGAGGGAAGCACGTGATTTCAATGCTTGTATCTATCCCACAAGTCAATGCTTGCATCTATCCCAAAAATCAAAGAACAGAGAAGATTGACAATATTTGCAATTGTCTGATGGCCACCTAAAGGATTGGTTTCTGTGTCAGATTTCAGAGGGGTTCAACTTTCAGGCTAGGGGAAACAGGTTATTCCTGAAAACTACAGATGCATGGGGCAAGAAATTGGTGATTGAAGAATGCAATGGAACACCTATAGCCCATCAAAGAAGCAGTGTGAGATTTTAAAGGAAATTAAAATATTTTAAATATATTTGAAAATTTTAACCATATTTAAAATATTCACAAAATGAAAACTGAAGTATCTTAAAAACTAACATTATATAGGAATCAGAAAAAATCACATAGGACCAAACGCATGATCTTTTTTATATTACTAATTGAGAAATATAAATCAAAACTTCACTAAATAGGGCCTCCCCTGGTGGCGCAGGCGGTTTAGTGCCGCACTGTGAAGCTGTCCGCAGCCTCTGCAGCACCAGTTCGATCGTGGGCAGCCAGCGAGGGTCCCACATGGCCAGGCAGACCTCTCCTGTTTCTCCCGCTGCTCCCCTCAGCAGTGTATTTCGTCAGTCTGCCTGTTCTGCTCCCTGCTCTGTCTCTGGTGAATCTTCTCACCATCCCACGAATCTGGCCTGTACCCCAGTTCTTATATAAAAATAAATAAATAAATCTTTAAAAAAAAAAAAAAACTTCACTAAATATCACTCCAAACCTACTAGGATGAACACTATCAAAAAGAAAAAAGGTATGAACACATGTTGATGAACATTTGGGCAAACTGGAAATATTGCACATTTGTTGGAATGTAAATGGTGCAAATGCTATGAAAAATAGTATGAAGTTGTCTCAACACATTCAAAATAGAATTACCATACACTCTAGCAACCCTACTTCTGACTACATATGTAAAAAAATGGAAAGCAGGACATGGAGGAATATCTGCACACCCATATTCATAGTAGCATTATTCACCACAGCGCAGAGGTGTAATCAACCCAACTGTCCAATGGTGGGCGAATGGTTAAAGAAAATGTGGCACATACATAAAATGCAATGTTTATTCAATTTTTAGAAGGTAGGAAATCCTATTACATTCTGCAATATGGATGAACCTTGAGAATGTATGTAAGTGGAACAAGCCAGTCATAAAATGACAAATATGATTCCACTTAACAAGAAGTATTTAGAGTAATAAAACTCTCTATAGAAACACAGAGAATTGTGGTTGTCAGGGGCTAGGGGGAGAGGGAAATGGGAAGTTGCTCCATGATTTAGAGCTTTGTTTATGAAACAGGTCTAGCTATCCTGTTGTACCACAATGTAAAGGTTAAGAGTACTGATATGTATACTAAAAAAAAAATGCTTAAGATATCTATAGTTGATTTTATATTATGTATTACAATTAAAATTTTTCTAAAAATAAGAAAACAAAAATCTTTCAATAAAAAGCCAGAAGCAGATTTTCACAGATGAATTATACAAACCATTAAAAAATAATTCCAATCCTTACTTTCTTCCAAAATAATTGAAGAAGATGGAAAACATCCAAACATGTTCTATGAGACAAGAATTACCCTATAACAAAACCAGATAATGAGGATGATAATTGGAAAACATGTATGGGCCAATATCTCATTAATATTGATGGGAAAATCTTCCACAAAATACTAAACCAATTTAACAGTATGCTAAAAGGATTATGCACCATGACCACTTATGATATACTCCTACAATGAAAGGATAGTTAAATATATGAAAATCAATGTAATATATTACATTAAGAGAATGATGGAAGAAAATATACATATGATCTCAACCGATGCAAAAAAAAAAAGTAATTGACAAAATTCAAGATCATTTTGATCACATTCTATTTTCAACAAATTCCAGTAATAATGTAGTTCCCCCCAGCTATAATTTTCATGTTAGACTGTATTTATCTTATAAATGAAAGTTAATACCCAAAATAGAGTTCTCACCGAAATAAAATAAAAGATTTAATATGGAAAATGATGGAAGTGCTAGCTAACTAGATGGGAGAAATCCTTTCACAATGTATACAAATATCAACTCATCACTATGTATACAGAATTTTGTTAATTATATCTCAAAACTGAAAAACAAAACTATCTCCAATAGGTGATTATGCATAGGACAAAAGGGCAATGAAACAACAGGCGTTCTGGAGTGAATCAAACTTGTGTTCAAATTCTAATTTTTCATTTGGTATCTTTATGAACACATACAAGCTTCCTAAGATTATTGGGATTCAACTAGCTTTATAGCAGAAGTAGGATAGTCCTACATTGAAAGGATATTTGAGGCCTAGAGAAATACTGGTCAAACTTTTAGCAATGCTTCAGTATTATTACAAGTGAATCACTGGAATGTATTATTTGTGGGTAAGCAGAGATTAATGGCTTAACACAATATCTGAAACATACTACTCAGAGTGATAGAGAACTCAATTTTGTGTTTTCATTCTTGTGAACTTAAATCTGTGTCAAACATCTAATTAGAACATTTAATATTTGGTAGGTAAAATATATTTTCCTATGTATCAGATTTATATCCAATTAGATTATTCATTCTTTGAAAGCCAAAATTGTGTTGTGGTTTCAAAAATTCCTTCCTATATTACTTAGAATCACGTTTAGTAGAATATAATATATACTTAATGGTAAAATACTAATAAACTATGAAGAGTAGAATATCCTCAACCTGGTAAGTGATCTTCATGAAAATCCACAGACAGTATCATATATACAATGTAAAAGATTGAACATTTCCTCTAAGATTAGGAACCAGGAAAGAATGACTACTATCTGTATTTCTATTTAACTCATAATCGGAAGTTTTACGCAGGAAAATTTGGCAAGAAAATAAAGTGAATTCAAATTGGAAAGGAGAAGTAAAGTTATCTTTGTTCACAGATGATGCTTTGATCATCCAGGCAGAAAACATTAATGATCTGACACAAAAAGACCTACTGATCTAATAAACAAATTCAACAAAGTTACAGGATATAAAATTAACATGTAAAAAAACCAGTTCTGTTTTTATACACTAGTAATGATGAACTCAGAGGAAATTAAGAAAACAATACCAATTATAATAGCATAAAATATAATAATTAGGAATAAACTTAACTCATGAGGTGAAATACTCATACACTGAAAACTACTAAAAATTATTAAAGCAAGATAAGAAACTAATAAATGGAAAAATGCCTAAATATATGTATGGAACACTTAATATTGTTAAAATGTGAACTTTATCACTAACTATTGATTTTATGCAATCCTTACCACAATTCCAGGGACAATTTTTGCAAAAACAGAAAAACTCATCCTGAAATTAATTTGAAATCTCAATGGACTAAGAAGAGCTAAAGCAATTCTGAAAAAGAACAAAGCTGGTAATCTCATACTTCCAGATTTAAATACTACAAAGTTACAGTAATAAAAATCTCAGTTTGGGAAGATGAATAAAGTTCTAGCGGTGGGTGCTGATGGTTTCACAACGATGTGAATGTACTTAGTGCCACAAAATTTGGCATGTAAATATGATGAAAATATTCATATTATGTTTTTTTTCAAAATAAAAAGGGACATATTAGTACTAACCAGATTATAAATGTTTAATTTTTGATTATGCCAAGACCTAACATAGCTGTAGAGCAGTTGTAAAATGTGAATATATACAAAAGATTTGGAAAACAAACTGACATATTTTAATGAACTGCATATTTTATGATCCAAAATAAGGTAAAAAATTAGGACACTAGAATGTACAAACAAAATATTCATAATAGCATTGTTTGCTATAGCAAAATATGTTAATGAGCACAAAGCAATTTCAACCAATAAAATACAAACATGCTGTTTGATATGTTCCTAAAATAGAATGCTATAATATAGGAAATTTAGAAAACTAGTGTAATAACCACAAAAATATGAATAGATCTCACAAATATTACCTACAACAATGTGAATGAAGTTTTAAAAAAACTATCATTAAACAATTTCTGAGATTGGGCTCTTAAAAACCTAACTTTATACCATTAATGTAAAAATGTCAGTTGTAACCAAATTAATCCATACATGCCACCTATTCACAAATAAATACCAACCATATTTTATTTAAATGGGCAAACTACTATAAAACTGATAGTTTTTAAAACAATAAACAAGACAGTTCATTTTCTGTAGACATCAAGGCATTTAATAAAGTCTTAGTAATTATCACAAATTGGTAAAACAAAATTGAAGCAATTTTAAGGAACACATGTGTGCACATGTGTGTGTACACAGGCATATGTACATATATACATGCATACAAATATATACATCTGTATATACACGCACACTACACATTACAGTTATAAGTATATAGTATAAGTATAGAGTATGTATGCTTATTTGATAGAAATGATGGTAAAGAAACAGAATTCTGAGATAAATGAAATGAATTTTATTTTTTTCATCATTGTGAGATAGTAAGACTGTCCTAAGAAGAAACAGAGAAAACAAACACTACTTTAAGCAGCAAAATAAAAATGCTGTGCCAAAGACAATGTTCACATGTTAAAAAAAAAAGCATTAAGAATTCTAGTTCTAGCCTCTATGAAATTAATCCATCTATAGACAATAATATAAAATCTGGAAAAGAGAAACACACACTATTTTATATTGAAGAGGTGATAATCGAAGGCACATACTGAATATGTGGTAGCCCTTGGAAGAGCAGAATTGTATTAGATAAAATTCTTGTTCTATATTTCTGCAGTGAGCAGTTAGCAATTCAAGGATCCTAGTGGTAGCTACAACTTAAACAGAAATTCACAGTTTTATAGATTACAAAACTAAGAGGGCAGTCTCCTGGTGCAACAGAAATATATGGAAAGTGAACAGGCAAAAATGAAGAGGGGGCTCAAAAATTTTCATGTAAACTCCACCCAAATCATTGGACTGATATGTGATCTACATGTTTGTCAGTGATATTACAGGAAGTTCAGAAAAAAGCAAGAGTTGGAAGGCTGAACATATTGGGGAAATACTGCCTACATTAGCAGAGCAATTTGAATTTTTGAATTTAATGTATTAGAATATAAACTAACATATTTTAAAGGAAAAAAAATTGTCCAGAATATATACCACATAGTACTCTCCATAAATGTTGGTATATGTATGTATGTATTATTATTACATTGTCAAAGATATAAAAATATGTGACTCATACTCAAGGGAAAAAAATAGTCAACAAAAATATGAATCTAAAATGATACAGATGCCACAACTAGCAGAAACATACTTCAAAACAGCTCATATAAATGTATTCAGGACATAAAAGAACAAATAAGTAAACAGATTGGAATATCTGTTATAGAAAAAGGAAACTGTAAAGGCAAAAATAAAAAAACTACAAACTAAGTATTAAAATACTGGAATTAAAAAACTATGTGTAATATAGCATAATATATGTGTAATATAGCATAATAAGACAAAAGTACAGTTTTCCAGTAAATATGAATACATAGTTATATAAATTGTCTATTGCCTAGAACAAATAGAAATGACAGTTTAAAACAATAAAGAAAGTAATTTCAGTGAAAATGTTGGTAGCTCCAAAAGGCTGTCCCTAACAAAGAAACCTAAAAATATCAGGCTAAAACTCTTGAAATTAACTTTGAAATTCGAAGCTGAAAGAACTCTGGGGAGCAAACAAAGGTTAACAGCAATCAAACAAAAACCAAGGGAAAAAAAGCCAAAACAATGAAACAAGAGAAAAGCAACTTAACATAGCATAATAGTTTGGGGCATTCTCTCACAGAGCCTGAGTAAAATTAACAGCTTCATGGCTCTTCAGTAACCATGAGAGCCAGAAATCAATAGGATATTTTATAATCCCTAAAGAATAAACAACAAAATAATCAATCATCAAGAGCTGTAGCAGTCAAAAAGGTCCTCAAAATTAAGGAGCTATTAACATGTCCCCAGATCAACAAAAGGTGACGGAATTTATTCCTAATAAAATTGCCCTATGTAAAAGGAGTATCTCAGGTTGAATAAAGGACATTAGAAAAAAACTCGAGTAATATAAAGAAACTCTGGAACAAAGTTTTTTGGTTTTTTTTTTTTTGGAAAGTTTTTTTTTTTAATAGAGGCATGTTTTTATTTATTTATTTGTTTGTTTGTTTATACATGCACTGGGTACAGTCAGAAGCGCGGGAGGGTGAGAGAATTCACCAGAGCCAGAGCGGGGAGCAGAGCAGGCAGAAGGACCGAAGTACACTGCTGAGGGGAGCAGCGGGTGGCAGGAGAGGTCTGTGCGCCATGTGGGACCCTCCTCCGGTGGCCGGGGGGAGCAGCCGGGGATCGAACTGGCGCCGCAGAGGCTGCAGGCAGCTTCGCAACCCAGCGCTCAACCACTGCGCCACCGGGGAGGCCCTGGAACAATGTTTTACTACAGAAGTAAATACAATATCTATTGATATTGTTATTTTGGCTTATGATTTTTTTATCCATACATTTATGCAATCATAAAATTTTATATATATATATATATATGGATATATGTAGATGGGCACACCATATAAAAATCCAATTTGGAACAATGACAACATAAAGAAGTAAGACTGTATTGTATGGAAGGAGTGTTTAAATGTTACTAAAGCTGACTTGAAATTAATTTTGAAATTCCAAGTTGAAAGAATGCTGGGGAACAAACAAAAGTTAACAGCAATCAAGCAAAAAACAAAAACACTGAAACAAGAAAAAAGCATTGGTGAAACTACTAAAAATATATCAAAAATAATTATATAGAAAGAAATAAGAGCTAAATCAAGTTGGTACACATATATACACATACCAAAGGATGGCAGTAATAGATGAGAGAAATAGAAATAAAAAGGTGTAAGATATATAGGAGATAAGGTATAGCAGATATAAGTTCTTATCAGCAATTAATTTCAATGTAAGTGGATTAAATTCTGTAAGACAAATATAGGCAGAATGAGTAAATAAAAATTATATAACAATATGCATTCTGGAAGAGACTCAGTTTAGATTAAAAATCTTAGATTAAAATTAGAAGGATGCCAAACAAATTCCATGGAAATAGTAACCAAAAGGGAGCTGGGATAGCTACATTAATATTAATATTGATATTAATATTGTCAAAATCTATTACAAGAAAAATGGAGGAAATCACCTATTGATAAAGGGTAGTTTCATGAAAAGATGTAACAACTATAAAAAAAACCCACAGCAAATTATAGGATCAGAAAATAAAGCAGTGACAGAATTAAGGGAGAAATAGAGAGTTCTACAGAAATATAATTGGAAATTAAATTACCACACTTCTACTAAAGGGCATAATTCCCAGATAAAAGGCAAAGAAATAGCAGATTTGAAAACAGGTGAGTCCAATAAACACATATAGAACACTCTGTCCAGAGTGACAGGATACATATTTTCTCAATAATAGAAGATATTTCTTAAGCTAGACAATATTTGAAGCCATAAGACAAATCTAAATAAATATTAAAAGACTGATACTCTACAAATCATCCATAATGACAATGAATAAAACTAGGAATCAGTAATATAAGGTAAAGCACAAAATTGTTAATAAGTGGAAATTAAGTAACATACTCTTAAATGACCAGTAGGGAAACTGGAAAACACACAGAAATGAATTAAAAAAAAAAATCAAACATAAAAGATTAAGTAAAAATGGGGATGTTTTTAGTAGTAAATGCCTATGTTTAAAAAAGGAAAAAGTTCAAATCATAGCATAACTTTATAATTTAAGGAATAAGAAAAGAAAAAAATGAATCTAGAAACAGCAGAATGAAGAAAATAAAAAAAAAAAGATTAAAGTGGATATTGATGATACAGAATATCTAGGACAATAAAACTTGATTTTTGTAAAGACCAATAAAATTGACATTTTGCTCGACTTAAAAAAAAAAACGAAAAACAGAAGACTCAGACTCAGCCTCCAAGTGTTTCCTAGCTTTCCAGGACCACATCCTGGGCCTCACAGGGCTTTTCTCTACATCAGAGTCCCTCAAAAACCACTTGGTGGTGACCCCTGACTCCAGGTCTGGCTGCCAACAACTTGAGAGCAAACAGAGGTCAAGTCACAACCTTGCAAGACCTAGCTATCCATTATAGGCCCCAGCCTCACCAGGAAGTGAATCCCACTCAGCTGCATAGGGCCGAATTCTACCTTAGGAATCTTCAGCAACCCTCTGCCCTCCTTTGTCACCATCATAGGCCCTGAGCCACCACTCCAGGGTGAGGTAAAGTCCCAGCAACAGAGCTTCTTGACTCAGAATCACTCCTGTCCTCCCTACTGCCAGAACAAAGCTCAGAAAATCTTTGATGAAGTGCTAGCATCACCACAGATCCTACAGGACCCCAGAAACTGTACCCACCTTCAAGTTAACACTCAAAACAAAATTCCCAATGGCAGCATAGCAAACCCCATGCAAATGACTGGGAGAAAGAAGAATACAAATGGCAAAGCAAGCCTTCAAGGGAACAATACACCACAGAGAGAAAATCAAACTCTAGACCACAACACTGAAACAGAAGATTTCGTACTCTGTCAGATAAACACTTTAAAATTGCCATAATTATGAAAGTCAAGGAACTAGAACAAAACACACAAAACTCAGAAAAAGAAATGAGATATACAAGACGACTCAGGAAAAAAAAAAAAAAAAAGAATGCTATGAGAAACATAATTGACAAATTGAAGACCAAGACTGAAACTTTAAATAAGAAAATAATGACTGCAGGGTGAAAAAGATCAATGGAGAAGGTAAGACATTCTGGAAAAAACATGAAAATAGAATAGACAATGTGAAAGAACAAATCTGTATTCTCAAAGATATAGTTATGAAAAGAACCAAAAAAGAAAAAGAGCTAGAAGGGAAAAAGAATGAAGAAACACTTCAAGAATTATCTGACTTATGAAGAAAAGATACATTAAGAATCACAGGATTTCCAGAAGGAGCAGAAGGACAAGGGAGCTGAAAAACTATTTAAGATACACTGTAGAAAACTTCTGGAACATGAAGAATGAAATGAAAATAGAGATACAGGAAGCTAGAAGGATGCCAAACTATCATAATGAAAGAAAAACTATAGCAAGACACTTTAGTAAAACTTTAAGAGTCCAGACAAAGAAAAATAATGAATGACAATGAGGACACAACCTTCCAGAACTTATGGAACAACAACAACAAAAAATAATGGTGTTAATAGAAAGTATATAGCAACACAGGCCCATATCAAGAAACAAGATAGAACCCAAAGAAACAACCCATTTTCCTATCTCAAGGAACTAGAATAAAACAACAAAAACTCAAAAACCAGTAGAAGAAATAACAAAAATTAAAGCAGAGGGCCTCCCTGGTGGCACAGGTGGATGAGCACGGTGCTGTGAAGCTGTCCCCATCCTCTGCAGCATGGGTTTTATCACGGCCAGCCAGGGAGGGTGCCCCATGGCGAGGCAGACCTCTCCTGTGCTCCCCTCAGTGGTGTATTTCATCAGTCTGCCTGTTCTGTTCCCCGCCCTGTCTCTGGCGAATCCTCTCACCCTCCTGAGCATCTGGCCTGTACCCCTGTTCTTGTATAAATAAACAAACAAACAAACAAACAAATAAATAAATAAATCTTTAAAAAAACAAAGCAGAAAACAGGTAGCTATCTACATGCCTCTGCCTATACAGTTACATCTTTTTTTCTTTCACCTTTTCCAAATAAACCTGTCCTTTTAAAATGTAAAATAATAATAATACTAATAATAGTAATAAAGCAGAAGTATAAGCAACAAAATAATCAAAAGTTTGTTTTTTTTTGTTTTTTTTTTTTTTTAAAAAACATGGGCCTCCCTGGTGGCCCAGGTGGTTGAGCACAGCACTGTCTGCAGGCTCTGCAGCGCTGGTTCGATCCCGGCCAGCCAGCCAGCGAGGCTCCCACATGGCGTCACAGACCTCTCCTGTCTTGCCCACTGCTCCCCTCAGCAGTATATTTCATCAGTCTGCCTGTTCTGTTCCCTGCTCTGTCTCTGGTGAATCCTCTCACCCTCCCACGGAACTGGCCTGTACCCTGGTTCTTGTATAAATAAATAAATAAATAAATCATTTAAAAAAAAAATCGACAAACCTCTGGCCAGGCTCATACAGAAAAAAAGGGAAAAAATTCATTAGGCTTGGGCCTCCCTGATGGTGCAGGAGGTTGAGCTCCACACTGTGAAGCTGTTCATAGCCTCTACAGCATGGGTTCTATCCCCACGGGCCGTCAAGAATCCCTCATGGCACGGAAGACCTCTATTGTCTTGCCCGCTGCTCCCCTCAGCAGTGTGTTTCGTCAGTCTGCCTGTTCTGTTCCCTGCTCTGTCTCTAGTGAATCCGCTCACCCTTCCATGCATCTGGCCTGTACCCCAGGTTCTTGTATAAATAAAATAAATCTTCAAAACAAAAATTCACTAGGCTAATAAATGAAATTACAAAAGACACAGCAGAAATCCAGAGGCTAATTAGAGACTACTATGAATATATATATGCAAACTAGTTCGACAATCTAGATGAAAAGAACAAATTCTTTGAACTATATAATCACCCAAAGCTGAATAAAGAAGAAATAGAAAATTTAAACAATCCAATTACAAGCAAGGAAATTGAAACAGTAATCAAAATCCTCCCCCAAAAAGAAAAGCCCAGGACCAGATGGTTTCACAAAAAAGTCCTACCTCTACCAAACATTCAAAGATGAATCAGTGCCTATCCTACAAAAAATTGAGAAAGAAGAAATACTACAAATAATTTTATAAGCCAACATTACACTAATACCAAAACCAAATAAAGAGAAGAGAATAAAAGAAAACTAATACCAATCTCACTAATAAACACACATGCAAATATCCTTAATAAAATCTTAGCAAACCAAATCCAACAATGCATCAACAGGATTTTATACCATGACCAAGTGGGAATTATTCCAGGGACACAAGGATGGTTCAACATTCAAAAATCAATAAACATAATTATCACATCAGCAAAAGGAAAAATAAAAACCTAATGATCATACCAATAGATGATGAGAAAACATTTGATAAAGTTCAACATAAATTTATGATGAAGGATCTCAAAAACTTGGGGTAAAGGAACATATCTTAACATAAGACATATATGACAAACCCACAGTAAATGTCATTCTCAATGATGAAAAACTGAAAGCCTTTCCTAACATCTGGAACAAGAGGATGTTCTCTCTCATTACTGCATTTCAGTATAATTTTGGAGTCCTAACTAGAGCAATTAGATAACAGAAAGACATACAAGGACTCCAAATTGGTAAAGAAGAAGAAAAAACTATCATTATTTGCAGATGACATGATAATATATATGGAAAACCCTAAAACTTACATGGAAAAACTAATTTAACAAAAAACTAGTTCAGTAAAATACCATTTTAAAAAATCACTACACAAAAATCAGCAGCCTTTCTATATGCAAACAGCCTGGAGAGGAAAAAATTAAGAAAACCATCCCATTTACAAATATACCAAAAAATATTAAGTACCTGGTAATAAACCCAATAAAGTAGGTAATAGATCTATACAAGGAAAATTGCAAAACACTGTTAAAAGAAATAGAAGGCAATCCAAGGAAATGGAAACACATTCCTAGCTTATGGATAGGAAGAATTTACATTATCAAAATGTTAATCCTAATTTACAGATTCAATGTAATTCTAATAAAAATTGCCATGACATTTTTCAAACAAATGGGCTGAAATTCCATGGAATCACAAAAACAAACAAACAAAAAATAATCTGAACTTCTAAAGCTCTTTTGACTAAAAGAGAGAAGAACAGTTATTACACTCCTAGATTTCATACAATATTACAAATTCCTACTAATAAAAAACAAATTATACTGGAACAAAAACACATATACCAACCAACAGACTCAAATCCAAAGCCCAGATATATAACCACACATATGTAGTCAAAAATCTATGCTAAAAGAGCAAAGACTATAGACTGGAACAAGGAAAGGCTCTTGAATAAATGGTGCTGGGAAAAACTGTACTGCCACATGCAGTACAGAATGAAACTAGGTTACTATCTTATACCATACAAAAATCAACTCACAATGGATGAAAGACCTGAAGGCAAGTACTGAAACCATAAAATATATAGAAGAAAACATGCCAAAACACTCCATGAAATAAACCTCAGGAACACCTTTGAGGACTTATTCTCAGAAGCAAGGAAAACAAAGGAAAATATAAACAGCCTGGGTTACATAAAAATAAAAAGCTTCATACAGCAAAAGAGACAACCAAAACAAAGAGACACTCTACTGAATGGGAGAAAATATTTGCACACTATATGGTGGATAAGGGACTGATATCAAAGATCTTCTAAGAGCTTTCACAACTCAACAGAAACAAAACAACCTAATCAGAAAGTGTGCAGAAGAGCTAAAAATACTCTTCCAAGAAAGAAATGTGAATGACCAACAGGTACATAAAAAAATGCTCAACATTACTAATTCAAGTGAAAATCATGATGAGATACCATCACACACCTGTGAGAATGGCCCATATTAAAAATATTAGAAACAGCAAATGCTGGTGAGGATGTGGTGAAAAAAGGAGCCCTCTTACACTGCTGGTGGGAATGTAAACTGGTCCAGCCACCATGGAAAACTGTGTGGAGATTCCTCAGAACGCTAAAAATGGATCTACCATATGTCCCAGCTATTCTGCTTCTAGGAATCTACCTATGAACACAAAAACACTAGCCTGAAAGGAAACCTGCACTTCTATATTGCAGCACTATTTACAATAACTAAAATACAGAAACAATGCCCCCAAACAGACAACTGGATCAAGAAGATGTGCTAAATGGGATACTACTCAGTGATCCAAAAATGATAAACTTGTGCCATTTGAGGCAACATGGATGGAGTTGGAAGGGATTATGCTGGGCAAAATAAAAGGAAAAGAAAATACTGAATAGTTTCACTTATATGTAGAATAAAGAGAAACTGAACAAAGGGTTAGGTAAAGACAAAACTCAGAGCTGACTGTAAATCTGAGGCTACAGCAGGGTAGGGGTAGAGAGAAGGATCAAAAGGGGATGGAAGGGCATAAGGAACAGGGGAGATGGATCATGGGTATATGGTGTTGGGAGAATTATGGGGAGTATACTTAAGGAGAGAAATCAAATACTGTCCAAAAATTAACAGCAAAATAAGAAAATAAATTAATTAAAAAATAGAGGACTCAAATATTAGAATTAGAAAGATGGGTCATATCTACTAAAGCCAGAGAAATAAAAATGACTGTAAGTGAATACCAAAACAATTGATTATATGCCAACATATTAGGTAAAGTAAAAGAAATGGAAAACACTTGGAAAATACATGAAAATGATGTAGAAATAGTAAATTTGAAGACAGTAATAACAAAACAGATACTAAATGACGCTATTGTATCAGTAATTGAAAATCTCCAATGAGAAATATCCTAGGGATTTTTTGCAATTGTGAATATTACCAAAAATTAATGAAAAATTAAACCAATCCTTACTAAGCTCTTTCAAAATACAGAAAAGAAATTTTAATCAATATATGAGGACAGCATTACACTGACAACAAAGTAAGCTCAAGACAAGACAAGGCAAGGAAACTAAATACTAACATCCCTTTTAAATACAGAACAAAAATCTTCAAAGACATATTAACAAACCACTCCCAGTACTATACTGAACTATTGTTAACCATGATCAAATAGGCTTTGTCCCTGGAACAAAACATGGTTATAAAAAGAAAAAAAAAAAAAAAAACAAAGTGATTCATCACACAAATGAAGGGGAAAAAAAAAACACTTGATCACTCAATTGGTGCAGAAAAAAAAATTAAAAATCTAAAACTTTATCATCATAAAAACACTCAAAATGGAAATTTTTCTACCCAGTGGAGCTAGAGGGGATTATGCTAGTTGAAATTAGTAAGAAGGGGAAAGATAAATATCAAATAGTGTTACTTAAATGTAGAATATAGAAAAACAAAAGAAAAAGAGAAAGTCAAACTAAACAACAACAACAACAACAACAACACAAAACTAGTCCCTGAAAGCTGACTGTGGACTGGAGACAACCAGAGTGGGACTGGGAGGGACAAGGGAAGGGGCCAGAACAGGAAAGAGGGGAGGTGAATGAGTACAAGTCTATATGGTGGTGCATTATGGAAATGACTCCTAAGAAAAGGGTCCTATACTCCCATAATACAAACAATGATGTAAACCAATAGTAACTCATACACATACTCTAGCTAGATAGAGCCAAGTAAATTCACAGACATGGGGAGTCTTTTATTGTTTCAGGTCTCACATCCAAGTCTTTTATCCATTTCCATTGATTTTTGAGTATGGTCTGAGACAGTAGTCTAGTTTTGTACTTTTGCATGTGGCAGTCCAGTACTTCCAGTATCATTTGTTGAAGAGACCTTCCTTGTTCTAGTGTATATTCTTTGCTCCTTTGTCATAAACTGACCATATATGTTTAGCTTTATTTCTGCACTTTCAATTAGAGTCCACTGGTCTGTATGTCTGTTTTTTGTTTGTTTGTCTTTTTTCCAAGTACTATGCTGTTTTCAACTTACAAGCTGACCATATATCTGAGACATATAGCAATAAAGGAGAGGGAGATGGGTCAAAACAAGGGAGGGAAGAGCACAAGGAAATATAATTGTGGATCATATACTGAGGTGGTGGAAGACCTATGAGGACTACAACTAAGGAGATAAATCAAATACTGTAAAAAAAGTAACAATGGGGCCTCCCCTGGTGGCACAGGTGGTTGAGCAAAGCGCTGTGAAGCTGTCCACAGCCTCTGCAGCGTTGGTTTGATGCCGGCTGGCCAGCGAGGGTCCCACATGGCATGGCAGACCTCTCCTGCCTCGCGCTGCTCCCCTCAGCAGTGTATTTCATCAGTCTGCCTGTTCTGTTCCCCACTGTCTCTGGTGAATCCTCTAGCCAGAAAAATAAGACAAGAGAAAGACATACAAGGAATCCAAATAGGAAAAGAAGAAGTTAAACTATCACTATTTGCAGATATATGATAATATACATAGAGAACCCCAAAAATTCCACAGAAAAACTAATTCACATAATCAATCAGTTTAGTAAAGTGGCAGGATACAAAATCAACATGCAAAAATCAGTAGCCTTCCTATACACAAACAATAAAGCTGAAGAAAAAGAAATTTAAAAAAATCCCTTTTATTATTGAAACAAAAAATATCAACTACTTGCAAATAAATCTAACAAAAGAGGTAAAGGACCTATACAAAGAAAACTATAAAACACTGTTAAAGAAATAGAAGACACAAAGAAATGGGAAGACATCCCCTGCTCATGTATTGGAATAATTAACATTATCAAAATGGCCATCCTACCAAAAGCAATTTACAGATTCAGTGCTATGCCAATAAAAATTTCAATGAGGGCCTCCCTGGTGGCGCAGCGGTTGAGCGCTGGGTTGCGAAGCTGCCGCAGCTGGTTCGATTCCCGGTTGCTCCCTGACCACTGGAGGAGGGTCCTACAGGGTGCGCAGACCTCTCCTGCCACCCACTGCTCCCCTCAGCAGTGTACCTTGATCCTTCTGCCTGTTCTGCTCGCTGCTCTGGCCCTGGTGATTCCTCTCACCCTCCCACGCTTCTGACTGTACCCAGTGCTTGTATAAATAAAAAAAAAAAATAAAAATATGTTGCATTTAAACAAAAATTTTTCAATGACATTCTTCAAAGAAATAGAACAATTATTGATGAAATCCATATGGAATCACCAAAAACCCCAAATAGCCAAAGCTCTCCTGAAAAAAAAAAGAAGGGAATGGAGGCATCACACTCCCAAACTTCACACTATAATATAAAGCCATAATCATCAAAACTGCATGGTATTGGAACAAGAACAGACACACAGACCAATGGAATCAAATAGAAAATCCAGAAATAAACCCACAGATTTATGGTCAACTAATATTTAACAAAGGAGCAAAGACTATGCATTGGAGCAAAGAAAATCTGTTCAATAAATTGGGAAAACTGGTTTGCTACAGGCCAAAGAATGAAGCTTGACTACTACCTAACACCATACACAAAAACCAACTCAAAATGGATTAAAGAACTAGACATAAGACCTGAAACCATAAAATACATAGAAGCAAATATAGGCGAAACACTTCATGAAAAGCACCTCAAAGACATCTTTACAGACACATCACCCAAAGCATTGATAGTGAAGGCAAAGATAAACAGCTGGGACTACATCAAATTAAAGAGCTTCTGCACAGCAAAAGAGACAATAACAAAAACAAAGAGAAACCCCACCAACTGGCAGAACATTTTTGCACACAACACTAATGATAAAGGACTAATCACAAAAATCTACAAAGAACTGATGAGACTCAACAAAAACAAAGAAAATAATCCTGTCAAAAAATGGGCAGAAGAGCTAAATAGAAACTTCTATGAAGAGGAAATGCAAATGGCCAACAGACATATGAAAAAATGTTCAACATCACTTGTCATCAGGGAAATGCAAATCAAAACTACCATGAGATACCATCTTACACCAGTGAGAATGGCACATATTAAAAAAACTAGCAACAACAAATGTTGGCGAGGTTGTGGAGAAAAAGGAACTCTTCTGCACTGCTAGTGGGAGTGCAAACTGCTCCAACCACTATGGAGAGCTGTGTGGAGATTCCACAACCTACTAAATATAGAGCATCCATATGATCCAGCAATTCCACTCTTAGGTATTTACCCAAAGGACACAGAAATATTAATTCCAAAGGGCACCTGCATGCCTATGTTTATAGCAGCACTATTTACAATAGCTAAACTATGGAAACAACCCAAATGTCCAAAAATAGATGACTGGATCAAGAAGATGTGGTACATATACACAATGGAATATTACTCAGCAATCAAAAAAAGATAAACACATGCAGTTTGCAGCAACATGGATGGAGCTAGAAGGGATCATGCTTAGCGAAATCAGTCAGAAAGAAAAAGAAAAATACCGGATGGTCTCACTCATAGCAGGATTTAGAAAACTTAAATAAGAGACCAGGAAAAATACTAATCAATACAAAGTAAAAATCAAAATCAGTAAGCAACTATAAACCAGAGACACACTATGCAGGGGGAGGCGGAGAGAGGAAGGGCTAGAGTCAAAATAAGGGGGGAGGAGTTGCAATTGTATGGGGAATATAACCATAATGAAAATGCATATATTGTGCAAAGATGAAAAATGATGTAAGAATTATATAAAATAAAAAAAAAATAACAATGTTATAAGAAAATAAAAAATAATTAAATAAACAGCATAGCAGGCCTCCCCTGGTGGTGCAGTGGTTGAGCACTGGGCTGCGAAGCTCTCCACAGCCTCTGCAGCACTGGTTCGATCCCCAGCCACCGGCGAGGGTCCCACATGGCGTGACAGACCTCTCCTGTCGCCCCTGCTGCGCCCCTCAGCAGTGTATTTCATCAGTCTGCCTGTTCTGTTCCCTGCTCTGGCTCTGGTGAATTCTCTCACCCTCCTGTGCTTCTGACTGTACAAAATGCTTGTATAAATAAATAAGTAAATCTTAGAAAAACAAAATAAAACAAAAAAAGCATAGCAATGACTTTGAGAACTGAACTGGATTTGGCTCTAATTTCCTGCTAAAACAAAAAAATCAAACTTTTCAAGATGATTTTAGCAGAATAGTTGTAGGTACAGTGCAAATTAAGTCAACATCCAAAACCCAGGAAGATGTGTTTTGCTGATTAAAACACAAACCAGTATTTGTTAAGATGATATGTTTGCATTTTGAGACAACCATCAAAGACGGATCGATAAATTAACCATTCTGAAGAATAAAGAGAGAAAAAAATGAAAAAAATGTAAGAAAAAGAACCAAAGCCTCAGGCATCTGTATTAACAACATCAATAGGTATAACCTACGGGTATCACTGTCATTAAAGAACACTTCAAAAAAAGGAAGGAGGGGCAACATAAAATCCAACAATATATAAAATAATACAACTAAAGAAAGACATAAACGTATTGATTCAAGGGTCTCAGAGAACTCCAGAGGATATATTCAAATAAAATATGCCCGGAAACATTATAGTTAAAATATTGAAAAGAAATTATAAAAATATAGAAAGTTATGACATAAATGAAAAATTGAGTAGAAAGAAACAATTCAAATGACTGTGTATTCCTGATCAGGAGTCATGAAATTCAGAAAAAAGTGGAAAACACTTTTTCTTTTGTAAAGATTTTATTTATTAATTTTTGCATAGAAATGGAGTACAGGCCAGAAGATGGGGGAGGGGGTGGAGTGAGAGGATTCACCAGAGACAGAGTGGATAGCAGAACTGGCAGATGTACTGAAATACACTACTAAGGGAGCAGTGGGCGAAACAGGAGAGGTCTGCTATGCCATACGTGGGTTAGCTCCCTGTCCGGAATCAAACTCAGGCTGTCATGGTGGGCCTTCAAATTGGTAGTACTAAGACTTAACTCCCAGACCATAAGGGAGGCCCAACACTTTGAAGGCTGAAAAAGTTTTCCAACCAAGAAATCTATATTCAGCAAAAATATCAATAAATCAAGAACAGATGTCTACAGATAACGAAGTGCCATGTTCAGATATAAAGTAGAACTTGTCACCAGCCTATCTGCTGCACAAGCATTGCTAAAGGACATTTTTTTAGATGAATCAATGTAAGAGGAACAGGAAACCTGAATAGTCAGGAATGAAGGAGTATCAGCAATGGCAACATGAAACACTATTTTTCATTATTAAGCTATTTAAAATACACAATACTATTAAAAGCAAAAATAGTCTTTTTGAGTAACATTTCAGTTTACATACAGGCAATATACATGAAAATATAATATAAAAAAGTGAGAGTAGGCAGATAAATCAATCTCAGTATTATAAGTTTTTAACACTGTATTTGAAATGGTACCATATTAACTAAGCAAACCATGAAACTTTAAGTCTGTATACTGTCAACTAGACTTCCAAAAACATTAAAAAATACAGTCTAAATGAAATTAAATACTGCTAAAATGCAATTAAATATATTAAACTATATTCAGTTTAATAAATATACTGGTTTACAAAGTGTTACAGTGTATATTATTTCAAAATTTTCCACTGTTGTTGGCAATATAGACTGGTACAGACCTTAGGGAAAGAAGTGTAGAGATTCCTCAAAAGACAAAAAATGGATTTAACATATGACCCAGAAATTCCACTCCTAGGTATCTATCCAAAGAGCACAAAAACACAAATTTGAAAGGAAACCTTCACTACTGTGTATATAGCAGCCCTGTTTAGCAAAGACATGGAAAGAACCTTAATGCCCCAGAACAGATGAGTTGATCAACAAGATGTGGTATATATACACAATGGAATACTACTCAGTATTCAAGAAAGATAAACACATACCATTTGCAGCAACATGGATAGAATTGGAAAGGATTATGCTATGTGAAGTGTGTCAGAAGGAGAAAGATAAATATCAGACAGTTTCACTTTTATGTGGGATCTAGATAAACCTAACAAAGGATCAGATGAACTGTAAGACTGGCCTTTGAAAGCATACTATAGATCTGAAACACTGGGTTAGGGAAAAGAGAGGGGGACAGTAGAGAACAATGGGGTAGAAAAGCACAGCACAATGGAGTGTAGTGGACACTCTGGTGGTGAGGAAACAATGCTTACTGCACCTGAGGGGAGAAATCTTATATTGTGAAAACATAAAGATGTTTACAAAAATAAATTTAAAAAAATTAAAACTCCTTTTTAAGAAATGAAGAAAATGTAAAAGATTTGTGGTAGAGAATAAGAACATTTACATCACAGTAAAAGACAAACTTCATACATTGTTGGTGGAATGTAGACTAGATCAGCCTCTCTATAATACAGTATAGAGGTTTCTGGAAACATTAAAAATAGATTTACTGTGTAATACAGCAATTCCACTCCTAGGTATCGTCTCCCACAATACAAAAACACTAATTTGAAGGGATAAACACTTTCTTACTTCATAGGAGCACTATTTGCAGTAACTCACACACAAACACATCTAAGTGCTCAATGACATAATTAGATATAGAAAATGTAATATATAAACACAATGGAATACAACTCAGCTATAAAGAAGGGTGAGATTTTGACATTTGCAAAACCACCCAAATGCCCAAAAATAGATGACCGGATCAAGAAGATGTGGCATATATACACAATGGAATATTATTTAGCATTCAAAAAATATAAATTCATGCCATTCGCAACAAGGTGGATGGAGCTAGAAGGAATTATGCTCAGTGAAATAAGCCAGAAGGAAAAAGAAAAATATCAATGGTTTCACTTAGAGCAGGACTATAGGGGAACCAAATAAGTGTAAAAAAAATAATAACAGTACAAAACACAACAAAGCAAAAATGGACAATTATAAATCAGAGACATACTGCAGGGGAGGAGAAGGGAGAGGGATTAGAGGGAGGTAAAGAGGAGCACAGGGGACTGAGGTGATGGTGCACGGGTGCCTTGGTGAAGGAAACTCTATGGGGACTACACCTGAGGGGGTGGGGGGAAGCAAATATTTTTTTAAAAATGAACAATGATGTGAAAAATAAAAAAATATATATAAAAAACAAAGATAGAACTGGAGGGGATTATATTAAGTGAAATAAGCTAGATGGAGAAAGCCAAATACGGAAAAATACGGAATGATTTTATTCATATGTTGGGTATAATGAATAAAAACAAAGAGAGAGAGAAAAAAAAATATCCTTGAATTCTAGCTGCAGAACTGAGGCTTACACAGTGAAGAGGGAGGAGGTGAGGAGCAAAGGAGGAGGGCACCCAGTAGACTACGGAGAAGATTGTGTTTGGGTGTGGGATTGCTGTGACAACATACATTTGCAGAGGTGTGATTCCATACCCCTGAATCATATATAGTGTTGCAAACCGATATTATATCAATAAATATAATAAAAACATTAAAGTTAATTTAAAATATATTTTAAAAGGCAGCAAAAGAGGGTCAAAAAACAAAAGAAACAAACGGAATGCAAATAATAAAATGATGTAAACACTTTAATTGACAGATACTGAGAGACCAGAATCAAGATTCAAATATAAGTCACCAATAGTAGATATGTATGTATGCAAGCATGCATGCACACGTGCACACACACACACACATGCTCAAAGCATATGATAGAAAAAGGCATTATATAAACAATAAAGAGAATAATTTTGGCACTGCTAGACTAATACAAATCATATTCAAACAAAATGGCAATTTATAAAGAGAAACATTTCATTAGTAAGACATAAATACTGAAATCTGCAGCTGCCCAATAAAGTTTCAAAATATAATAAGTTAAAAACTGACATAAATAAAATCAGTAAAATAAATAAACCTTAATCTATCAACCACATGATGTACTTACATTTGCAGAATATTACATCCAAAAACTACAAAATATTCATATTTTTAAATTGCACATGGTATCCTGACCAACACATGCCATATGTCAGGCTATGAAACCAATAAAATTAATTTAAATTTTCTTTAATGATATAATAAAGTATCAGGAATATTACGATATTTAGAAAAACTTCAAATACCAATAATATTTTTAATTTATAAACAATGAACATATAACTTATTGAAATTAATGGAATTTAAAGCAGTGCTTGGAGAAATGCTTTATCATCGTTTATAAATAAGTTATTAGAAAAAAAGAAGTTTAAAATCTGTGAGCTCATAGCAAATCCCTAGGGATCTACTGAAAAACTATTAAAACATATAAATTTAGTAAGATATCAGAGGCAAGACCAATGATTAAAAAAATCATATATCTAAATATTAAAATGAACAATTAAAATCTAAAATTAAAATATCAACTCCACTTCTAACATCTCTTCACAAATAACTAGATATGAATCTAATGAATATACGATGTCTGTAAGATGATAATTACAAACCACTGATGAAAGAAAGAAACATAAATAAATGTGTTCATGGACTTGGGAGATTCAAAACTCCATAAATTCTACATTGTTATATACATTTGAAACATCCAGAAATATATTATTGCTGTTGGTGATAGAAAGAGGCTGATACAAAATATTATATGGAAAAGGAAAGAAATTAGAATGACTTTTGTAAGAGATGAAAAAGGGAGAAAACACTACCCAGTTGTAAGACTACTCAGTTCAGTAATGAAGACTGTGAGTTATCAGGATAAAAAAAGACACAAAGAAACAGAGGGAGAGAGGAGAGGTCAAAATAGGGAAGAGCAAAATGAATGGCGGGAGAGGTGGGATAGATCACAGGTATCACAGTTGTAGGAGAACTACCAGGACTACATCTGAGGGGAGAAATAAAATATTTTCCAAAAACTAACAATGATGTTAGAAAATAAATGAATAAATAAATAAAATAGACATATTAAGGGAACAGACTGTTTCCCTGGTTAATTCCGTCAAATATTGAAGGATGAAATAATATCAATCTTACAGAACCTCTTTTGGAAAACAAAACAGGCAGGAATAATGTCCAACTCATTTTATAATGTCAACATTAATGCATTCCCAACACTTGAACATTATAAAAATAATAAATGAATACTCCTATTCAAAAGGTATTGAATCAAATAATAAATAAAGTAGGATAAAATGTCATGGACAAGCTGCATCTATCTTAGGAATGCAATCTTGGTCCCATATTAGAAAATAATTCAAAGCAAATTACTAAATAAAATAATGAAGGGTAAAAACTATACAAATGAGTATTTAAATAAGCTACAGAAGAAAATTCATTATATATGATAAGCACTTTAGCAAATTAAGAAAAGTAGGGCACTTCTTCAATCTGGCAAAAAACACCTGAGAAAATTCTACTTAATACATTTATGAGTGTTTTTTTTTAATCTGTAATATAGATAACAGGGCAAGAATGCTGTCTCTATTTCTAATCAATACAGTGCAGAAGGATTTAGTCATTGCAGTAAAGAAATAATGGCATAAACATCAGATTAAGAAGTAAACTCATTTTCAGATGATATTGCTTATCATGTAAATAATACAGTCTACAATATAATTATGAAATCTAATCAGTTTATGAAGCATAGTCATAGCATCCAAGTTAATTTTTAAAAATCAACTGCATTTTTATATGCAAACTATAAATCATTAAAACAATTCCATTTACAATAGAGCAAAAAAAAATCCTTATGAATAAATCTAAGAAAGGTTTTGCTACAACTGTACAATGAAAACAACAAAACATCCTGAGGCAAATTTAAAAGGATTGACACAAGCAGAGATTTATCATGTTCAGTGAATGGAAGACAATATTTTTTTGTAATAACTCATATTTTTTTCCTCTAAAATCAATGAAATTTATTAACTTAAGTAGAACTGCTTGCAGAAATTTCCATGCTAACTCTAAAATGTATATAGAAATACAAAATACTGAATGAAGAAAGCAATTTTTAAAATCTCATAAAATAGTTAATATATTAAGTTACAGTAGTCAAGATATATTTTAGACTTGTAGATAAATGAATGGAGCAGAACTAAACCCACACAAATATAGTTAGTTAAATTTTTGACAGAAGTGCCCAAAACAATTAATAGAGAAAGAAAGGTGGTTTGCAAATCACCATGCTAGATCACCATGACAGACTGTATGGTTAAAAATAAATGACTGTGAGCCACCCCTGGTGGCGCAGCAGTTGAGCACTGGGCTGTGAAGTAGCCCACAGCCTCTGCAGTGCAGGTTCGATCCCCAGCTGCCAGCGAGGGTCCCACATGGCACACAGACCTCTCCTGCTGTGCCCGCTGCTCCCTTAAGCAGTGTATTTCATCAGTCTGCCTGTTCTGTTACCTGCTCTGTCTCTGGTGAATTCTCTCATCCTCCCGCCCTTCTGACTGTACCCAGTGCTTGTATAAATAAATAATCTTTAAAAATAAATAAATAAATAAATAAATAAACAAACAAATAAATAAATAAATGACTGGCCCTTAAATAATACCAAAAAGAAAAATTAATTCAAAAGGAATTATAGATCTAAATACAAAGCCCAAAAATATTATTCCAAAATCACAGAATATTTTGTGATCTTAGAGATGCAGAAGGGTTATTATAACACAAAAACATATGAACCAGAGACTAAAAATTAATAAATTCAGGGCCTCCCCAGTGGTGCAGCAGGTTGAGCGCTGCACTGTGAAGCTGTCTGCAGCCTCTGCAACGTGGATTCGATTCCTGGTCAGCCAGGGAGATACCCACATGGTGCAGCAGACCTCTCCTGTCTTGACCACTGCTACCCTCAGCTGTGTCTTCGGTCCTTCTGCCTGTTCTGCTCCCCACTCTGTCTCTGGTAAATTCTCTCAACCCCCGTGCCTCTGACTGTACCCCAGTTTTTGTATAAATAATCTTTAAAAAAAAATAATAATTGGACTTCTCAACTTTTTACTTTGAGAGCAAAAATGCAATTCACAGTCGAAGAGAATATATTCACAGCACATAGAGCTTATGTCCATACTATATTAGGAAATCTTATAACACAGTAAGACAAATAACTCACTAGGAGAACACAAGGGGCTATGGTGATAGTTCACAGGTTAATGGTGGTGGGAATTTTATGGGGGATACACCTAAAAGGAGAAAGCATACAGGCATAAATTTAAAAAAAAATGAATAATGATGAAATGTATATTATATATATGCATGCATATAAATGGGAATGAAATACAAACAAATATTGAACAAAATAAATACAATATCCAATAGTATCTTGAAAATATCTTTATAAAAGGAAAATGAAAATTAAAACCACGATGAGATACCACAACACACGATATTGGAATGGGTTAAATTTAAAACTCTGACCATGCTATGCTTTGGAAAGGATTTAAAATAACTGGAATTTCCCAAAATTGTTGGTAAAATATAAAATTTTACAGCCACTTTAGAAAATAATTTGACGCTTTTTTTTTTATAAAGTTAAACATACACTTACCGTATGACCCAGCAATCGCAGTCATAGGTATTTTCCCAGGAGAACTGAAAACATATGTCCACACAAAGACTTGTACAGGAATGTTCATAGCAGCTTTATTTGTAATGGCCTAAATCTGGAAACAACCCAAATTTCCATCATCAGGTGAATGGATAAACAAAAGGTGGTATATCCATACAATGGACTACTACTCAGCAATAAAGAGAAACTAACTAGTTATACATGCGATATCTCAGTATCATTAAGGTGAGTGAAAGAATTCAAAGATTATATACTGCATGACTCCATTTATAGAAAGTTATAAAAATGCATGCAAATATATAATGACACAAAGCCTATTAGTATTTTCTTGGGAAGGGTTATTGAGGTAGGAGAAATAATAAAAAGGCAGAAGCAAAGTTGAGTGTTATGGCAAAGATCCTTTTCTATACTGTAGTGATAAGTTTCATGGATGTACACATATTCAAGTTATTCAACTACATAATTTCAACCTGTATAATTAATTATGTTAATACTGACTCTAATGACAAGTTATAGGAGTTAACTCTAAGACACAATTTAGTGATTATCATGTAAAACAGTTCTATTTGTCATCACTGATTACCTCAATAAATGTTAAAAGTATAAAATTATGAACTGGGAGAAAAAATACCAAATTCTGATTAACAGATATAGATGAGAAAAGAGGGAAGGTAATGAATTGCTTAGGTCACAGGGGAGCCTTCTGCTATGTTACATTTAAATCACTTTAAATCTTAGCCTATAAAGCAAGCAGCAGAATATGAACATTTTTTGGAATGGGTGCTTAGAGTATACTTGTTTACAATTATCATTTTCTATATTTCTATAATAGATGGTTAATATAAGATATTATAAAGATGTTGTTTCTAACTAGCATTAAAAGTCACATACATGACACACACAAACGTCTTTCCCTGAAAACAAAAACTAAGAAACAAAAATAAACCTTTGTACAGATCAGGGAAATTATATGAATTTTACCTAACACATTTAGAGAAAGAAAGAAGAGGGGACAATTCATTTTTTTTAAATAGCTACGTACTAATGATAAGAATTTAAAATATATTTACAAGAAAAATACAGACCAAAATCCCTCATGAACATAGACACAAAAATCCTTAACTCAGTCTATAAAATCTAGCACTACAGGGCCTCCCTGGTGGCGCAGCAGGTTGAGCGCAGTGCTGTGAAGTTGCCCACAGGCTCTGAAGCACGGGTTCAATTCCCAGCCAATCAGGAAGATACCCACATGGTGCGACAGACCTCTCCTGTATCACATGCTGCTCCCCTCAGCAGTGTTTTCGGTTCCTTTGCCTGTTCTGTTACCCACTCTGACTCTGGTGAATTTTCTCAACCTCCCATGCCTCTGGCCTGTACCCCTGTTCTTATAAATAAATAAACAAACAAATAAATAAATAAATCTTTCTAAAAAAAAATCTAGCACTACATAAAAATTATAAGCAGTGACCACATATAGATATATTAGGTCAGTAAATGCAAGGTCAGTTTTAATAACATCTGTATATCAATCAATGCATCATAAAATATAAAAGATTAAGAGATAAGATTATCTCAATGATGTGTAAAAGACATGAAAAATTTCAATCTCATCCATGGTGAAAAATCAAAATAAGTAGAAAATGCAAAGGAATTTCCTTCATCAACCTGGTTAGTAGTATGTGAAAAGCATCTAAGTAGTATCACAGCTAACCAGGAAAGCCTGTGGGCCTTGACAGTGAGAAACATATAAGAATGCCCAGTTTCACCATTTCTGTTCAACAATTTTCTGAATATTCTAGCCAGACTAACAGGTCAATGAAATCAAACAAAGGGCATGGAAATTCTAAATAAAAGTGAAATTGTCTTTATTCTTATATGACATGATTAAGCATGAAGAAAACACAATATAAAAAGAATTATACTGAGCTTGCTGATACAAGGTCAATATTTCTACAAGAAAAAAGGAAAAAATTCTTCATGAATTTGCGTGAACAGAAATTTTGGGGGTGGTTCAATATCTTTGGACCATTGAGAAAAAAATGAGAAAATTTTGCCCAAACTAAAACTTCCAATATTTGAAAGATATCAGTAGGTGGAAAAAATACATATGGACTTGTATCCAGGATATATAAAATGTGTATGTCAATATCTGGAATAAGTACGTAAATTGGGTAAAGGAAACTATCTGATCCATTGGCAAAAGAATATACAAGTGCTCAAACAGAACATGAGAAAACATTTGATATATTCAAGGAAATGAAAATTAATGTCATTTAATGAGATAGCACTACATCCTTACTAAAATGCTTAAACTTAAAAAGATGGATATTAATATTTTAAAAGCATGAGAACAACTAGAAATCTCATACACTGCTGGTGGATATATATAAAATCATACAACTACCTTGTGAAAGTTTGGGAGTATCTTAACAAGTTAAACATACCTTCCTATATTGCCCTACAACTTAACTCTTAAGGATTTACCCAAGAGAAATGAAAACATACACTTTCATCATGTGGAATGAAAAATTTACACATTTTTACATTTTTTTTTCACAATAGCCCCAAACTGGAAACAATCCAAATGCCTATACCAAGAGTTGAAGGAATAAATAAATAGTGGTATATTTAATAAGTAGTTGTGCGTGATTGTGATGTAGGATAAAGTAACCATTTTGGGCAATGGAGATTTCTTCATAATAACTGGCTTAAAGCATAAGCATAATTGTTAAAATTCACTTAACTGTACAATTAAAATGTGTACATTTGAGAGAGAAAATCATACATATATAAAATAAGCATATTACACCTTAATAAAATTTATTAAAAATCATTTTCTGGGGCCTCCCCTGGTGGCGCAGGCAGTTGAGTGCAGGACTGTGAAGCTGTCCACAGCGTCTGCAGCACGAGTTTGATCCCCACTGGCTGCTGAGATACACACATGGTGTAGCAGAACTCTCATTTCTTGCCTGCTGCTCCCCTCAGCAGTGTATATCAGTCAGTCTGCCTGTTCTGTTCCCTGCTCTGTCTCTGGTGAATCCTCTCACCCTCCCACACATCTGTCCTGTACCCCAGTTCTTGTATGCATGAATAAATAAATCTAAAAAAAAAAACATTTTCTCACAAATAATGCTACAGCCCAAGTGGTTTCATTGATGAATTCTATGAAACATTTAGGCAAAAACACTTTTATTACAGCTATATCAATATATAGAGGACAGAACACCACCATTTTATTTCTCATGACTGACATAATTTTGATGCAAGAAATGAAAAAGAAATTATATATAATAAAATGTATAAATAAAAAATACAAATCCTTAAATTATTAGGAAATTAAACACTCATATATGATGAAGTGGGACCTGTTCAAGGAATGTAAAGTTCAGCAAATACCTTAAAGATTTAAAATAACTCATTATTTACTTCAAAAACTCCAGAAAAGCAAAGATATAAAAAAAAAATTCCATGTATGATGAAATAGCTCACAAACTAAAAAAAATACAATACTTTATTCATCTGAAAGTTTTATAAAAATACTCAGTTTAGCATTATACTACAAGGTAAAATATTTACTGCTTTCTTCCAAAGACTGAGAACACAATAAGCAAATGCATTCTAATAATATATATGAATATTTAATTAGCATCCATCCCACTGCAAAGAAGAAATATAAAACATATACATTGATAGGAATTAAATACTGTATTTATTATCCATGATTATAAAACAAATCAAAGGTATCTACAGATTGTTTCTTATAAATATAGTAGGTCATAGAAAATCATTCTACATACAGGATAAATTTATTTTTGTGTTAGAAGCTAACTGGGAAAAATTAAAAATCCATCTTTAAAGAATTATAATGTACAATACATTCTCAATGAAAATTGCACTTAAATAGAGACCTTCACTTAAAATTGCACTTAAATAGAGACTTTTTTCTTAGTGGCTGTAGCAATTTACATTCTTACCAACAGTGCACAAAGGTTTCCCCCTTTCTCCACATCCTTACCAATACTTATTATTGTTTGTCTCTTTGGTAATAACCAGATAACAGTTATAAGGTGATATCTCTTTGTAGTTTTGATTTTTATTTCCCTGATGATTAGTGATGTTAAGTACCTTTCCAAAAATCTACTTGCTATTTGCAGGTATTCTTTTGAAAAATGTATATTCACATCCTCTGTTCATTCATTAACCAGATTATTAATATTATTGCTATTGAGATCTATGAGTTCATTATATGTTTTGCGTATGATTTGAAAATATTTAGCTAAGAGATACAAACAACCTAAATATACACTGACAGATAAAAGGATAAAAAATGTGATTTATTTATACAATTGAGTGTCATTTAACCTTAAAAGAGATGGAATCCTGCCATTTGTGCCGAGAGATGAATGTAGAGGACATATTGATAAGTAAAATAGGTCAGACACGGAAAAAGATACTTCAGGATCTCATTTATACGTAGAATCTAAAACAGTCAAATTCGCAAGAGCAGTGGTGGTTGCCAGGGGCATGTGGGAGAGAGAAACCTTATATTAAAAAGTTTCAATTTTGCAGGATGAATTAATTCTAGAGATCTAATGTACAGCAATGTGATTATAGTTAAAGACATTGTATTGCATACTTGAAAATGATAAGAAAGTAAATCTTACATGCCCACACTTAACACAAAAAGGGGGAGGTAGTGATGTGGTATGTTCATTTGCTTGACTGTGATTATTATTTCACAATGTATACATATGTCAATTATCAAGTTGAAAATATTAAATACATGATTTTGTCAGTTATATGATACTGAAGATGAACAAAGAAACATAACACATTTATGAACATTAAGTCACATTCTCTACAAGTCATAATTCTATTGGAAAATGGGAAATTGACCAGTTGATTCTAAAGTATATGTAGAAATAAAAATGATCTTGTAGCAGACTGTATGTTCCAAAGATGTTAAACACTCTATCCCATCCTGTACATTATAACAATTGAACAGTGGCATGTGTTATCTCCTCTTAAACCTAAGTGGACTTTTGTAAGAACAGCAAAAGTGACTACAGGTGACTCCTGAGGCTAGGTCATAAAACAACACATGGCTTTGTATTGTTTTCAACAGCAAACAAAGAAACATTCACAGTAACTCATATTTAGTGAAAATTTACTTGGCATGAAAGAGGCAAAGCAAAGTTATGACCCATAATAAGATAAATAAAATCTCCCCTAAACACATGTGTAGAAAAAGATATTAACTAATATAACAATATCCCACATGTTCAAACTAAATATATGGAAGATATTAAAAGCACTTAAATTGATATTTTAGAGGTCACTACTATGTTAGTGAAATAAAAATACATGGGGTAGAATTGATGATCAATTTGATAGTGCAGAAAAAAAGATTAGTAAATTTGGAGGACATGGCCACAGAAACTATAAAAAATAATACAGAATTTTTATTAATGAAGAAATCAATAAAGATCTATTGGGAAAATGCCAACCAGTATAATTATGTTTATAATTGGAAACCCTAAAAGAGGAGAAGGGATTAATGACAATTATTTGAGAAAACACAACAATTTTCAAAATTTGAAGAGTACTGGCTATCCACAGATCCAAGAAATTCAATGACAATTCACAAACACAAGAATCATGAAGAAATTTCTACTATAAATGCCATAAACAATTTCCCTTGAGGAATATATATCTCAAAAGCAGTGATATATAGAAAATCTTGAAATGATCCCAAAGAAAAACACTCATTGTACGTGGAGAAACAACCACAAGGATGACAGAAAATTTCACAGGGGCAACAATTCAAATGAGAAAACCAGGGGCAACATTTAAGAAACTTATAAACAACAGGATCACTGTCAACCTAGAATTCTAAATTCAGTAAACAAACTTTTTTGAAAAGGAAGACAGAAGATTTTTTCAGATACTAAGAAGATAAAATATTCTTCAATAGTAGAATCAAAACAGAATTAAATAAAATCCTGTAGGCCATAGAGAAACACTTACAGATAGAAATGTGTCTATGTCTACACACAGAATGAACACTAGTAGAAATGGCAATCACGTGAGTAAAAATGATTTTATTATTTGTATGCCTATAAAGGATAATGGCTTAATAAATATAACAGCAAGTGTGGAACTTGTAACATTTGTAAAACTAAAATGGATGTCAACAGTATTACAAAGGGTCAGGAAGGAAGAAATGGCAGTATTTTAAGATGTTTACATACTATGTCAGAATGGTATAAACTTAAAGCAACCGCTAAAACAAAACCACAAATAGTTATATATAATAGATAAACTAGAATAATAAGCAATATTTAACTAATTTAATGCATAAAAACATGTGATAGTGAGACATTACACTTATACCTAACAATTAATCACATTAAATTTGGTTTAAAGAACCAAATTAAAAGATAGTGTCAGATTGTATTTAAAATGCAAGATTGGGCCTCCCTGGTGGCGCAGCAGTTGAGTGCTGGGTTGCGAGGCTGCCCGCAGCCAGTGCAGCACCGGTTCGATTCCCGGCTGCCAGGCGAGGGTTCCACATGGTGCACAGACCTCTCCTGCCGTGCCCGTTGCTCCCCTCAGCAGTGTACTTCGTCAGTCTGCCTGTTCTGTTCCCCACTCTGGCTCTGGTGAATTCTCTCACCCTCCCACACTTCTGACTGTACCCAGTGCTTGTATAAATACATAAATAAATCTTAAAAAAAGTAAAATGCAAGATCAAATTAAATGTCGCCTAAATAAATATTAGCTATGAAGACATAAAAAATGTAAGGTAAGGGGATAATAAAGCATGTACTGCTTAGTTTTAAGTCATTGTGACTGAAAGGCAGTTGTTAGTTATTCAATCAAATAACAATCTAGGCATTGCTGTGAAGGTATTTCATAGATGTGATTAACATTTACAATATGTTTAAAGAGATAATAGGTAGGAATGATATAATAAGAAAAAAGGTCATCAGAGTGGAACTCAAGTTCCTTTGAGTAAGAAGAAATTCTTACTGTGAATTTTGCCCATGAACTTCAGCTTCAGCCTATGGCCAACAAAAATCATCTAGTCAGTCATCATAACCACACAGGCCAAATTTTTTCAATTATCTCTCCATATACATATATGCAATCCATCTTATTTCTTCGGCAGGACCCTGATTGATATACCCTAAAAACACTAATAAAAAGCAATACATAGAAATGGGCACATCAACCACTTGAATAAGAAAAATAAGTATCTCTTCCTAAATAATGAGTAGAACAAGTATACAAAACAACCCCAAGATACAGGAAATTTAGTTCACATCATCAGGAAAACTCACCTATTTGATATTTATAGGACATTCTACCCAATGATGGAAAAAAGAGATTCTTTTGAAGTAAAGTGAAACATCTACCTATACTCTATACTGAAACTTAAAAGATGAATTTCACTAATTTCAAAAGGATTCAAAATCATGCAAATTACGTTCTCTGATAAAAACTTAAATTACATTTTAATAAAAGAAATGTCTTTGGCAATTCCCATAACTTCTGAAATTAGACTGAACTCTTCTACATATCCAATTTCGTAAAGAAGAAATCAAAAGAGAAAATAGCATTTTTAAGTGAATAAAAATGAAAATATAGGGTCTCCCCTGGTGGCGCAGGCTGGCCAGCGGGGGTCCCACATGTCGCAGCAGACCTCTCCTGTCTCGCCCACTGCTCCCCTCAGCAGTGTATTTCATCAGTCTGCCTGTATTGTTCCCCGCTCTGTCTCTGGTGAATCCTCTCACCCTCCCACGCCTCTAGCCTGTACCCTGGTTCTTGTATAAGTAAATAAATAAATCTTTTAAAAAATGAAAATATAGTATGTCAAAATTTAGGAGATGCCTCTAAAATAGTATTATAAAGAGATTTATAACATTGAAGAACACAAATTGTTAAATAGCCATATGTATATTGAATATTTAGCCAAAAACAAAGAAACAATTTCCAACAAAGAAAGCAAAATTAAAGGTATATACTAGTATTATCATGCTACTTATAAAAAAATGCAAGAGGAAAGAAATAAAGTAAAGATGGAAATGATAAAAAAAGAACCAGCACCTGATAACTTGAAAGACTCTTAGTCTATCCAGATTGCTAAGACTGTTAAAATTAGGAAATATACTGTTTAAAAACATGCTCTGGTGAGTTGATGGTGGCTACACTATGGTGGTAATATCTGATGGGGAATACCCTAATATTATCTCAGGTAAAATTAAATTAATTTCAAAAATGTATGCTGTGGAAAGAATGATGTATAACTGAATAAACATTTGCTATACAGATAGCTATGTGTTTCATAGATCCACTAATTATACTAGAATTGAGATATGATTATAGTGAAAGATTTGTGCTTCCACAGGATCTTTCCTTCTCTGCTCTAATAGTGTGAATATCTAAGACAAACACAGATTTATAACAAAACACAGCTAGCTTGTACTAAAAGGCAAGGGGATAAAGTAAAAGAGGGCTGTTAGATTTCTAAAACTCTACAAGCTGAAACTGAGCTAATATAATTACTCCTCTGCAAACATGTACTATGCTAGCTACCTTCTAAGTATAAATCCAATGGGGAGCTGAGCCAAGAAGTTGACCAGCTGACAGCCATAAAGAGAGAACACGGGAAAGGAACCAACTTGCAGCCACAGACTAGGACAGGGACAATGGAACCTAAAGACGTGATGCCTCTGTGGAGGACTGCACTACAGAAGATTGTTATCAAGTCTTAAAATCTAAAGGAAGTATTAAACTTAGTTAGAACCAGTGGCCCCTTTTTTTCTTCTAATTTCTCCCTTTTAAATAGGAATATCGGAGACCTGCACACAGCCCGGGCTGCCAGTAAGCTTGCGCGGAAAAGCGGCGTGCTTGGTGCGCTTGAAAAGCAAACATGAATCGGGATCTCAGCTGCCCAGATCCCTGCGCATGCGACCTAGGCTTTCGGGGAGAGGCGCGGAGGCCCTCAGTGAGGTGAATTTCCCTCACTGAGTAAGCAGGAACCAGGCGCCCAGGCACAGGAGCGGGGTGCAAAAGGCACCATTCCCGCGCCACTGAACTGGGCTACAGCCCGCGTCCTGGAACTGAGGGCTTTGGAACTGAGGCCCGGGGCACGAAATTCGGGGCGTGGGTTCTCCACAACGGTGGGGCACAAGGCAGACATAGCACCCCAAAGCCGTTGAGGTTTACCCTACCATTCTCGCTCTGTCCCCTGTCCCACGGGGGTGGGGGTGTTGGAAAACAGCCCCCCAAGGACAATAGGAGAGATCTCTGGCGCCACCTAGCGACCAGAAAAAAGTCACTAACACCCCATAGAACGGAAATTTCTTAAGAAAAGACTTCTTGAAAAGGGCAGAAGGCTTCTGGAGGACCCAGTGGCCAGCTGGGAAGTTAGCCCATGCCAGGCCCCTTCCAACCAGCAGTCTGAGCACACAGAGGGAGCAAGCACCCACGTCCAGGGCAGACCGGGCACGCAGAAGAGTGTGCCTAAGACCGGATGCGCAGGGACTGCGTCCCGCTTCGCCATTTTAGAACAGGGACATTTCTTCAGTAAAGACTGCCTAAAACCAGCAGAAAGCTCCCCCAGAAGCCAGAGATGGTTCCTGGAGGAGCCAGAGGGGAGCGGAGAAGTTCACCCAAGATGCCGGCCAGTCCGAGTAACACAGTGTCCCAATGCATACGACAAATTTAGAAAACAGACAGTAGGGAGTAGAAGAACCACACGCAACCTAACAACTCCTCAGGAAAGAAGCACACCACAAAAATAAAACCACCCTCCAGATTACAATGACAGTAACTTGGAAGAACTTCTGAGCCTTCCAGAAAGAGAATTTAAAATTGCCATGATTAAAAAAGTGACAGAAGTCATAAAGGAAAACAATGATCAGAAGAAGGAAATTGAGTCCCTAAAGAGGGAAAACAATGGTCAGAAGAATGAAATTGAGTCCCTAAAGAGGGAAGTAAAAGAAATGCAAGAGATCAAAGAATTAATGGAGGAACTAAAGAACTCTGGGAAAAGCAATGAAAGCAGAATAGATGAAATGGAAGAACGATTAAGTACTCTTGAAGACACAGAAATAAAAAGAACTAAAACAGAAAAGTAAAGAGAAGTACGAAGGAAAAAGAAAGAAGAAAGACTTCGGGAACTATCTGACTCCATGAGGAAAGGAAATATAAGAGTTATAGGAATTCCAGAAGGAGAAGAGAGAGATGTAGGAACAGAGAAAATATTCCAGGAGATAATTGAAGAGAACTTCCCAAATGCGAAGAAGGAGCTGAAAATTGATATACAAGAAGCAAGAAGAACACCAAACTTCCATGACGAAAGGAAAAACACAGCACGATACATAAGAGTAAAGCTCCCAAGAATCCAGGACAAGGAAAAAATAATGAAGCTAACAAGAGGGAAGAAACAGATAACATTCAAAGGAAAACCAATCAGGCTGACATCATACTTCTCTGAAGAAACACTACGGGCAAGGAGAGAGTGGAGAAACATACTCAACAGACTCCAAGAAAACAGATGCCAACCAAGAATACTCTATCCCGCAAAGCTCTCTTTCCTCTATGAAGAAAGAATAAGGACCTTCCCAGACAAAGAGAAACTCCGGAATTTCATTGCAACTAAACCCCACTCCAAAAAATACTACAAGGAATCCTAAAACCAGAACCTCAGAGGGACGAATAACAACAAAAGAAGACCAAAAAAAAAAAAAAGTTATTAAAAGAATAAATAAATAAAATCAAAGGAAAGACAAACACAATGGCAAATACAGATGCTAACATATCAATATTAACTCTAAATGTAAATGGACTAAACTCTTCAATAAAAAGACACAGAGTTGCAGCCTGGATTAAGAAACAAAACCCAACCTTTTCCTGTCTCCAGGAAACACATTTAGCTACAAAAGATAAAAATAGGCTCAAAGTTAAAGTATGGAAAACAATCCTACAAGCAAATGGACCAAAAAAGAAAGCAGGAACAGCTATACTTATATCAGATAAAACAGACTTCAAACTCAAAAAAATAAAAAGAGACCCCAATGGTCACTACATTATGATCAAGGGGACAATACTTCAAGAAGAAATAACACTCATTATCATATACTCACCAAACGAAGGAGCACCAAAATATATCAGACAACTGTTGTCTTCTCTGAAAACAGACATCAGAGAAAACACATACGTAGTGGGAGACTTCAACACACCACTATCAACATTGGATAGATCAACAAGACAAAAAATAAGTAAAGAAACTAAAGCTCTAAATAAGGACCTAGACGCAGCGGTTGAGCACTGGGTTGCGAAGCTGCCTCCGGCCTCTGCCGTGCCGGTTTGATCCCCGGCTGCTCCCAGGCCACCGGAGGAGGGTCCCACATGTCGCACAGACCTCTCCTGCCGCCCGCTGCTCCCCTCAGCAGTGTACTTCGGTCCTTCTGCCTGCTCTGCTCCCCGCTCTGGCTCTGGTGGATTCTCTCACCCTCCCGCACTTCTGACTGTACCCAGTGCATGTATAAACAAACAAACAAACAAATAAATAAATAAAACATGCCTCTGTTTAATAAATAAATAAATAAATAAGGACCTAGAGCATTTGGGCTTAACAGACATCTATAGAACACTAAACCCAAAAAAACCGGAGTACACATTTTTCTCAAGCGCACATGGGTCATTCTCCAGGATCGATCACATACTGGGGCACAAGACAAACATCAACAGATACACCAAGATTGAAATCATATCAACCATCTTTTCTGACCATGAAGGCATCAAACTAGAAATAAACAATAAAAAGAAGGCAAGGAACTATCCTACCTCATGGAGATTAAAAACCACACTACCGGAAGACCACTGGACTAACGAGGAGATCAAAGAAGATATTAAAAAATTCTTTGAATTGAATGACAAGGAGGACACCAATATCCTAAATGTATGGGATGCAGCAAAAGCAGTAATAAGAGGAAAATATATAGCCATAGAAGCTCAAATCAAAAAACAAGAAAGAACTCAAAGAAACAACCTAACCTCGAAGCTCAGAGATCTAGAAAAAGAACAACAAAAAAAACCCCAAAACCAGTAGAAGAAAAGAAATAATAAAAACCAAAGCAGAAATAAATGAAATTGAAACTAAAAAAACAATCCAAAAGATCAATGAAACCAAGAGCTGCTTCTTTGAAAAAATCAATAAAATAGACAAACCCCTAGCCAGGCTCACAAAGGAAAAAAGGGAGAAAGCACAAATAAACAGGATCATCAATGAAAGAGAAGAAATCACAACGGACACAGCAGAAATCAAAAGAATAATCAGTAACTACTATGAACAGTTATATGGAAACAAGTTTAACAATCTAGAGGAGATGGGCAAATTCCTACAACTCTACAATCACCCAAAGCTAGATAAAGAAGAAATAGAACACCTAAACAGACCAATTACAAGCAGCGAAATTGAAATGGTAATCAAACATTCAGAGACGAATTGGTGCCTATCCTTCACAAACTCTTCCAAAAAATTGAGAAGGAAGGGACAATACCAAACACATTCTATGAAGCCAACATTACACTAATACCGAAACCGAATAAGAACAATACAAAAAAGGAAAACTACAGGCCAATCTCCCTAATGAACGCTGATGCAAAAACCCTCAATAAAATTTTAGCTATCAGAATCCAACAATGTATCCATAAGATAATTCACCACGACCAAGTAGGATTCATTCCAGGGACACGGATGGTTTAACATCCGAAAATCAATCAACGTTATCCAACACATCAACAAAAAGAAATATAAAAACCATATGATAATATCAATAGATGCTGAGAAAGCTTTTGACAATGTGCAACACCCATTCATGATAAAAGCCCTTGAAATTCTTGGGATACAAGGAACATACCTCAACATCATAAAGGCCATCTATGGCAAGCCAACAGCCAGTATCATCCTCAATGGTGAAAAGCTGCAAGCATTTCCATTAAGATCTGGAACAAGACAAGGATGTCCACTTTCACCACTGCTTTTCAATATTATGCTGGAAGTCCTAGCCAATGCAATAAGACAAGAGAAAGACGTACAAGGAATCCAAATAGGAAAAGAAGTCAAACTATCACTTTTTGCAGATGATATGATAATATACATAGAGAACCCCAAAAACTCCACAGAAAAACTAATTCAACTCATCAATCAGTTCAGTAAAGTGGCAGGATACAAAATCAACACGCAAAAGTCAGTAGCCTTCCTATACACAAACAATAAATCTGAAGAAGAAGAAATGAAAAAAAACATCCCTTTTATTATTGAAACAAAAAAAATCAAATATTTGGGAATAAATCTAACAAAAGAGGTAAAGGACCTATACAAAGAAAACTATAAAACACTGTTAAAAGAAATAGAAGAAGACACAAAGAAATGGAAAGACATCCCCTGCTCATGGATTGGAAGAATAAACATTATTAAAATGGCCATCCTACCAAAAGCAATCTACAGATTCAATGCTATTCCAATCAAAATATCAATTTCATTCTTCAAAGAAATAGAACAATTATTGATGAAATTCATATGGAATCACAAAAAACCCCGAATAGCCAAAGCTCTACTGAAAAAAAAAGAAGGAAATGGAGGCACCACACTCCCAGACTTCAAACTATACTACAAAGCCATAATCATCAAAACTGCATGGTATTGGAACAAGAACAGACATACAGACCAATGGAATCAAATAGAAAATCCAGAAATAAACCCACAGATTTATGGTCAACTAATCTTTGACAAAGGAGCAAAGACTATGCATTGGAGCAAAGAAAGTTTGTTCAATAAATGGTGCTGGGAAAACTGGGTTGCTATATGCAAAAGAATGAAGCTTGACCACTACCTCACACCATATACAAAAATCAACTCAAAATGGATTAAAGAACTAGACATAAGACCTGAAACCATAAAATACATAGAACGAAATATAGGCGAAACACTACGTGATTTGCATATCAAAGTCATCTTTACAGACATATCACCAAAGCAGTGATAGTGAAGGCAAAGATAAACAGCTGGGACTACATCAAATTAAAGAGCTTCTGCACAGCAAAAGAGACAATAACAAAAACAAAGAGAAACCCCACCGACTGGGAGAACATTTTTGCACACAACACTAATGATAAAGGACTGATCACAAAAATCTGCAAAGAGCTGATGAGACTCAGCAACAACAAAGAAAATAACCCAGTCAAAAAATGGGCAGAAGAGTTAAAAAGAAACTTCTCTGAAGAGGAAATGCAAATGGCCAACAGACATATGAAAAAATGTTCAACATCACTTGTCATCAGGGAAATGCAAATCAAAACTACCATGAGATACCATCTTACACCAGTGAGAATGGCACATATTAAAAAAACTAGCAACAACAAATGTTGGCGAGGTTGTGGAGAAAAAGGAACTCTTCTGCACTGCTAGTGGGAGTGCAAACTGGTCCAACCACTATGGAGAGCTGTGTGGAGATTCCACAACCTACTAAATATAGAGCTTCCATATGATCCAGCAATTCCACTCCTAGGTATTTACCCAGAGGACACAGAAACATCAATTCCAAAGAACACCTGCACCCCTATGTTTATAGCAGCACTATTTACAATAGCTAAGCTTTGGAAACAAAAATAGATGACTGGATCAAGAAGATATGGTACATATACACCATGGAATATTACTCAGCATTCAAAAAAGATAAACACATGCAATTTGCAGCAACATGGATGGCGCTGGAAGGGATCATGCTCAGCAAAATAAGCCAGAAAGAAAAAGAAAAATACCGGATGGTCTCACTCATAGCAGGAATCTAGAAAACTTAAATAAGGGACCAGGAAAATGAATAACTATAAGAAAGTGAAAATCAAAATCAACAAAAAAATATGAACCAGAGACACTTTTTGGGGGGTGGGCGGTGGGAGGGGAGGGATTGGGGTCAGAATGGGGCATTTGCAATTGTATGGGGGAATATAAAAATAAAATTTATTATTTAAAAAATATGCCATGTGATAAAGTATATTTGTTTAAAATAAGAATTAAATATTTTTTTTAAAAAATAAATAAATAGGAATATCTGTGTTATGCCTATCCCACCATTTTCTTTTAAAAAATGACAGCTTGTTTTCTAGGTTTATATGTCCACAAATGAACAATTTCTCCGCAGATGAATTATACCTAGAGTCTCAATTATATATAATTTAGATGATTTAAATAATTTGGAATTTTTTTGAATTGATGATATGTAGATAATAGCTTAGATTTAGTAGTGCTATAATAGAAAAAGATTCTTAGAGATGTTGGGATGAGATAAATACATTTTTTAAGAGGGCCAAATGTTTCTGAGAGCCAAAAGGAAGATATTAGTGGGTTGAGTGTTTCCTTCAAACAAATAAGTCGAAGTCCTCAATACTGATCCTGTGAAACTGAATAAAACAGCATATATATGACTAATATAGTACATTATAATTGTACTTAATCCAAACCCTCATATTTAAGTTAGACTACTAAATACAATTAAGAGAAAGAGATCTTAAGTGGATTAAAATACAGTATTTCCACATGCTACTTATAGGATTAACACATTAATTAATAAGGAAAAGGCTGAAAAATCATCATATGAGTAAAAAAGCTGGAGTAGTTTGACAAAGTAGTTTAAAAAAACAATAACAGTTGAGGCTATCTTTTCAAAATAATCAGAAAACACTGCTTTCTCTTAGTATGTGATAGAATTAAATAGATAATATATAGACAGATTTGTAGTAAATCAAACTCCATGGGAGAAAAAAAAATATCATGGGAATGTAAGGGATATATAAAACATGACTTATCAACACAATTGATATAATTGACATTTATAAACCAGTATACTCAACAACTGTGGGTTATGCAGTTCCCCCCAAAAAACCCTATACAAATATGAATTAAATCAATACAGAGTATCTCACTATAGAAGTTTGAATTAGAACTTGATGTGAAATAATATTCAGAATCACACAATACTCTTATGCATAACCCCTGAGTAAAATAACTGAAAATCATATATTTAAAATATTTTTCTGCTGTTTAAAAAGACATAAATGAAAGGAGAGATATGTATACATTCTAAGAAGCAGTACTATCAGAATGTGATTCTCAAAAATTGATCTAAAATTTAACTCTACTCAAATAAATATCTATGTATACCTTCTGCAAAATTTTATGGTGATTCTAAAATTTATTAAATAATTCTTCAATGTAGATGAGCCTAAAGGAAGGAAAACAACTGGAACTTTGCCAAGATATAGGTAGAGAAGGTTCACTGAATCACTCCCAAGAAGAACATCTAATAATCAAGCAGAGGGACACTACACCAGGCAGTCTGAAAGCTTGGGGAAAACCTGGAATATAACTTTGAGTTCTGAAAGCAAAACAATTGTACACAGGAGATACAGAGTAGATTTATGACACTGAAAATGAGGTGGTAGAGAGGAATATCTAGAGGTCGTGGTCTGAGGCAGTTGACACAGACTGCTGGGTTACTGACAATCAGAGAAACTAGGGAGGGGAAAGCAAAACAATGTGGATTTTGACCAAGGGTAACAATGGCAGAGAAGCTAGTGTGCTCCACACAGGTCCGCTGCTCCCCTCAGCAATGTATTGCAGTCAGCCTACCTGTTCTGTTCCCCCCACTGTCTCTGGTGAATCCTCTCACCCCCACCCCTCACCTGTGGCCTGTACCCCAGTTCTTGTATGCAAAAACAAAACTTTTTTTTTTTAAATAACAATATCCAGAACACAACCACAAAGACATGGAAGATTGTATCACATTATCAGAGTTCAAAATTGCTTTAATAGACAAAATTAATCATATAGAAGAAAACACATAAAGTCAAGACAAAGTAATATAAGGAGATTTGAAAAGATAATCAAAGAGATGCAACAAAACTCTAAAAAAGAAATTATTGAGCTCAGAAATAAAATTAATGCACTGAAAGCAGAAAGGAAGATTTAAATAGTAAAATAATAGGTTCAGGATGTAAAGTGATCAAAAGATGAGACTGAAAATTGTAGAGAAAGCCACAGAAACAGTTGATCAAATGGAGGATTGAAATAGTGATCCTAAAAATACTAATACAAAAGGAGTCAGGTGGAAGAAGAGAAAGATATAAGATATTAAAAAAAAATTAAGAGGTTCTGTGAGATCTATCTGACTCCACTGGGAAAAGCGACATAAAGATAATAGATATGCCAGAAGGGGAGATAGAAGGAAGAACAACAGAGAAATAAGGAATATGTTTAAAACCTAATGTTGAAAAGAAAGCAAATAATAATTTCATTATTCCCATTGAACTAGTATTGACTGCTCTGTCAAAATTATAAATTTGTGAAGACAAATATCAGGTGACACTATCCACAAAGAAGTTCAAATTATTAGAGAAAGAAAACACCTGGCAATGTTTAATTTTCTTTAGTATATTTAGTAGTATAATAATGATAATCAAGCTTTAAGGGAAAATTGAGTGCTTTACCTTTTATTAAGAAGTGCAACAGAGGAAAAAAAAGACATAAATATAAAATTTTACAAATCTTTGCAGAGAAAACCTAAAACAATTTAAGCCATAACATAGAAAAGTGGCATCACTTCAAGTGCCCATGTCCCACTCAATCACATTCCCTTTCCTCCCTCCAGAAATCAGTCTTTCTTGTTTTAATGTACTAATTTCCTTGGGTTGCATTATAGTTTTAGCATTCATAAATTGATATCTATAAAACAGTTCTTACCCATGCCTAAATTTACTGTTTTATTAGCCTATTTTCCACACATTATGTTTACAAAATATATCGGTATGTTCATAATGCCCATCCATTCACTGTAATTCCTGTATAACAATCCATTGTATGAATATATCACTATTCATTCAGACATCTTACCACTAATGGACATTTTGGTTGTCTCAAGTTTGGGGACTATTAGAAAATAAACTGCAATGCATTTCCCCTAAGTGTCAAATGCTAAGTTACACAATATGTCACATTTACCATAATGTCAGCTGTTTCCCAAAGTCACATGACTTCCTGGAACACCATAGGCTTTGAACATTTACTTTTTGCCAGTCTAATAACGACGCACTATGATCTCATTTTTTTAAAACACATTTCCCTGATTACAAAATAATTTGTGATTTGATATAGTCATTGACAATTTGGAGTTTTTCTTTTGTTAAGTAATTATTGAAATTGTTATCAATTTTTTAAATTGCTTGTCTTTTTAAACAGTTTTATTTATTTTAAATTTTAATTTTATTTTTATATTCCCCATACAATTGCAACCCCCTTATTTTGAACCCAATCCCTCCTTTCCCCGACCCCCAACCCCCATAGAGTGTCTCTGGTTCATAGTTGTTTGTTGATTTTGATTTTTACTTTCTTATAGTTATTCTTTTTCCTGGTCTCTTATTTAAGTTTCCTAGATTCCTGCTATGAGTGAGACCATCTGGTATTTTTCTTTTTCTTTCTGGCTTATTTTTAAACAGTTTTCTACTGGCATTTTATTTATTTTTTATTTTTTTGCAATATTATTTTACTTATTTATTTTTTATTAAAGGTTAACAAAAGGTTTATTTACCAGGGCAGGGGAATGAGGAAATGTACAACTCAGGGAGAAAAGAGGGAGATAAATTCTCAAATGTGTTCCACACATTCCACAGACTTGGAATCCCCAATGACCTGCTGAGACCAAACCTACCGGGCCAAGAGCACTAGCCAAGTGTGCCCGACCTCACTAACATGGCTGATTTTTATTTATAAACAGAGAAAATGGCTGCTTAACTCTGTCCTTAGGTCCTTGCAACTCCCCTTTGGGAATCCTGGGATTTGTAATTCCTGGTGTCTTGATGGAGTGGAGGTGGCATCTACAGGCATTTTATATGTTCTGCGTATAAGTCTCTTATCCTTATGTCCATCAAAAATATTTCTCCTATTCTGTAGATTAACTTTTCTCTTTGCAGTGTCTTTTCATAAACATAAATATTTAATTTTTTGTAGGCAAAATTATAAATCTAATTAAAGTTAGAGATTTCTGTCACTTTTGGGAAATCTTTTCTGAGGCTCAAGTCATAATGATATTGTCCCATGTTATGTTCTAAAATCTTTAGTTTTCCATTATCCACTTATGTCTATAATGCATATGGGGATGATTTTCTAGCTGGGTAGAAAATTAAGATAATTTTTTTCTATATTGCTTTGCATGCCAATATTAATGCTGCTTTATTTTATATATTTTAAATTCTGATAAGTACTCATAAATTCAGAAATATTATACTATCATATCAACTTGGTAAAATTATCCTTTTATTATAATGTAATGTCTGTCCCTTTGTGTACCTAGTAAAACTTGCTGTCTTAAAGTTTGTTTTGTCAACATCAGCTGTTTTTGTTATTTTTCTTGACTCTGATATAAAGTAAAAATAAGGGTTCAAGATTGTATATCTGAACAGGATAAATTTAGAGCTTAAAAAGGTTTTACTAAAAATTGCGTCTTCTAAACAATTACACAGCATAATTATGGTGCGCTGCATTAATAAAAGAATTCCAAAGTGCAGTAAATATGCTAGCCTGTAATTTCATTATTTCTGACCACAGACAGACATTAGAACACTATAAAAGAGCTCCTTGTTGAGTTTCCCTGGAATTCCCAAAAGCTTGAAATGCATAACAGCAAATCTTATTGATAAGAATATATCAGAAAAATAATGCTGCAGCCAGAGAAGGAGTCGGGGTGCAGGGGAAGGAGGAGACCAAGACAGGAGGGAGCACAAGGGTCCATGGCAGGGGACTATGGGTCTGTGGTGGTGGGCACACTGGGGCAACAATGCCTGAAGTGGTGGGTCCTACATTTTCCATTATAGAAACAATTATGTAAAGAAATACTAACTCGATAAAAAAATAATAATGCTGCTACATAAGCTATACATGCAATCCACAATAACCAATGAGAGACAGAAGGAAAGACATCTGATTGCCTTATTAACATATGCATGAGAAACACTGAGATGCTTAGTGTAAATGTAAATGTTGGGTTCCTACACCTTGGATTTAGTTTTAAGAAAATCATGAGGTAATTTTGAAAGATGTAAGAGATTTTAAACTCTAGCTGTTATAGACAGAAGAAGAGTAAGCAAGGAGAGTGGGATTTTATGTAAAAAAAAAAAAATTAACATTCAAGTGGGATTTTTTTCAGTTGACTAATGGGAGTAAAATGGAGCTGAAGGCAAGATATATAGTTTTATAGAAATTGCACAATAAAATTTATTTCAGAACCTGTTTCAAACAAATTCTACCAGAAATAATATAACATTCTAGTTGGTCTTTAGTTACAATATATTTTTAATGATTTTTATTTATGCATACAAGAACTGGGGTATAGGCCTGAGGTGCGAGGGGTGGGGAATGAGAGGATTCACCAGAGACAGAGTGAGGAACAGAACAGGCAGATTGACTGAAATACACTGTTGAGGGGTGCAGCAGGCGAGGCAGGAGAGGTCTTCTGCACCATGTGTGTTGCTCCCTGGCCGGGAATCAAACTCATGCTGCAGAGGCTGCAGATAGCTTCACACTGCTGTGCTGAACCCTTGTGCCACCAGGGAGACCCTACTATATAATTTATGAAATTGTATGACATCTATAATTTACAAATTTATTTTTTTCATTTTACAGTGTCAAAATGAGTGAGAAAATGATGTATATAGTGAGTGATGCTGGACATGAAATTTGACTGGTTTTTAAATTGAAAATTAAAGACACTAAGCAAATTAGAAATGACAAAAATGATATAAGTAGATATGTGAAATCTCCACTAGTTTATAAGTAAATGATCTTTCATTTGTTTTCTAGAAGTTAAAAAAAGTAAAGATATCCAAAGAAGGAAACATTATTGTTATATACTTAACCTACTCTTGAGAGAGTTAAACTTCCCAAATGTAATAAACATGTTTGTCCTAATTTTCATTGTTGAATATGAACTTGGCATGTCTTCATTTTGGAAATAAATCATTTTACAAAGGACCTCATATGTATTATCTATGTAGTATTTCATTTTATACTTGAATTTTAAGCTAATTTAGCATGAAAATTTGTCTAGTAACTAGTATTTTATACTGCCTTTCAATTGGAGAATGATTCAAATGTATTTTTATGTAAGACGTGTTTTAAACTTTTAGAGTGATGGCCTAGTGTTATATAAACAAAAAGTACTGTATATGATGGAGACCTCAATGTCTCATAATATTTAACGAATTCTGTTCAAAAAAGAAAGCTCAGTCATGCCTTATTAGTCTAACAGAGATTAAAACAACACAAAGGTAATCTTAAACTGAAATATTTATTACTAAAGCCTGAATATAATGAAATTTAGCAAATGACTATAAGTCACTAAGCAATGATTCCATAAAATTAAAAAAAAATCATTCTTAAAATCAAAGATATGACTTTTATAATCACAATAAATTTCAATCTTCCACTCTGCATTCAAAGTTTATCATGTTCCACATGTCTTCTAACACTAATCTTCCAATCCTAATGAAAAAACTGCTCCCAGAAATCTGATGCTCACTCATGTCCCCTCTTTGATTGTACTTTCTAACCCTTCAAAATCCTACCTCAAGTATAAAATCACACAGAAAGTCTTAACTTAGTTACATTAATCCTTAGGGGTTCTATCCTATCTCAAACTCACTTAGCTTTCTTTAATTTTTTCATTATCATCCCTGCAGCTTACACAGTCTCTTGTTCCTTACTTAGGCTCAAAGGCAGAGAATATTTTTGAGATTTATATATGTATTCTTATGTACTTCTGATGGGGCCTGTTGCTAGTAATAAGATAATTTCTTAATGAACTTGATCATATAATACAGCATATAGTAACTTGCAAGTTATAATTACATTATCAAAGTAGAGATCCTGATAATTGCATTACTATCTGAAATTTTGTAAATGCAAAAATAATAATGGTAAAGCTATTTTTACTTTTCAAAGATTCAAACCTATCATTTTATTTGAGAGAACTATACTTAGCTATTTTAAAATAATGAGATGCAAACACCTTAAATTTTTATTTGAGATTCTAATTTCACTGGTATGTTCAGACTTCATGCATATCTGTGTTCGACAGTACTATACACAAATTATCAAAATTGTTACAAAGTTGGCATTTGTTTGTTGGCTGTGTTTAATTTGTAATATATTTTCTTAAGATTAAATGTTCAATTTTTTCTAATTTCATATATTTAAAACAAAATCAGAAAAAAAAAACTAAAGCAAAATCTAATCAAACTGAATAAAGCAAAGCAAAAACAGTATTTTTTTTAATCTAACTTAAGATAGCAGGAGAAGAAAACCATCAAAAAAGATTGAATGAAAATGGTACTAATTGAGTGATATATCAGAAAAGTCTTTTAAGACATATGATAAATTGGCTCATTCAACTCTCAAAAGAAGAAATTCAAAGACTGAATCCAAGAATTCATCCTAAACAGAGCACTCTTCTGGACTCTGGAAGAATGAATTTCAGTGAAAAGCAGAAAGCTGCTCTGATCTATCAGTGCTAGGATCAAAAAATCAGAAAAACCACCGGTAATGCAGTACTTCATATACTTTATAAAACCAAAAGCCATCAGTAATTTATCTTAAGAAATATCACTTGGATCTTTGTAGGGCAAGTAACTCTTGTGACTTACAACTATTATTTGTTTTTTCCTCCAGACAATGGCTAACACACCTAAATAAACTTGCTATATTAGTACCAATATCAAAATTGAGTCAGCTTTTTTGTTCACTTATGCATTCAGATCTAGACACTCTTTCAAACACATTAGTGGCTTCAAATTAAAAAAATATATCAAAATAATAGTAAATATAACTGAACATAATAAGTATATTTGCATAAATAAAAATAAAAAAAAAATTATTTCACTACATACCACAGCACTCAGGACATTTTGGATGTTTCATGCTATTAATTCCATACCCAGGAAAGCAGCGATTAATCCAAACCATCTGTAGAGTACCTTCAATATAGTATATTTCAGGCAATGGCTCTGCACGTCTGCCTAGAACTTCCACTTGTTGATTAAAAAACCTCTCTATGAGATTTTTAGCCTAAAATATAAAAACAATATGAAAAAGCTATTATCACAAATAAAGGTAATTTCAGACTAAATAAGGATGCTTTTGGATTTAGAAATAGAGGATAACAAATTCCCATGGTCCTTATTTTTTCATGTATAAAAAAAAACTTTTAAAAATTAAAAGATGTTACCTCTAAACTTATACATTTCCAAATATATTTCCAAATACAATGCAAATAAGCTATTTAGATATAAAGCCAAATTTCTGGTCCCCTTGGATGTGGAATACTACAGAACTTGGTAATTAAATATTCTATAAGAAATGCATTTTAACAAATGTATTCAGAAAAATATACTTTAAGGGCCTCCCTGGTGGTGCAAGGGGTTAAGACGCAACCTATGAGGCTGTCTGCAGCCACTGCAGCATGAGTTCAATCCCCAGCCACAGAGCTACCCACATGGTGCAGCATATTTCTCCTGACTCGCCCGCTGCTCCCCTTGGCAGTTTATTTCAGTCATCCCTCCTGTTCTGTTCCCCACTCTGTTTCTGGTGAATCCTCTTACCCCTAGCACCTCTGGCCTGTACCCCAGTTCTTGTATGTATAAGTAAATAAATCTTTAAAAAATATATGTACTTTGAGCCTCCCCGGTGGCGCAGTGGGTTGAGCACAGCGCTATGAGGCTGTCCGCGGCCTCTGCAGCACCAGTTCGATTCCTGGCCAGCCAGGGAGATTTCCACATGGTGAGGCAGACCTCTTCTATCTTACCCGCTGTGCCCCTCAGCAGTGTACTTTGGTCCTTCTACCTGTTCTGCTCCATGCTCTGTCTCTGGTGAATTCTCTCACCCTCCCGTACCTCTGGCCTATACCCCAGTGCTTGTATAAATAAATTACATATATATATATATACACACTTTAAGAATTATTTTCTTTTAAAGATTTAATTATTTATTTATACAAGCACTGGGAACAGTCAGAAGTGCGGAAGGGTGACAGAATTCACCAGAGCCAGAGCAGGGAACAGAACAGGCAGACTGACCAAGTACAATGCTGAGGGGAGCAGCAGGCGAGACAGGAGAGGTCTGCTGTGCCATGTGGGACCCTCGCCGGCCAGCAGGGGATCGAACTGGCACTGCATAGGCTGTGGGCAGCTTTGCAGCCCAGTGCTCAGCTGCTGCGCCACCAGAGGATGCCCACACTTTAAGAATCTTTAAGGAACATGTCCTAAGTAATCCACTCCATTATTTTTGTTTTTTTTTCCATTTTTTAAAAAAATTTTGAATATATTTTATTAAACAATTGAATTATTTATTAGTTGCAAAAACCCAGGGAGTAACTGTTGATCTTGACATTTTTTTATATTTTATTTTATATAATTTTACATCATTTTTCATTTTGCAAAATGTATGCATTTTAATTTTGGTTATATTTCCCATACAACTGCAACTCCCCTTATTTTGGCCCTTATCCTTCCTCTCCCCGCCCCCCCCCCAAGTGTGCCTCTGGTTTATAGTTGCTTGTTGATTTTGATTTTTACTTTGTATTAATTAGGATCATGCTCAGCGAAATAAGTCAGAAAGAAAAAGAAAAATACCGGATGGTCTCACTCATAGCAGGCATTTAGAAAACCTAAATAAGGGACCAGGAAAAAACACTCCATTATTTTCTTAGAGAAAAATTAGGTTTAAAATCAAGAAGAAATGTTAAATTTCTAGTCCTTTGTTCTAAAAATTGCTTTTACGAAATAATTAAGGAACGTTCTACTATATAATAACTTTTTGCTTGTAATATCTTCTGGTTTGACTTGTAAGATTATTAAGAAGCTTATACTCTTCAGTGACTGATAAGTTTTATCTGTTGAAATTTTTTTAAAGATTTATTTATACAAGAACTGGGGTACAGGCCAGATGTGCAGGAGGGTAAGAGGATTCACCAGAGACAGAGCGGGAGCAGAACAGGCAGACTGATGAAATACACTGCTGAGGGGAGTAGTGGGCGCAACAGGAGAGGTCTGCCACACCATGTGGGACCCTTGCCGGCCGGGATTGAACACTCGCTGCAGAGGTTGCAGACAGCTTCACAGAGCAGTGCGCAACTGCCTGTGCCACCAGGGAGGCCCCATTGTTGAATTTTGATTGTTATTTTTTCATACCCTCTGCAAGTTCGTTCTGTTCAATTCTGGCATGCTTACTTGAAACACTAATCTAGTCAGAAGCATGGATGAATTGACACATGCTGATTTAAAACCACAGTGGTGTACCTCAGCTTTGCTGATTTCTTAAAATACCTTGTAAATTATACCTTTTCCATAAAACATTTTTAAAGATTTAATCATTTATGCATACAAGAACTGGGGTACAGGCCAGAGGTGTGTGTGTGTGTGTGTGTGTGTGTGTGTGTGTGTGTGAAGATTCACCAGAGACAGAGTAGGGAACAACAGAACAGGTGGATTGACTCAAATACACTGCTGAGGGGAGCAGCGAGTGAGGCAGGCAAAGTCTGCTGCTGTCGTAGGGGATCAAACTTGTGTTGAAGTGGCTGCCAGCAGCTTGAAAGCACTGACTTTAACCCCTGCGCCACCAGGGAGGCCCTCCATGAAAATTTATATGAATAATTATAGAAATGTTTTTTGAAATACTGCATTCAACATAAATGGACAGACTATGTTCCATTACTCTGTTGTTTACTAGGTTCTCACAATTCAAAAGTTTCTTATGCTTTTGGTAAATTTCTTGCCATTTATGTGTTCAAACACATAGATTTTGATTAAGAAAGTGCTTACTCATTAACTAGATACAAATCTGATATCTAATTAATTGTACTTAAATGCCAGGCTAGACTATGGTGATGTTGCATGGGTGAACTAGTAGTGGGAATTCTATGGGGACTACACTTGAGAAAAGAAAACAAACATTGAAAGAAAATAAATAAACAAAAAATAAAAATAAATAAAATGTTCAGGAGACATTGGAATAACAGTTTCCTAATATTCCCAGTCAAAAATCAAAACCCTGATAATAAGAAAAGGGATCACATAAATTCTAATACTATTTCCCATTTTCCTTCTAACAGGAAGAATCTCTTATTGTATAAAAATGAAAAGAAAACTACTTGAATCATTAAATGTTCTTACATCAAGGATATTGATGGCAGACATGTAGTTAAGTATTTGCACTGAAAGGTAAAACTGGGCCTCCCTGGTGGCACAGAGGTTAAAAACTATCAAGCTGTCACCAGCCACTGCAGTACAAGTTTGATCCCCAGCCTGCCAGGGAATAACCACATGGTGCAGCAGACCTCTCCTGCCTTGCCTGCTGCTCCCCTCAGCAGTGTATTTTAGTAAATCTGCCTGTTCTGCTCCCCACTCTCTGGTGAATCCTCTCACCCTGCCCCTGAACCTCTGGCCTGTACCACAGTTCTTGTATGCATAAATAAATAAATATTTTTTTTTAAAAAGGGTAAAGTTAAGGTAGTGAAAGAATTAAACAGAGACAGAGTGGGGAGCTAGCCCACATGGCACAGTAGACCTCTCTTGTTTCACCTGCTGCTCCTCTCAACAGTGTATTTCAGGGCCTCCTCCCCTGGTGGCGCAAGTGGTTGAGTACCGAGCTGTGAAGCTGTCTGCAGCCTCTGCATTGCAGGTTTAATCCTGGCTGGCCGGCCAGCGAGGATCCCACACGGCGCGGTAGACCTCTCCTGTTGCACCCGCTGCTCCCCTCAGTAGTGTATTTCGTCAGTCTGCCTGTTCTGTTCTCCGCTCTGTCTCTGGTGAATCCTCTCACCCTTCCACGCATCTGGCCTTACCCTGGTTCTTGTATAAATAAATAAATAAATCTTTAAAAAAACAATGAAAAAAAAAAAGTGTATTTCAGGAAATCCGCCCATACTATTCCCCACTTTGTCTCTGTTGAATTCTCTTACTGCCTGCACCTCTGGTCTGCAGCCCAGCTATTATATGCATAAATAAATAAATCCTTAAAAAAATGTAAAACAAATGAGCAATAGCAAAATACATAAACTTTTGCATGGAAAAGTTATTTATTTTTTTTTTAAATATCACAATCTGCTCCACTGAGCATGCCAAGATAGAGAGTAAATAAAGATGAATGGAAAGACTTGAATATTTATTCTAAGTTAAAAAATCTCTCTTTTAAATAGGCAGAATAGGAACTTACCTAGTCAAAATAAAGATCATATATGAAAAACTCACAGCCAACATTATACTCAGTGGAGACAAACTGAAAACTTTTTTTAAGTCTTGGACAAAACAAGCTTGCCTAGGCTTACCACTTCTATTCATTATATGAGTGAAGGTCATTAGTCAGATAATTAGGCAGAAAATAAATTAAAATCTTCCAAGTCCACAAAAGAAAAAGATTATCTCTGAAAATCACATGCAGAAACATGAACCACTCCACAGTTTCTATGACACTACCAATGAACTATATTAAAAAAATAAATAAATAATGCCATTTATATTAGCATGAAAAAGAAAAACTGGAATAAAATTAGCTAGAGAGATGAAAGACTTTTACACTAAAAACTGAAACACTGATAAGACAAAAAACGTAAAAAGACACCTTAATTATAGGTTGAAGAATTAACACTGTTTAGATTACCAAAGAAAGAGATGTAGACATTTAATACATCACTACAGAAATCCTAATTGCATTTTTTCAAAGAAAAAATAATTCCAAAATAAACTCTAACAATCTGACTACACAAAACTGAGTCAAGCAGAAGGGGAGGATGGTGGGGTGGAAGTTCAGAAGGGAGAGGGCCCCAACAAGCATGGTGGAGGATAATTGAGACAATGGTGGTGGGTATGGTGTGAAGGTGCATTTGTTGGAGGTAGGAATCTATAACCCCCAAAGATACAGTCATTTAAACCAAATTACCACAATGAACATTATTTAAGAAAAGAAAAAAGGTATAAGTCAAGGTGGGTAAAATACCCTCCTTTCCAATACTGTCCTGGAAGAACTAGCTAATTCAGAACACAAGAAAAGGAAATAAAAGGGATACTGATTTGGAATGAATACAGTAAACTCTGTTTGTAGAATATAAGACCATCTATGTAAAACTTCTGGGAAAAAAAAATGTCCTGGAAGTAAAATGTGATTATAACATGCTAGCAGGGTACAGATTAATATATAAAATCCAATTACCTTGTTATATATCAGCAAAAAAAAAAAAAAAAAAAAAAAAAACAGGTGAAATGTGAAATTAAAGACAAAATAAAATTTACAATCTACACCCCCAAAATTAAGTATTTAGGTAAAAATATAGCAAAGCATGTATATTTATAACATATAACTATGTATAACATATTATATATAACATATAGTGAGGAAAAACTCAGAACTATAATAAATTAAATTAGAGGTTAAAAAAAAGGAGGTATTCTAAGTTCATAGATAAAATATTCACTATTATTAAGATTTCAGGGCCTCCTTGGTGGAGCAAGGGGTTAAGATGCAGCACTATGCAGCTATCCATAGGCACTGCAACAGAAGTTAGATCCCCAGCCAGGCAGGTGAATCAAATGTCTCAGCTGACCTCTTCTGACTGGCCTGCGTCGCCCCTCAGCAGTGTATTTCAGTGAATCCACCTGTTCTGTTCCCTACTCTGTCTCTGGTGAATCCTCTCACCACCACCCCTCCCACCCACCTCTGGCCTGTACCCAGTTCTTGTATGCATAAATCTTCTTTAAAAAGATGTCAGTTCTTGATAATTTGTTCAACAGATTCAATGCAACTCCAATTGAAATTACAGCAAGTTATTTTGTTGATCATGTGTAAAGGTTAGGAATGGACACAGTGCAGGTTTTCTGATCCCATGCAGACCAGGTAAAGGAGTCAGAGTCCTCAGTGGGTTTTTGCAGGTCTTTTATTGGAGTTCACCAGGCATATGGCAGGCAGGGGTGCTGGGGGGCCAGGAGGCTGGCAGTCCTGCCAGCCCCCAGCAAATCTTCACTCTATATGGGCTCTCCGGCGTTCTCTGCGTCTGCTTCTTCTTCTCTGCTTCTCTCTCGGCTTATTTTTCGGCTTCTGCTGCTTCTTGGCTTCTCTTCGGCTTCTTCTGGCGTCCCTGTGACACCGCCCTTAAAAAAGCCCAGTCTCAGCCCAGGTGAATCCCATCTACCTATGCCCACACCCTATTCCAGGTGCCCGCCATCAGGCATGCATTCAGGACTGCAAGGATCCATCATCTATCCTGATGGCGGGAGGGCAGAAAAGCCTGAAATTTTTCCTTACCCTATATCATGATAAATAAATTCTAAAGTTTATATGGAGGAGCAAAATTCCTGAGTAGGCAACATAATACTGAAGGAGAGCAGCTAAGAGAGAGGACTGAAACGACCAGGTTTAAATACTTACAAAGCTACGGTAGATACAAGGGCAATGGTACAGAACAGATGCATGAAACAGACCTACATTAAGTATAGTCACCTGATCTTTGACAAAGGAGAAAAGTCAGTGTAATAGAGCAAAGACAGTCTTTACGGCAAATTGTTTGGAACAACTGGAAAGCCACATGCAAAAAAAAAAAAATCTATAAACAGATCTTATACTGTTCAAAAAACTTAATTCATATGATTCACAAGCAATATACAAAACTATAAAAATCTAGGAAACAACAGAAGAAAAGCTAGCAACCTTGTGTATGGTAAATAGCTTCTTAGATACAACAGCAAAGGAGTGGTACATGAAAGAAATAATTCATAAATGGAATTTCAAAAATTAAGAACTTTAGCTCTATGAAAACAATTTCAAGAAAATGAAAAGACAACAGATTAGGAAAAAAATGTTTGCAAAGGAAAAATCTACTGAAAGACTATTATCTAAAGTAAATAACTCTTTAAACCAAACAATGAGTTTTATTTAAATTGAATTAAAATTGACAAAGACCTTAATAGAAACTTTGCCAAAGATAAACAAATGGCAAAAAGAACACAGAATGATATTTTACAAGATATGCCATCAGGGAAATAATTCAAATTCATGTAAGATATCCTACATAATTTTAGAATAGACAAAAACTGAAATGCTTAGTGTTAGCAGTATGTGAAACACCAGGAACAAGTATTTATCGTAGGTGGGAATGCAAAGTGATAAGTAACATTGGAAGATAATTTGGTGATTTTTACATAACAAAACATATGCTTACCACATGATCCAACACTTGTGCTTCCCTGTAAACACCAAATGGATTTGAAAAGTGTGACCACACAAAAATACAGACATTTATAGCAGCTTTAGTCATAACTGCCAAAATGTTGATGCAACCAATGTGTACTTCAATATGCTAATATATAAACTGTGCTAAATGCAGACAATGGAATATACTCAGTTCTAAAAAATAATGCATTACTAAGACATGAAAAGACATGGAGGAAGCTTAAATCTGTAATATTGGGTCTCCCCTGGGGGAGCAGCGGTTGAGCACTGCGCTGCGAAGCTGCCCACAGCCTCTGCAGCGCCAGTTCGATCCCTGGCTGTGGGTGAGGGTCCCACATGGCACTCAGACCTCTCCTGCTGCACCCGCTGCTCCCTTCAGCAGTGTATTTCGTCAGTCTGCCTGTTCCGTTCCCGCTGTGGCTCTGGTGAATTCTCTTACCCTCCTGCACATCTGGCCTGTACCCAGTGCTTGTATAAATAAATAAATAAATAGATAGATAAATAAATAAATCTTTTAAAAAAACTATAATATTAACTGATAGAAAACAATCTGAATTAAGTTATATACCATATGACTTCAACTATATGACATTCTGGGGAAGACAAACATAATGAAGACCATAAAAAGATCAGTGACTGCCAGATCTTAGGGTGGAATAGGGATTTAAGTAGGTAGAGAATAGATGAATTTTAGGGGAGTGAAAATCCTCTTGATTGTCTTAATGATAAATACATGTTGCTATTAATTTGCCTAAATCCACATAATACACACGCACATAAATGAATTAGTGATATGTCAATTAAAGACAATTGGTGTTTCTGATACGTCAACATATCAATTTTAATAAAAGTAATACTCTTTTGGTGCATGTAGATAAAGGATATAATATATATGTCACAAAGTAGGGGCTATATGTGGAATATATGTAACTTCCTCTAAATTTTACTTAAATGATAAAACTGCTGTGAAAAATTAAATCTTTTGAGAAATGAATTACACATACTAAAATCCATGGGCATCCCTGGTGGTGCAGGGGTTTAAAGACACAGTGCTATCAAGCTATTTCCAGCTACTGCAACATAAGTTCAATCCCCAACCCATATGGCTCAGCAGACCTCTCCTGTCTTGCCCACTGCTCCCCTTGGCAGTGTATTTCAGTGAATCCACCTGTTCTGCTGCCCAATATGTCTTTGGCAAATCCTCTCACATCCCCCTCACCTCTGGCCTACACAGCAGTGCCTGTATGCATAAATGAATAAATATTTAAAAAAATAAAATTCAGGGCCTCCCCAGTAGCACAGTATGTTGAGCGCAGCATTGTGAAGCTGTCCACAGCATCTTCAGCAGGGTTTGATTCTCCAGCCAGGGAGATATCTACATGTCGTGGCAGTCCTCTCCTGTCTCGACTACTGCTACCCTCACTGTGTCTTAGGTCCTTCTGCCTGTTTTGCTCCCCACTCTGTCTCTGGTGAATCCTCTCACCCTCCCAACCCTCTGGCCTGTACCCCAGTTCTTGTATAAATAAAAATAAATCATTAAAAAAATAAAATTCATAACATGGCAAAGGGACAAGTTTTGGTATGAAGTTATCAGTTTAAATCAAACTTATAATTTTAATATGTTGAATGTAATGTTCATGGTAACCACAAATTAAGTATCTATGAAATATACATAAATATTAATGAGAAGGGAGTCAAATTATGGCTCCTAAAAGAAACAGTTATACACAAAATATTGTTCAATAAGTGAGGGAGAGAATGAAAGATAAAATGCTATTAGATATACAGAAAACTGGACAAAATGGCAATAATAATAATAATGGCAAAATAATCTCTATTTGTGATTTAAATGTAAATAGGTTAAATTCCAAAAAAGACAGGATTGTTGAATGGATAAATGATAGTACTGAATTATTGACACATGCTTTGTACCAGATTCACTTTAGATCTAAGGATACAACCACACTGAAAGTAAAAATCTAGAAAAATATATTCCATATAAACAGTAACCAAAGAGAGTGAGGGATACTATACAAGTTAGACAATATAGACTATAAGTTAGAAACTGCTAAAAGAGGTACAGAAGGAAAACACATAATTATGAAAGTTTTATTTCCTAACAAGATATATATATTTTTATATGCACCAAACTTCAGTGATCCTAAATAATATGAGGCAAATATGAATGAAATGGACAACAACACTAATAGTAACAGACTTCAAACCAACACTTTTGATAATGGATGGAAAAATCAGACTGAAGATCAATAAGGAAATATTGGAGCTGAATTAACACTATAGATCAACTAGAACTGATAGACATATAAAGAATACTCCTTTAAAAAAAGAGAATACACATTTTCTCAAGTGCACTAGAACATTCTCTAGGATATATTTCATGTTTTTTGCTACAAAAAGTCTTCATAAATTTAAAAAGATTAAAATCATGTAAAATATCCTTTCAATTGCAATAAAATGAAACAAGAACTTAAGGGCATAAGGAAAATCAAAAAATCAACAAATACTAAGATATTAACAACATACAATCCTTAAACTAGCAGTGGATTGAAAAAGAAATCACAGGGAAATTAAAAAGAGCTTGAAACAAAATGAAAATACAACATTCCAAAACATTGGGATGCAGAGAAAACAGTGTCAAAGTAAAACTTGTAACTAAACATTTACATTAAAAAAAGAATGATGGCCTCCCTGGTGGCACAGCTGGTTGAGCACTGCCCTGTGAAGCTGTCCGCAGCCTCTTCAGCATGGGTTCAATTCCCTGCTGGCCAGGGAGAAACCCACATGGCACAGCAGACCTCTCCTGCCTCACCCTCTGCTCCCCTCAGCAGTGGCTTTGGTTCGTTGGCCTGTTCTGCTCCCCACTCTGTGTCTGGTGAATTCTCTCACCTCCCTCACCTCTGTACCCCAGTTCTTGTATAAATAAATAAATCTTAAAAAAAAAAGAATGAGCAACCTATACAAATGTACAAAACACTCTTGAAACCAAGAGTGGGTCATTGAAAAGATAAATAAAATTGACAAACATTTAGCTACAGTAACTAAGAAAAAGGAGAAAAGTTAGTAATCAAAATCGAAAATTAAGGAATACAGAATGACCAATTTCACAGAAATAAAAAAAGATTAGAAGAAAATAAAATGAACAGGGCCTCCCCTGGTGACGCAGATGTTTGAGCACTACACTGTGAAGCTGTCCGCAGCCTCTGCAGCGCCGGTTCGATCCCAGCCGGCCGGCGAGGGTCTCACATGGCGTGGCAGACCTCTCCTGTCATGCCCGCTGCTCCCCTCAGCAGTGTATTTTGTCAGTCTGCCTTTTCTGTTCCCAGCTCTGTCTCTGGTGAATCCTCTCACCCTACCGCACATCTGGCCTCTACCCCGGTTCTTGTATAAATGAATAAATAAATCTTAAAAAAAAAAAAAAAAGAAAATACAATGAACAATTATAAACCAAAAATTGGTTAATACCAGTAAAAACAAATTCTAGAAAAACAAAACCTTCCAAGAATAAATCGTGTATAACTTGCTATCTTAACAGACCTGTAGCTAGTAAGGACATTGACTCAACATCCACAAAGCTTACATGAAAGAAAAATGTAGGACCAAATGACATTAGTGGCTAATTCTCAGACATTTAAATAATTAACACCAATGTCCTTCAAATTTTTCAAAAAAAAAAGAAGGAAGAGAAGCAAATACTTCAAAACTCATAAAGCCCAACATTTCCCTGATACCAAAAATCAATATTCTTGAGAAACAGTGATGTCAAAAATCCTCAACAAAACACTAACAAGTAAAATTCTACAGCACATTAAATGAATTATACTCCATGAATAAGTAGAATTTAGTCCTGAAATGCAAGAGTGGTTTAATAAATGAAAATTAATCATTGTAATTTATCACAGTAATAAAATGAAGAGGAAAAAAATCATTATTTGAATACAGAATTAAGCAGTTTATAGTATTCAGTAAAACTTTCAAAAAACTAGGGATAGAAGGAAATGCACAGAACATAATAAAGGGAAGCAGTCTCTTCTAATGTTAGGAAAATTGTACACTCACCTAAGGATGAAGTTGGGCCCTTAATTTATGTCATACACAAAAATTGACTCTACATAGATAAATAATATAAATGTAAGATGTATGGATATGAAATTCTTAGAAGACAACACAAGGCACTAGATTTAACAATGTATTATTGGCTATGGCATCAAAATCACTAGCAGCAAGAGTATAAGCAGATAAACTGGACTACATCAACATTAAAAATCAAAGGAATTGTCACCGACCAAAATGAAAGTCAACTTACAGAATGGGACAAAATATTGTTAAATCATATATCAGAAAAGGGGTTAATATCTAGAACAGATAAATACCTACAACTAAACAATAAAGGCACAAATAACATAAAAAAAATGAGCAAATGATTTGAAAAGATTATCCAAAGGAGATACAGAACATTGAAAAGATAACTGCACATCCATTTTTATAGAAGTATTATCCACAATAGACAAAAGATGGAAGCAACCTATGTGTCCATTCATGTACGCATGGATAAATTCAGGCATAGACACAATTGAATACTAAACTTAAAAAAGAAAGAAAATTACAAGACACAGTACAATATGGGTGAACCTTAAGAACAATATTCAAAGTGAAATGAGCCATTTATAAAAAGGCAAATATGCTTGTTTGCATTTATGTGAGGTATGCAGAGTTGTCAAAATCAAAGAAACAAAGGTAGACTAAATGGTTGACGGGGCTTTGGGAGGTGGAAAGGGGAGCTGTTGTCTAATGGGGATAGAGTTTTAATTTTATGATATGAGAAAGTGCAGAGATTTCACAGTAATAATATACTTAATATTACTAAACTGTAAGTTTAAAAATGGTCCAGATCCAAAATGCTATATGTATATTACCAGGCTTAAAATTTTTTAAATGTACCTTTACATTTGAATTTTAATGAAGGATTTATATCTTGATATAGGTCTTAATAGTTCTTAACATCAATTTGATCATTCTTTCTTTCTCTGAAAATCTTAAATTTCCTGAAGACAATTAAAATTCCTAAGGCTATATAACTTTTAAGGCTCTTATATTTACACATACAGAAATCTCCTGAGGAAAACAATAATATTGAAGTTGCCTGTTTAAAAATAAACCAGCAAAGGTAAAGCTGTTAGATTTATATACTGACACCCAAAAATGATGAATTTGTGCAGAAATTTAGGCAAAACTTCCATAATGTATATTTGTTAATTTTCCCATAAGCAATTTATTGACACACACACACACACACACAACTACATAGTTTTCAAGATTTTATAGGTATTCACTGTAGGGCAACTGCCTCTGAGCAAAAGCAGCATATGTTTCTTCTGGTCCAAAGCATTTAAAAATCTGTGTGTGCAGGGGCCTCCCTGGTGGTGCAGGAGGTTGAGCACAGCGCTGTGAAGCTGTCCACAGCCTCTGCAGTGCCGGTTCGATCCCCGCAGGCCTCGGAGCAACCCACATGGAGAGCAGACCTCTCCTGTCTCGCCTGCTGCTCCCCTCAGCAGTGTATTTCATCAATCTGCCTGTTTTGTTCCCTGCTCTGTCTCTGGTGAATCCTCTTACCCTCCTGCGCATCTGGACTGTACCCCGGCTCTTGTATAAATAAAAAATAAATTTAAAAAAATCTGTGTGCAGAATGCCAGTTCTCACATGCCACGTATAGAAAATTCTGAAACTGCTAATGCAGTAAGTGGGACTTACAAAAACCTAGATATAGAAGCCACCATTGGAATAAGTATGAAAGAAAAGTAAGTTTTCGTTGGGTTAAGCCATTCAGAATGGCTTTGTCACTTCAGTCTAACCAAGCCAACTCTTATTAATGTATTTATGTTATCTTTTCTATTAGTCACAGGGGATTCTAATGAAATAAAAAAGTGCCATGAATTTTTATATTCACTGCAGTTACCCTGGAAATGAATTTTCATTTTCCTTTCTATTCTGAGTTTGGATATTACTGAATGGGAGAATCATTTAAAATCTATGCATTTAGAAACTATTTCTTGAATATTTAGAATAAAAGTAAAATATTAAAGGAACCCTAATCACAATATCACTAAACAAGTAGTATGATCTATCACATGCAATTCCTAATTAAAAAAAAAAAAATTGATGACTTCCAGTTCTGACAATATGGCATAGACCTGTATTTTCCTGTTCTTCTCTAAGCACATCTATAAAACACTGAAAATGTAGTGAGAAACAAATGCCTCTGAAAGTGGTACAAATGCTTGCTGGTTTGAGAATAGAGTGCCATGGCCCTTGCAAACAACTAAAGGAAGCCACGCATATACAGGGTTTCCCAAACCTGATGGCCTGGATGGGAGCCACATCAAAAACAAGCTAGGGGGAGAAGAGGAGGGGTGAGAAGACAAGAGCAGCAGCACTATCCTTCCCCAATACCCTGAGACTCAACTCTTCTGAGAAATACTGAGTTTGGGCAGGCAGAACAGGCCACAGAGAACCAGCTATAGTAAGGACTTCTCTATGTCCCATGTGTCTGAGACTTGCCTCATTCGCTAAAAGAAAACAGCTTGCCAGGGAAGAATGGCAAAATGAGAAGCAGTTAAAGGAATTGGTGAAGTTAGGGAAATGTCTGTCACTGTGGGTTGGGATATTCCCTGTCTTGCACAGAGACAGAGGTAGACATACAGAATCAGCAAAAGGGATTCCAGCATAAAATGCAGCCTTTGTATCTTTGTTCCCACAGGCTGAGACTCTAGTTACCTGCTTCCAAAGGCTTAGTAAAACCAGAAAGTGCATGCAGGCCAAGCCAGGAAACATTTTTTAAGTCTACAATAGCCTAAAATGGTCCTCAGCGGCCAGGAGCATTGTAGATCATTAGGGTACATCAGCAGAGGGATTACATTCTGCTCACAGAGATGTCCAGTGGCTCTGGCAAGGCATCACCTCCGGCTGCTTAGGTAGCACTCATAGACAATAGTGGGAGGTCTTAGCACAAAGGGAAAAGTGAAGCAGACAAAAATAGCACCACAAAGGCTCTGAATATTAAAATGCCATTGGAACCACAACTCACAAAAGTTGACCAAGGCCTAAAAGCCGGACCTAAAGGGATGCTGACTGAAAAATAATTAAATATGACCAAGTTCCTAATAGATATTATGCTCATAATATATTCTAAAATCCCTTATTATATAGAGAATTAGGATAATCACAACTTGATTTTAAAAAGAAATATGAATTATCAATATGAATGTGAAAATTCATGACATGCTTTTTTTTTTAAAACTATTTTGGGCTGGTTCCTGTTGCCTTTTTTTTTTTTTTTTTTAAGATTTATTTATTTATTTATACAAACACTGGGTAGAGTCAGAAGAACGGGAGGGTGAGAGAATTCACCAGAGCCAGAGCGGGGAGCAGAGCAGGCAGAAGGACCAAAGTACACCGCTGTGGGGAGCAGCGGGCGGCAGGAGAGGTCTGTGTGCCATGTGGGACCCTCCTCCAGTAGCAGGGGAGCAGCCGGGGATTGAACCGGTGCTGCAGAGGCTGCGGGCTGCAGAGGCTACGGGCTGCAGGGGCTGCGGGCTGCAGGGGCTGCCGGAGTTTCGCAACCCAGCGCTCAACCGCCATGACGTGCTTTTAAAACAGTTGTCACAAAAACTCAAGAAATCAATTAAAAATTCTCTTGAAAAAATGGTAAAAAAAAAAAAACAGACAATCTCATACAGGAAATTGAAGTTTCTTTTTTAATTTTCTTTCTTTTTTTTTTATAGAGGCATATTTATTTATTTTTGTTTGTTTGTTTTGTTTATACATGCATTGGGTACAGTCAGAAGCGCGGGAGGGTGAGAGAATTCACCAGAGCCAGAGCAGGGAGCAGAGCAGGCAGAAGGACCTAAGTACACTGCTGAGGGGAGCAGCGGGCGGCAGGAGAGGTCTGCACGCCATGTGGGACCCTCCTCTGGTGGCCGGGGAGCAGCCGGGGATTGAACCGGCGCCGCAGAGGCTGCGGGCAGTTTCGCAACCCAGCGCTCAACCGCGTTGCCACCTGGGAGGCCCTCTTTTTTAATTTTGATTAAAGTGACTGGTGTGTAACATATAAGCTTCAGGTTTGCAGCACTATATTTCAACATGTGTTTAACTACATTATAATCACTAACAAAAGGCTAGTTCATCCTCCACGTAAAATTGATCCCCTTTACTTTTTACCAACCCAATCCCCTTCCTCTCCTGCATTCATCATTCTGTTCTCAGGAGCTAAGAGTTTTGCTTTGCTTTGTTTTGTTTTTCTTCTTCCACATATGAATGAAATTACACAATGTATGTTTTTTTCTATATGATTTATTTCACGATATCCTAAAATCCTCTGGGAACATCCATTTTGCTGCAAATGGCAAAATTTCATCTTTTTTTATAGCTATGTGGTATAACATTTTGCACATATAAATTACATCTTGTTTTCGAATTTATCCACTGATGAGCACTTCAGTTGTTTCTAATTCCTGGCTATAAAATAATGCTGCAAAAAACACAGGAGGTAAAAATATCTCTTCAAATTAGTGTGTACGTATTTTTCAGATAAAGACCCAGAAGTAGAATAGATGGATCATAATGTATTTCTAGTCTTACTTTTTTGAGGAATTTCCATATTGTTTTCCATAGTGGCTGCAACAGTTTATATTTCCAACAAAGGTGGAAATTAAAGTATTGAAATTACAATAACAAATTAAAGACTCACTGGAAGGAGTCATGTATAATGAAGAAGACAGAGAAAAGACTCAATGAACTTATTACAAAATGTTACAATTGTGAAAAAAAGAACAAAGAGAAAATAAACTAAAAAATTGTAAACAGTCTTAAAGACAATACGTCATATTGCTATCAAGTGGCTTGAAAGGGAAAAATAAAGCTATCACTTCACAAGTGACTTGATGTAATATAAAAAAATCCTAATGAATGTACAAAAATACCTACAAAATAAAAATCTACAAGGTAAATACTAAATTCAGCAAATATGCAAGAAATCAGATCAAAACATAAAATCAATTATATTTTGATAACATAGCAATGAATGTCAAAACCAAAACAAACACAAATATTCTTTAAAATCACTATGCAGAAAAATACTTAGATAAACTTCTAGAAAATGTACATGATGTTTATACCAAAAATTACAAAATGCTGATAAAAAAAATCAAAGACCTAAAGAAGATATAGAGATAGATCATGCTTACTGGAAGAAAGAACGCAAGTGTTATAAACTTGCTACCCAAAATTCAGAAAGGTGTTTGCAGATTTATTCAGAATTACTCTAAAATTTGGAGAAGCACATACCCTAAAATAGCTAAATCAATCTTGATAAGATGAATAAATCTGGACATTAGTAAGGTTGTAATACTTAAGGCAGTGTAGTATTGGGAGAGACATAAACACAAAGATTAAGGGAAAGGAATAAAGAACCCAGAAATATGTCCTTACAAATATGCTCAACTGTGGTTTATCAACAATTACAAAGTTATTCAGTGGAACGCCAGCCAATGAATGGCGATGGGGCAATTGCATATCCCACAGGTAAAACATTAATAACAACAAATATTACCATGCTCCAAGGCCTCCCAGATGGCTTTAGCAGTTAAGTCTCAGCATTATAACCTCTATGGCCTGAGGTCAATCCTATGCCAGGGAGATAACCCATATGGCGCAGCAGATCACTCCTGTCTTGCAGGCTGCTTCCCTTAGCAGTGTATTAAATGTGCCTGCTCTGCTCCCCACTATGTTTCACCTCCTATAGCTGGCCTATACCCCAGTTCTTCTACACAAAAATAAATTTAAAAAACTACCACGCCCCTAGTCTTACAATTCAAAAATTAACTCAAAAATGATTGCACATTTCAGTGAAGCTTTTTTTTTTTAATTATGGGTAATTTCAGACTATAAGAATATGCAGAAATTTGAAACCGAATGTACAATTCATAAAAAGGAAAAGTGATTCACTTGACCTCATAAACATTAAAGTTTTTCACGGTGAAAACCCATTTGAAGAAGAAGAAGATACAAACTAGAGTCTAGGAGAAAATATTAACAAACTACAAATCAAAGAAATGACTAGATCTAAAATATATGAAGAAGTCTCTAAACTCAAATATATAAAAATTCAATGAGAAAATGAGCAAACGACATAAATAGGCTTTTCACAAAAAGGATATACAGGTGACAAACTAAGCACAAGAAATATGATCAACATCATTAGCAATCAGAGAAGTACAAATAAAACCATAAATTATTATGCAACAGTCAGAATGGCTAAAATAAACAAGAGTTACAATAGCAAATGGTTACAAGGCTACAGTAAAACTGGATCTCTCACAGACTGCTGATTAGAATATTAAATTAAATATAAGACTCAGAAACATTCCTCCAATAAGTTCTCATTTTCACATAAAAAGCTGTACAAGAAAGTTAACAGAAATTTAATCTGTAATAAAACATGGGATTATTTCAGATGTCCTTGAATAGACTGATGTCTAAACAATTAGTGTATGCACAATGAAACATTACGCAGCAGTTTAAAGGATCAACTTACCCATACATCTACCAACTTGAGATAATCTTTAGGAAATTATGTGGAGTGAAAAAAATCCCCAAGGACTGTACTCTGGGATTTGATTCATATAATTTTTTTTAAAGATTTATTTATGCATACAAGAACTGGGGTACAGGCCAGAGGTATGGGGGATGAGAGGATTCCCCAGAGACAGAGCGGGGAGCAGAACAGGCAGATTGACTGAAATACGCTGCTTTGGGGAGCAGTGGGCGAAGCAGGAGAGGTCTGCTGCGCCACATAGGTAGCACCCAGGCCGGGGATCGAACGTGTGCTGCAGTGTCTGCAGATAGCTTCATAGTTTGTGCCCTAACCGCCTGCGCCACCACGGAGGCCCTTGATTCAAACAATTTTTTAAGGATAAAAAAATCAGAAATGGATGCCAGCATAGTACTGTAAGGCATGAGGGTAGGGTGTTGGAAGAGGGTTAAGACAGATGTGGATATGATTATAAAAGGCAACAAGGGGATCCTTATGAAACAGAAACAGTCAATATTTGTACTATAGTGGTATATACATGACACTACTCAGATGATAAGGTATAGCATTAACACAAATAAACAGTAAAACTTAATGAGAGTATTAGATTTAATCAGTCATGCACACTTATGATACATTTTCCAATTAAATTGCAAGGTATTACTATGGAGGAAGACTGGAATGCCACCATTTCATCTGTAGTCAAGGCTGTGTAATATTCCATTAGGTATATGTTCAACAGTTTCTCTATACATCCATCGGTTGAAGAACATGTGGGTTGGTTCCATGATTTGGCGATTGTAAACAGTGGTGTATATAGATCTTTTTGTATTGGGCGCCTCATATTATTTTGGTAAATACCTAACCATCTTATTGCTGTGTCCAGCAGAATTTCCATTTTTATTTTCTTGACAAATCTCCATACCTTTTTCCACAGACAGTGTACCAGCTTGCATTCTCACCAACAGTGGATGAGAGTTACTTTTTCTTGTAACCTCACAAGTATTTGTTTATTCCATTCTTTTTCATATGGGCCATACTCACAGGGGTAAGATGGTATCTCAGTGTGGTTTAAATTTGTATTTCCCATATAGTAAGTGATGCTAAACGTTTTTTCATATTTTATATTTTTTTCATGTTTAAAGGTCATATGAAAGTCTTCTTTAGAACTTCTAAAAATGCCTTCTATTGAGGTATTTGCCATATTTTTGGGGGGTGGGTCATTTTTTCTTTGTTTTTATGTTGTGTAAGTACTTTGTAAATTTTAGAGATTACCCCCTGTCAAATCTATAGTATGAAAATATTTTCCCCCCACCTGCAGGTTGTCCATTTGTTTTTGTGATGGTTTCTTTTTTTTATACATTGTGTAATTTCATTCACATGTGGAAGAAGAAAAACAAAACAAAGCAAAGCAAAACTCTTAGCTCCTGAGAACAGAATGATGAATGCAGGAGAGGAAGGGGATTGGGTTGGTAAAAAGTAAAGGGGATCAATTTTACTTGGAGGATGAACTAGCCTTTTGTTAGTGATTATAATGTAGTTAAACACATGTTGAAATATAGTGCTGCAAACCTGAAGCTTATATGTTACACACCAGTCACTTTAATCAAAATTAAAAAAGAGGGCCTCCCAGGTGGCAAAGCTTGAGCGCTGCCAGAAAAAGAATTCATTTGTAAATCCATCAGGTCCTGGGCTTTTGTTTTTCAGGAAGTTTTTGATTACCATTTCAATTTCGCTAATTGTAATTGGTCTGTTTAGGTGTTCTATTTCTTCTTTATCTAGCTTTGGGTGATTGTAGAGTTGTAGGAATTTGTCCATCTCCTCTAGATTGTTGAACTTGTTTCCATACAACTGTTCATAGTAGTTACTGATTATTCTTTTGATTTCTGCTGTGTCCGTTGTGATTTCTTCTCTTTCATTGATGATCCTGTTTATTTGTGCTTTCTCCCTTTTTTCCTTTGTGAGCCTGGCTAGGGGTTTGTCTATTTTATTGATTTTTTCAAAGAAGCAGCTCTTGATTTCATTGATCTTTTGGATTGTTTTTTTAGTTTCAATTTCATTTACTTCTGCTTTTGTTTTTATTATTTCTTTTCTTCTATTGTTTTTGGAGTTTTTTTGTTGTTCTTTTTCTAGATCTCTGAGCTTCGAGATTAGGTTGTTTCTTTGAGTTCTTTCTTGTTTTTTGATGTGAGCTTCTATTGCTATATATTTTCCTCTTATTACTGCTTTTGCTGCATCCCATACATTTAGGATATTGGTGTCCTCCTTGTCATTCAATTCAAAGAATTTTTTAATTTCTTCTTTGATCTCCTTGTTAGTCCAGTGGTCTTCTGCCTATCCTTCACAAACTCTTCCAAAAAATTGAGAAGGAAGGGACAATACCAAACACATTCTATGAAGCCAACATTACACTAATACCAAAACCGAATAAGGACAACACAAAAAAGGAAAACTATAGGCCAATCTCCCTAATGAACGCTGATGCAAAAATCCTCAATAAAATTTTAGCTATCAGAATCCAACAATGTAGCCATAAGATAATTCACCACAACCAAGTAGGATTCATTCCAGGGACACAAGGATGGTTTAACATCCGAAAATCAATCAACGTTATCCAACACAAAACAAAAAGAAATATAAAAACCATATGATAATATCAATAGATGCTGAGAAAGCTTTCGACAAAGTGCAACACCCAATCATGATAAAAGCCTTTGAAATTGTTGGGATACAAGGAACATACCTCAACATCAGAAAGGCCATCAATGACAAGCCAACAGCCAGTATCATTCTCAATGGTGAAAAGCTAAAAGCAATTCCATTAAGATCTGGAACAAGACAAGGATGTCCACTCTCACCACTGCTTTTCAATATAATACTGGAAGTCCTAGCCAGAGAAATAAGACAAGAGAAAGACATCCAAGGAATCCAAATAGGAAAAGAAGAAGTCAAACTATCACTATTTGCAGATGATATGATAATATACATAGAGAACCCTAAAAACTCCACAGAAAAACTAATTCAACTCATCAATCAATTCAGTAAAGTGGCAGGATACAAAATCAACACACAAAAGTCAGTAGCCTTCCTATACACAAACAATAAATCTGAAGAAGAAGAAATAAAAAAAAAATCCCTATTATTATTGAAACAAAAAAAAATCAAATATTTGGGAATAAATCTAACAAAAGAGGTAAAGGACCTATACAAAGAAAACTATAAAATACTGTTAAAAGAAATAGAAGAAGACACAAAGAAATGGAAAGACATCCCCTACTCGTGGATTGGAAGAATAAACATTATTAAAATGGCCATCCTACCAAAAGCAATCTACAGATTCAATGCTATTCCAATCAAAATTTCAATTTCATTCTTCAAAGAAGTAGAACAATTATTGGTGAAATTCATATGGAATCACAAAAAACCCCGAATAGCCAAAGCTCTACTGAAAAAAAAAAGAAGGAAATGGAGGCACCACACTCCCAGACTTCAAACTATACTACAAAGCCATAATCATCAAAACTGCATGGTATTGGAACAAGAACAGACATACAGACCAATGGAATCAAATAGAAAATCCAGAAATAAACCCACAGATTTATGGTCAACTAATCTTTGACAAAGGAGCAAAGACTATGCAATGGAGCAAAGAAAGTTTGTTCAATAAATGATGCTGGGAAAACTGGGTTGCTACATGCAAAAGAATGAAGCTTGACCACTACCTCACACCATACACAAAAATCAACTCAAAATGGATTAAAGAACTAGACATAAGACCTGAAACCATAAAATACATAGAAGCAAATATAGGGGAAACACTACGTGATTTGCATATCAAAGACATCTTTACAGACACATCACCTAAAGCAGTGATAGTGAAGGCAAAGATAAACAGCTGGGACTACATCAAATTAAAGAGCTTCTGCACAGCAAAAGAGACAATAACAAAAACAAAGAGAAACCCCACCAACTGGGAGAACATTTTTGCACACAACACTAATGATAAAGGACTGATCACAAAAATCTGCAAAGAGCTGATGAGACTCAGCAACAAAAAAGAAAATAATCCAGTCAAAAAATGGGCAGAAGAGCTAAAAAGAAACTTCTCTGAAGAGGAAATGCAAATGGCCAACAGACATATGAAAAAATGTTCAACATCACTTGTCATCAGGGAAATGCAAATCAAAACTACCATGAGATACCATCTTACACCAGTGAGAATGGCACATATTAAAAAAAAAAACTAGCAACAACAAATGTTGGCGAGGTTGTGGAGAAAAAGGAACTCTTCTACACTGTTGGTGGGAGTGCAAACTGGTCCAACCACTATGGAGAGCTGTGTGGAGATTTCTGGGCCAACTAAACATAGAGCTTCCATATGATCCAGCAATTCCACTCCTAGGTATTTACCCAAAGGACACAGAAACATCAATTCCAAAGAGCACCTGCACCCCTATGTTTATAGCAGCACTATTTACAATAGCTAAGCTTTGGAAACAGCCCAAATGCCCAAAAATAGATGACTGGATCAAGAAGATGTGGTACATATATACCATGGAATATTACTCAGCATTCAAAAAAGATAAACACATGCAATTTGCAGCAACATGGATGGCGCTGGAAGGGATCATGCTCAGCGAAATAAGCCAAAAAGAAAAAGAATAATACCGGATGGTCTCACTCATAGCAGGAATCTAGAAAACTTAAATAAGGGACCAGGAAAATGAATAACTATAAGAAAGTGAAAATCAAAATCAACAAAAACTATGAACCAGAGACACTTTTTGGGGGGTGGGGTGCGGAAGGGGAGGGATTGGGGTCAGAATGGGGGGTTTGCAATTGTATGGGTGAATATAAAAATAAAATTTATTATTTAAAAAAAAAATAAATGCAACAAGTACTGAAGAAAAAAAAAAAAAAAGAACCAGAAAAAGAATAAACAAAAAATGAGTAGAAGAGAGGAAATAACAAAAATTCAAGCAGAAATAAATGGAATAGAAATAAAGAAGACAATCCAAAAAATCAATGAAACGAAAAGTTTGTTCTGTGAAAAAATAAACAAAACAGTTGAACCTTTAATCAAGTACACAAAGGAAAACAGGAGAAAAACCAAAATAAATATGATCTTAAGTGAAGAGGAGAAATGACAACAGACACAGTAGAAATCCAGAGAATAGTCAGAATTACTATGAACATTTGCATGCAAAGCAGTTCGACAATCTAGAAGAGATGACTAATTTCTGAGAACTTTAAATTATCCAAAGCTAGATAAAGAAGAAATACAAAACTTAAATAAATCAATTACAAGCAATGAAACTGAAACTGTAATTAAAACCCTCCCCCAAAACAAAAGCCCAGGCCCAAAAGGTTTCACAAATGAGTTCTATCAAATGTTCAAAGATAAACTAGAGCCTATCATACAAAAACTCAAGAAACTGAGAAAAAAGGATTATTACTAAATAAATTTTATGAAGCCATCATTACACTAGTAACAAAACCAAAAAAGAAAACTACAGGACAATCTACCTAGTGAACGCAGATGTAAAATTCCTCAATAAAATCCTATCAAACATAATACAACAATGCAGCATAATGAAAATACACTATGGGGTCTCCCTAGTGACACAAAGGGTTAAGTCTCAGCACTATGAAACTACTGGCAGCCACTGCAGCAAAATATTAATACCCTGCCAGGGAGCTAACCCAAGTAGATCAGCAGACCTCTCCTGTCTTGCCTCACCGCTGCTCCCTTTAGCAGTGTATTTCAGTCAATCTGCCTGTCCTGTTCCCTACTCTCTCTAGTGAATCCTCACACTCCCCACACCTCTGGCCTGCACCCCAGTTCTTTTTGGCATAAATAAATAAAATGAATCTTATATATAAAAAAAGAAAATATACTCTGACCAAGTGGGATTCATTCCAGGGGCACAAGGATGGTTCAACACCTAAAAATCAATTATTGTAATTCAACACATCAAAAAAATAAAAATTAAAAACATGATCCTATCAATAGATGTTGAGAAAACATTTGACAAAGTTCAATATCTGTTTATGATGAAGGCTCTCAAAATTCTTGCAATAAGAGGAACATAAGATACTAAAAGCCATATATGACAAACCAACAACCAATATAATTTACAATGATGAAAAACTGAAAGCATTCCCCTTAAGATCTGGACAAGATAGAATGTCCATTCTCACCACAGCTTTTAAATATAATACTGGGAATCCTAACCAGAGTAGTAAGACAAGAGAAAAACCTACCAGGAATCCAAATCAGGAAAGAAGAATTAAAATGAGCATTATTTGCAGGTGATATACATAAAGAACCCTTGAAACTCTAAAGAAAAACTAATTAAAATAATAAACCAGTTTAGCAAAGTAGCAGGATACAAAATCAACACAAATTAGTCAATAGTCTTCCTATATGAAAACAATCAGTCTGAAGAAGAAGAAGCTAAAAAAAGAATCACATTTAGGGCCTCCCCTGGTGGCGCAGCAGTTGAGCGGTGGGCTGTGAAGCTGCCTGCAGGCTCTGCAGCACTGGTTCGATCCCTGGCCACTGGCGAGGGTCCCACCTGGCGCAACAGACCTCTCCTGCTGTGCCCGCTGCTCCCCTCAGCAGTCTTTCATCACTCTGCCTGTTCTGTTCCCCGCCCTGGCTCTGGTGAATTCTCTCACCCTCCCGTGCTTCTGACTGTACCCAGTGCTTGTATAAATAAATAAATCAATCTTTAAAAAAAAAAAATCACATTTACAGTTAAAAAAAAATGAATACCTGGGAATAAACCATCAAAGGTAGTGAAAGATCTGTACAAGGAAAATTGTAAAACTTTGTTAAAAGGAATAAAAGACAACAAAAGAAATGGGAATATCCCCTCCTCATGAGTTGGAAGAAATATTATCAATATGGCCATCCTACCAAAAACAACTTACAGGTTCAATGCAATTCTGACAAAAACAGAACAAATATTGTTTAAATTGATATGGAATAACAAAAAAACCTCGAATAGCCAAAGTTAAGAAAAATGGCAGTATTACACTTCCAGACTTCAAACTATGATATAAAGCCATAAAAATAAAATAGCATGATACTGGAACAAAAATAGACACACAGAAAAATGGAATTGAATGGAAAACACATAAATAAAGCCACACATATGTGGACATCTAATCTATGACCAAGTAGCAAATAATATGCAATGGAACAAATACAGTCTGTTCAATAAATTATGCTGGGGAAACTGGAACCACTATGTACAAAAAATGAAAGTAGACTACTACTTCAACATAAACAAAAACCACCTTAAAATGGAGAAAAGACTTGAACATAAGTCCTGAAACCATAAAATACATAGAAGAACAAATAGGCAAAACACTCCATGATATAGACCCTCAGAAACATCTTTGAGGACTCACATCCAGAAGCATAGAAGTGAAGGCAAGGATAAATAGCTGGGATTACATCAAACTAGAAAGCTTCTATACAGCAAAGGAGACAACAACCAAATCAAAGAGATACCCTACCAATTGGGAATAAATATTTACACTCTGTATAACTGATAAGGAATTGATCACAAAGAACTATAAAGAGCTCACAGGACTCAACAAAAACAAAGCAAACAATCCAGTCAAAAATTTGGGCAAAAGAGCTCAAAACACACTTCTCCAAAGAGGAGATGTAAATGGCCAACAGGTATGTGACAAATTGTTCAACATCACTTATAATCAGGGAAATGCAAATTAAAACCACAATGATACCACCTCACAGCAGTGAGAATGGCCCATATTTAAAAAAATAATAATAACGGAAACAACAAATGCTTGTGAGGATGTGGAGAAAAAGGGACTCTCCTACACTGCTGGGCAGAATGCAAACTGGTCCAACTGCTATGGAAAATTGTATGGAAGTTTCTCAGACTACTAAAAATGGAGCTACCATATGACTCAGCAATTCCACTACTAGGGATTTAACTAAAGGACACAAAAACATTAATTCGAAAAGAAACCTGCACTCCTGTGTTTACTGCAGCACTGTTTACAATAGCTAAGACATGGAAACAACCAAAACATAAGATTGCATCAAGAAGATTAGGTATATATATATGCAATGGAGTATTAGTCAGCAATCAAAAAAGATAAACTCATGCCATTTGCAGCAACATGGATGGAGCTGGGAGAGATTATGCTCAGTGAAATGAGTCAGAAGAAAGAGAAAAGTACTGGATGGTTTCACTTATAGAAGGAATATACAGGAGCTCAACAAATTATCAGGAAAAAAAAAGAGAGAGAAAACTAGCAGGTGAACTATAAATTGGAGACATTCAGCAGGGGAGGGGAAGGAAGAGGAGTAAAACAGGGCGGTAAGAACACAAGAGACTATGGTCATGGTTCACAGGTGACTTGGTGTTGGGAATTTTATGGGACTATACTTGAAAGGAGAAATCAAACCTATAAAAATGAAAGTAATGTTATATATATTAAAAATAAAGAAAAGAATTAAGGATGAAAATGATTATAAGCACAAGTGGAAAATACTAGAGAGCAACAGAAGTAGAATTATCCAAATGGAAAAGCAAAACATTGAATTTGAAGATATGAATTTACAAAGAGGCAAGATGGAAGAAGGGAAAGAAACAGTAAAACTGTAAATCTGAGAAATTCAGGTGGGGAGGAAGAAGGGATGTGAGAGGGGAAGAGAGGAGCTAGAAGAAGAAAAGCAAGATGGAGTGTGGTAGAGGACTGTGGACAGGTTGGAGGTGGGAAAACTATGATTACCATACCTAAGGGAAGAAATGCCACAATGAAAATAAGGCTGTTTAAAAAATAAATAGGTAATAGACTCCAACCTTCTGGGGTCCTCAGGAAAAACACCTGAGATCCAAAAATAAATACAGGCTCAGGGTACAGTATTAGAAAACAATCTTAAGTGAATGAGAGCCAAAAGAAGGCAGGGGATATCACACTAATAGATTTCCAGATTAAAAAGGTAACAGGAGACAAGAATGGAAACTACATAATAGTTAAAAGATCAAAAATACATCAGGAGGACATAAAAATTATCAACACACAATCACCAAATGAAGAAACAGCAAAATACATTAGGGAACTACTCTCAATTCAGAAAACATTGGGGAAAAAAACACATTTGTGGTAGAACACTTCAAGACACCATTGCCACTGAATAACAAATCAATGAGACAAAAAAGTAGAAATAGATATAATAGCACGGAACAAAGAACAAGATCAAATTGATTTAATAGACATCTATGGACTCTTTCTCCACCTACAAACAGTTCTAAGTACACATGGGAACATTCTCCAGGATTGACCACATAGTGGGTCAAATGATATTTATCAATAAATTCATGAAGATAGAAACCATGCCAAGTATCTTCTTAGGCAATACAGGTATCAAACTACAAATCAACTACAAAAAGAAACCAGGATTAACCTCTAATACATGGGGACTGAACAAAACACTACTGGAATGACCACTGGGTAAATGAAAATCAGAGACTACCTCAAGACAAATGACAATAAAAACTAAACCTTTCAGAATGTATGTGACATAGCAAAAGTAGCATTAAAAGGGACATATATAGCAGTACAGGCCTACAAAAAGAAACAAGAAAGACCCCAAATAAGCAACTTTGCCTCTCATCTCTAGGAACCAGAAAAAATTAAAAATAAAATCTAAAATCTAATAGAAGCAAGTAATAAAAATTCAAGAACAAATACATGAAATGGAAGTCAAATACAGTCTAAAAGATCAATAAGCCCAAAATATACCTATTTTTAAAAAATAAACAAAATTAACATACTTATAGTTAGGCTCACTAAGAAAAAAGGGAGAAAACTCAAAAAAGAAATGAAAGAAGGTACAACAAACATTGCAGAAATTCAGAGAATAAAAGATTGCTATGAATATTTATATGCAGGCAAGTTCAACAATGTAGATTAGAAGGGCAGATTCTTAGAATAATACAATTATCCAACACTGAGTAGGAAAAAAAAAACTGAAAACACAATCAAAGCAAGGATATTGAAAGAGTAATCAAAACCCCTCCCCAAGAAAAAAATCCCCAGACTGGATGGCTTTACAAGCAATGTCTTCCAACTTTTAAGATGAACTATCCTATCAAATATTTTAAAAAACTGAGGAAAAAGTATTCCCCAACACATTTCATGAGGCCAACATTATGCTAACAACCAAATCAAATAAAGAAAACACACACAAAAAAAGAATACAGACCAATTACCCTAATGAACACAGACGCAAAAATCCTCAATAAAATCTTAGCAAATAGAATCCAACACAGAATTAAAAAGATTATACAGAATGACCATGTGCAACTTACATCAGGATCACAAGGATGGGTCAAAATCCCAAAATCAATCAAATTTATTCAACATAACAACAAAAAAAGAATGAAACTACATGATCATACCAATAGTTACTGAGAAATAATTTGATCATGTTCAGCTTCCAATTATGATGAAAACCTCAAGATAAATGCAAAATATCTTAACACAATAAAAGCCATATATAACAACCTATAACTAGTATCATTCTCAATGGTAAAAAAAATGAAAGGTTTTCCACTAAGATCTGGTATAAGACAATGCTACTCTCATTACTACTATCAACATAGTATTGGAAGTTCTAGCTAGAACAATTAGGCACAACAGAGCTATAGAAGCAATTCCTACTGGGAATAAAGAAGTAATGCATTCATTATTTGTAAATGACATAATTTACACAGAGAACCATTAATGTTCCACAGAAAAATGAAAACAAACCATTTCAGCAAATTGTCAGGCTATAAAATCAACATACATACACACACACACACATACACACACACGAACAGCCTTTATTATACAAAGAACATGGTTGTGAAGAGGAAGAAATTAAGGTCACTGCATTTAAAATCTTACCAAAAAATAAGTAAATACCTGCAAACAAAGCTAACAAAGGAGGTGAAGGACCTCTACAAGGAAAATTATAAAACACTGTTATAATAAATAGAAGACAAAAAGAAATGTAAACATACACCCTGCTCATGGATTAGAAAAATCAACATTACCAAAGCTGCCATTTTACTCAAAGCAATTTATGGATTCAATGCAATACTAATAAAAATGTCAATGGTGGGCCTCCCCGGTGGCACAGCAGTTGAGCGCTGGGATGCAAGGCCCCCCGCAGCCTCTGCAGTGCCGATTCGATCCCCGACCACCAGCAAGGGTCCCACAGGGCATGGCAGACCTCTCTCGCTGCGCCCATTGCTCCCCTCAGCAGTGTACTTCGTCAGTCTGCCTGTTCTGCTCCCTGCTATGGCTCTGGTGAATTCTCTCACCCTCCCGTGCTTCCCAGTGCTTGTATAAAAAAATGAATGAATATTTAAAAAAAAATTAAAAATGAAAATGTCAATGGCATTTTTCAAAGAAATGGAACAAATATTGCTGAAATTCATACAGAATCACAAAACACCCCAAATAGCCAAAGACCCCATTTCTCTTTATTAAAAGGGGTTAATGGGAATATTACACTTCCAGACTTCAAACCATACTATAAAGTCATAATAAATACAGCATGGCACTGGAACAACAACAAAAAAGACACAGACCAATGAAACAGAATTGAGATTCCAGAAATAAAACCACACATATGTGGACAACTAATATATGAAAAAGGAACAAAGAACAGACACTAGAATAAGAAATTCTCTTCAATAAATGGTGTTGGGAAAATTGGACTGCCACATGCAACAGAATGAAACTAGACCACTATATTACATCACACATGAAAATCTATTCAAAATGGATAAAAGACATGGATGGAAGAACTGAAATAATAAAATACATAGAAGAAAACACAGGCAAAACATTGCATGACATAAACTTCAGAAATATCTATAAGAGCTCATACAACTCAACAGAAAAAGACAACCCAAACCAAAAATGGGCAAGAGAGTTACATAAGTACTTCTCCAAAGAAGACATGCAGATATGTGGTCAAGGGGCACATGAAAAAACATTCATCATCACTTATTATCAGAGAAATGCAAATCAAAATCACAATTAAAGACTACCTCACTCCAGTGAGAATGGTCCGTATTAAATAAAAAGAAAGAAAGGAAGGAAGAAACAACTGGTGCTGGGCAGGATGGAGGGGAAAAGGAACCTTCACTGTTGGTGAACAAATAGACTGGTATAGCCCTTTGGTATTTATCTAAAGACTGCAAAACCACCAATTTGATGGGATACATGTACTCCTATGTTCATTGCAACAATATTTACATTAACCAAATAACCAAATATTTTGCACAAATTAACAAATATTAAGTATATAATCTCTCAGTGTTCAAAGAATATAAAGGAACTTCTTACATTTCATAAAAGGTATCTACTAAAACTTAGAGTTAGTATGATAGCAATGGTAAAAGAAAATACTTTCATGCTATCATAAGGAACAAGAAAATTATATGCACTTCACCACATTCATTCATCATTTACTACAGATTCTAGTCATTCCAACAAGATTAGATTAAGAAATAAAAGGCATTAAAAAAAGAAAGAATAATTTACAGATAACATGGTGGTTTATATATGCAATTCTAGGGCCTCCCCGGTGGCGCAGCGGTTGAGCACTGGGTTGTAAAGCTGCCCACAGCCACTGCAGCGCTGGTTCGATCCTTGGCTGCTCCCCGGCCACCGGAGGAGGGTCCCGCATGGCGTGCAGACCTCTCCTGCCGCCCGCTGCTCCCCTCAGCAGTGTACTTCTGTACTTCGGTCCTTCTGCCTGCTCTGCTCCCCGCTCTGGCTCTGGTGCATTCTCTCACCCTCCCGCACTTCTAACTGTACCCAGTGCTTGTATAAATAAATAAATAAAATAAAATAAATCTTTAAAAAATAAAAAAAAAGTCCCCAAATAGTGAATTTTAAAAAAAGCATAGCATTTTTGGTAACTGAAGACATTATTAAAATGTCACTTTTTACCTAATTCACCTATGAATACATGGTAACTCCAATCAGAAGCCAATGTTTTCAAAAGACACTTGACATGCTAATTCTATGAAGTTTTGGAAATGAAAAGTACCTAGACTACCAACAACAATCTTAAATAAGAACCAAGATATAAAGTGCTTATATTCCCTGACAATAGACTTGCTATAAAGGTACAATAATGAAGAAAGTATAGCACTGGCATACATTTGACAAACAGATTTATAGAAGGGAACAAAATATAAAATAGTACATTGCTAAAAAGAACTTATTTGGATCAAATCTTTAAAAAGCTAGATATACCTTTATTGGGCCAAATATGTCAAACACATATGACTTGCCTTAGTTTGGAAAAAAATTCAGGTTATTTAAATATTTCTAAATTCAAAGAACTATAGTTAGTAAACAAGAAGCTGATACAAGATAAAATAACAAAGATGAAAATTGAATGAAATCAACAATAGGGTAAATATGTTAAATATTTTTTCATAACTGTAAATTATAGCCTCCAGAGTGCATCTCTGAAGTTTGCCTGAAAATTTAGAATTATTTTATTATTACACTGTTACACTACTATACTATTATAGCATAAATCCAGAAAAGTAAAATATTTATTTCTCATAACATTTTATGTAAGACAAGAAAGGGAGAATAGGGAAGGGAAGAAACAAGAAAAAGGAAGAGAGACATGCATTTATGAAAATAAAAGTTTCCAAATAGTAGGAAAAGTCACTGGGCAGAATGTTCACTGTGGAACCTAATGTAACAAAAACATTACTAAGGAATGAATTAAAGAAGTTCAGACCTTTCTTACTGAAAGCATCATGGTTTCAAGATTTTCATTTTTTTTTTCCAAGTATTTTACCGAGATAACAGTGACCTAAGTTTCAGGAGTACGGATTCACATTTTGACAAATATTCACTTTTTATTTCTCTGTTTCTACTTAAAAAGTAGACATAGTAGGCTCTCTGTTAAAAATGACAGGCAAAAACTACCACGAGAGCACCTTGGATGAAAATAATAAAATTTGTGCATTTCATTCTTCTACTCCTAATACATACGTTTGAAGACACATTCCCACTCAATCACCAAAGAAATTATATTAGCTAAGGATCTATGTCTATTTGAAAGTTTAAAGATTGGTAGAAAGTCTAAAGATTGGATAGTTATAAACAATGATTAGCACAGTGCTTCCATATATAAATAAATAAGATTAGAAAAATAAGACTGATTGATCTCTTTAAGAGATCAATTTCATGGGAAATAGTTACAATAACAAATATAAGTTATTTTGTATTCCAAATATTTGATAGTATTTTTAACCAAGTTAGAGATGAGAAAATATTACCTTAAACATCCTAAGCACAAAGAATATGCTAAGAATAATGAAAGGAGAGAAGTAAATTACTTCCTGGGTGTTCCAGCATATTTTTTTCTCCTCATAATAGACACAGAATATTGGGTATAGAGCAATATGATAATAGCTAATAAATTATTATAGGTCAAGTTTACTAATTACTATGGATAAAAGTAATATAGAGGAAAATCTCCCTAATAATTATAAATTAGGTCAACAGAATCAACATGACAGCGGGGACACGCTGCAAGTAAGACCTCCCATAAAAAAAAAAAAAAAGTGAATAGGGAGGAAAACCGGCAGGTCCCTTCGAGAACTGGGACACAGGAGATAAACAAGCAACTCAGGCAAACTGCCCAAAGAAGAAAGTTGCCATAAAAGAGGACTAGAAGGGAGGAAAGCCAAGAACCCTGCTACCCTCCCCCACCCACAATGTTGGCACTCTCTGACAAACAGAAAGGAGGAAAACAACAACAACAACAAAACCAAAACAACCAACAAGAACAAACTACACATCAACTACATAGTTGATGCAACAAACTAAATGAGTGAAAAGGAACCTTTTCAGGCACCGCACCCTGTGAATTGGAACTGTGAAGAACCATGCAGGAATCCCAGTGTTGGTGAGTGAATGGCTCCAGGCACCATTAGAG